>NC_133577.1:55003932-55318140 GCF_964106895.1 Numenius arquata
GCAACTGCACACATGCATTTCTGTACCTCACTTGTGTCCTGAAAGGCCTCCAAAGTAAAGATTAAGCTTCTGTGCACCAATGTCAGCTAGTAAGCTTTATAGATACATACATATACACACGCATATGAGTTCCTACTTGCAAAATCCAGAGAATATAGTATGTTGGTTTTGGTGAAATCCCAGCTTTGAGATCAATGGCAGGTTAGCCCCTGACATCACCAGGCCACAGTCCCACCCTTAAAAAAGGGGCTCCACATAGGGAAAATTCAGGTTTTAGTGGTACAATGGGGGCATGCAATAAAAACAAGCCTACAAACACACCAAACGGGAGGAAAAAAAAAAAAGACTGAGATGGTTTTGTCCATTAGCCCCAATGAAGCACTTAAGTTGGTAAATTGAAATCTTAATAGAGAGCTTTACCAAGAGTAGCGCTTACTTTTATTTGCCTTGTTTTCAAATCTCTTGCAAGACTTGCACTTCCTTGGAAAGCCATCCCCCACCCCCCTAAAATACCAGATCCTCTTGGGTCTCTTCAGTAGACCATACAGAAACTACCCTCCAAGCTCAGTGGTATAAATAATAGAAGCAACTCTTACAATGCAGCTGAGCCCGGTGGTGGAAGCTGCCAGGAAGGAGGTTTCCTACCAGGCAGGACTACAGCAAACCCTAATCCCACCTCCAGAGCTGGAGGCATTCCTCCTCTGACAGAGGGGAGAGTCTGATTTCACACTGCCATTAAACAGCTGCCCCTAGGTTAATGAATAACTGCGGTTAAATTGGGCAAATGAGAATAGGTACCAAACGCAGCTCAGAAGCAGGAGGCCAGGCAAAGCTTCAGCCTCTGTGTGGAAAAACCCAGGGAAGCTGGATTTTGGGGTGCCTATATATTTTTTTGAACAGCATGGCTTTTATTTTTAGAACACAGGCACCATTTACCTTTTATTTATTCTTTCGCCAATAACATTAACTGCCTGCAAGTTATATACCAAATACAAAATACAATTAAGTCATCAGGGACCAGAAAGCAACCTAGAATATTATGAGCACATAAAGTCAGAGGAGCACGTATGTGGGAGCCCATTTAACCTTTCCAATCTGGAGCAAGATCCAATACATTTTGTGGGTGCATGAGAGTTCAAGCACCTAAATTTGGAGGACCCAAGCCCTAGAATAGAACTAAAGCTCCCCAAATACCTGGAAAAATTGTTTTAACAGGACCTTCTCCACTTCTTGCTCCCACTGGTATCCGCAGGCACAGCTCTTGCCTGGGCTGTGGGACATGGGCAGTGACTGGGGATCAGCAGCATAAGGGACAGAGCTGGTAAGCAATAAATCCAAGCCAGTTGCCACGGGTCAGGCATAGGTCAGGGCTAACCCTGCACAAATGGGGTGAGAAATTGCTGATCAACATCAGACCTCGAAGCAAGGCTGTGGGTCAAGTTCATCAACCAGGAGGTGGCAGAGGTGAGTTCAGCTCCACTCTGAACCTTGGGGTCTGAAACCCCCTTTTTCCCATCCAAGGCAAGGCTTCCTTTTGTGCTATGCTTTAGAGCAATGCAGAACTGAGACAAAACCTAACAAATCCACAATTTATTTGCTACACAGCAATCAGAAATACAAACTTAAGTGAAGTGCCAGAAGTTGTCATCCCCAGTCACCTTCAAACCAGTAACAACTATCAGTTTGTTTTTTTTTTTTTTTAAGGCAGCTTGCATTATCTTCCTAATATTTACTGCAACAAGTATTTTATGGGAAACTAGAAGTCTGTGCAGGTATATCCATGCTCAGTGACAACTTAAAGTCATTCTCACACAGATGGGATCAGCAACAGGACTTTGGTCAGTCAAATGGATTTCTCCTGACCTGGACCACCCCTTTCTCCCAGAAAGATAAATCTGAGCAACTCATGGGCAGCACACGGCAGGGAAGAGACTCCATGACAGTCACCAGAGCTGCCAGCAGCACAGCCACATCACATGGCACTGCTCCTGTGCCAAGAAATCCCATGGGAACCAAGCCCTTGTGATGTATCTGCACGTTACCCACACCTTGGGTGCAAACCAGGAGGTCAGGGAGATGCTGTACCCCCACACGGGCAGCTCAGCCCCTAGAGGAGAAGATTTCAGAGCTCACACTAAACACATCTGGAATAAAAATCCTACTTTCCCAACTTCCCCAAATTCAGAGCTCTTTGACACAGCAGCACTCAGCAATAATGTAATAAACAGCATCTGCATATGCTGAGCTTTTTTTGGTAGCTGCATTTTACAGGCTACTTGAGGTCCAAGCCTAGAAGTGTAGTTTTGGAAGGACAGAAAAGGGAAAATTATAGTTATTTTGCTAAATGGTGATCATCCCGCCTACCCACAGACAGTTGATGTATTGGAGCGGTTTATTTTCTAAGAAAATAAGTATTGTGGGGTTTTAGCCTGGCTTCCCAATGAAATGAGGTTTGTGTAATCTCTCAAGTGTACATCTCTCCATCAAAACCAAAGTCTCTCCCTGTAGCTTTTCAGTCCGCTGCTTAGCTCTAGCCAGACAGAAAAGAATATTAGATCTCAACAAGTTAGGGGGGGATAAAATGAAACCCAGTAGCTGTTGTCCAGAGAAGAGAGACTATATAAAAGCTCCTGCTAAAAGGGAAGGGACTCTCCGTCCCTGCGCCAGCTGGATGCATAGTACACATCCCAGAGTGTCGACAGCATCCACATCATTCCTGTTGGCCCCAGCATGCCCCATCCCTCACTTGCTGAGCTATCACATGGATTTGCTGTAGGGAGAGGAAAAGCAGACTGCAATTCCTCTCCCATCCCTCTAAAGCCACAAATCTCTGCAAAATGGGGCTTCCTTAGTCCTGCCACCCCAAGCGCAGCATTTTCCCTGTGCTTGCCTGCTGCGGGCAGCAGCCAAGCCCCAGCATTCGTCAGGCAGGAAGGGGGATCTCAGCAGCTAGAGCAGAAGTTACATTTTATAACATGCTTTTTTCACCCCAAAAGGCAAAAAATCCCAGAGCCAGGAGGAGACATGATGCAGTGGCACAGCTGAGCTGCAGAGGCCGGTACCCTTACACATGCGCGTGCAAGTGCACAGGGCTCCAGGCTTCTCAGAGGACAGGGTCTGCTAAAATGAATTCAGTTATACTGTACAACAGTGCACTGGAGAGCCAGGTCCTCTGGAGACTCTGGGCCAGCTTCCAAAAACTCAGTGAAGTCACTGCTCCTTATTTCCAGAAAAAAAAAAAACCAAACCCACACATCGATAGAGTCCATAGCACTGTTGCTTACTAACAAAACTGAGCCTAAACCCAGGAGCCCTGTGCACAGTGCAGCAGGATTTCCAGAGGTGGCCTTGCCACTCCAGGTCATCCCCTGCCTAGGTGACTGATGCCCTCTGTGCACACCCAGTGCCCCCACCACAGACCTGGGTGCCCTCCCAACACCGCCAGCGAGTTGTTGGTACTGAAGCATTTTGCAAGAGGGGCTGCATTAGCAAGAAGAGACAACTTAAGCTCTGCCACGTGCAGGACAGTAGCCTGAAGTCTCTTAAGTGTTAGGGGTTTGTGCTGACAAGCTGCCTGTTGGCTGTAGGAAACGCAGAGCAGGAGACTCCAGCTAAGCCAGGTCCAGCCTGCACTAACACATGAAGCACTGCTGGTTTTCTATACATCTCCCCTCCCTGACAGCCACAGAAACGAGCTGCCCAGCTCCTCCCAACGCAGAGCAACAGCAGCATCACCACCTACTGCGTGTGTCTACAGAGAGGAGCTGCAGACCCCCAATCATCAAACCAGCAGCTCTTCAATGCTGTTGTTTTGGAGGCAAGACCAACTCCTATGGAGGCAGCACAGTGACTTAGCTCCTCTCAGCCAGTACCAGAAAGCCATGCTCAGGCTTTCTTAGCCAGAGCCTAGCCCCTGGCTCTTTTGCAGCCTCTTGGCATCTACTTCTTCCTTTTTCTGTATCTTCATGTCTTACCTTTGCTCAGGCTCTGCTTCAGCATCACCTTCAAAAACCTTTCCTCCTGCTAGGCCACCACCACACCTTCAGCAGCCTCCACTCATCACTTTAGAGCTCTACATCCTTAGCATGCTTCATTCAAGCAAAGCTGCAGCAGAGGCCATTCAGCTGAGCCCCAGCATCCCTAGGCAGGAGCACAACCAGCCTCCAGGAAGGACAACCAGCAGCATTAAGACTAGTAGCAAGCATCCTGGGGAAGGTTTAAGTAGGCTCCAAGGCCACCTGGCACAGGGTGTGGATTAGATGCAGGTGTGGTGAGTGGGAGGATTAACTCCCTTAGGCTAGGTTGTTCCCAGGACAGTTTGATGAGCCTGAGCTTTCTTGCCTTAGATCCAGATTAACTCCAGGTGCCTGGGAGTTCAGGAGGTGATGAAGTCAGTCCCAGTCCAGAGAAGGTGTGAGCACGCTTGATGCGGTCTGCAACTCCGGGTGCTAATTTGCTCCAAGCTGCGTTCAATGCAATTGCAGGCAGTTGTGCACTTTCTGCTGACTCTAGGCCATCTGCACCCAAAGTGTTTGTGTATTTGGGGGTTAAGGAAATCACTTTGCTGTACACGTGCTGGCAGGGAGCAGACACCACGTTTAAAGTTAAACGTTTTGGGAAACACTCTGGATTTTGTTTCCCTTTTTAACTTTCCTTCTTCTCAGTTTCCTCAAGCTGGTTGACTTTATTTCTTAGATCATAAGAGGGTCAGATTGCAGCAGGGGTAGAGATACATGGAGTAAATATATGGGACCATATATATGTGGGGTAGATATATGGAGCAAAGGCTGTTGTGGGAGGTGTTGCCCCGGATGGTACAGCCACACCAGAGTACAGGGACACAGGCAGGTGACAGGCAGGTCAGTCCTTCCCCATCACCATTCAGCCACTTTTGGGTGGTCCTGGGGATGCAGGTGATGAAGGTGCCACCACACTTCTTTACGGGGACAAGGTCAAAGCCTTCCAGACACACCAAGCCTGCTGCAGAACCTGCAGGCATCCCACCCTGGTCAAAGCTGAGCCTCCTATGGCTCCTTGTTACATCACTAGAATTTCATCTTTCAACAGGAGGGCAGCAGTTATGCTGTGTAGTAAAACAGATACCCATCACCTCGTGGAAAATCATCTACTTGTAGGCTTTTTCCTTTCTCTTTCTCTGCTTTTTGTTGGTGAGCACCCATCGCCAAGGTTTAGCTCTGGCAGACCGCCCACTGATGAGTTTTCCAAACCCCAGCAGCTTGCTGGCAGCGAGGAAGATCTGCCTCCAGCACCCACGCAGTTCAGGCGCTCTATTTTTTTTTATTTTGCTGGTCTGGGCACATGTTTGTTCTTCTTCACCTTGATTCCTGAAAAGTCAAACATCTGATGCTGGGGTCACCCTGGAAGGAAATGACAATCCCAGCTGAAGACACTGCATCACCCTTTGCAGTTAAGACTGCTGTTAAAACTTGTGTTTCCTCTGCAGTGTTAAAAAGCCTAATATTAAAAATAAAAACAAAACAAGGAGGAAAATCAAGGGTGAAAAAGCAATTAACAGCAACTTAGTGCTGCTGGATAGCTTCCTGCTTAATTGGATGACACACATGCAAACAATACAAAGGCACGAGAAATGTGGAGTCCTATCACTCTTGCTTTGCCATCTTCCACAAATTATCTGGGGTGCAAATCAGACATGAGCTCCAGACTAGCAGATTATGATGTCTCTGGTGCCCTTCTTTATGTTTTCCCCCTTTTTCCACCGCTTCGAATCCATGGTTAGGACTTTTCACGCTGTCCGAGATGCGGGGAGGCTTTTCCCACAGTTAATGAAAGGTTCCTGTTTGCCCCTCGCTGCCTTTGAAGCCCAAACCTCCCCAGCAGACCCAGGAATTTGCTGGTGATTTATGACTATTTGGACAAGTGGCGAGCAGAGAGGGGCTGGGGCGAAGAGCCCCGCTCCTCCCTGGCTCTGCCAAAGCTGGGGCCAGGCTCCCCCCGCTTGCTGACGCATCTCTGCAGGGACCATAATGGAATGGTTTTGGTGGGATGGCTGTGTTTGCTGCTGGTGGCACAGCGCAGGTGCCTGGGCAGGTTGAAAGAATAAGAAGATGTATGCAGTTAGTTATCATCACCACTGGAGCAGCCGCCTTCATCCCTACCAGTACCTTCGGGGAAGCTGAAAACATCTGGGAAGGCTGAATATCAGGAGGATTTGAAAAAAAAAACCAAAAAAACAAACAAAAAAACCCCCAACTATAAATCACATTGGCAAAATTCATGCTTGTCATCCTCAATTATTTCCAGAATTTCCTGCACAATCCATGGGGTCGAGAACATCGCTGTGTCTGAAGGCAGGAGCTCACACATCATCCCTTGACTCAAGGAATGGGAGATTCAAGAAAAAGCTGGACATCACAAGAATAGCCCCAAAACCACTGAAAGCAAATTGCTTCCCACTTACAAGCACGTGGAGGAATTTGATCAGTCTGTGAGAACTTGTTAACTCTTCCTGAGTCCTTCCATCCTCAGCAGGTTTCTGACCAGCTCCTTCCCAACATGCGACTGCTGCAGGGTGTTTGTGTCTCACCTCCATCCTGTAGCATCCACCAGCTCCCGTCCTCCCATGCTAACCAAGCTTCAAAGCCCGGGTGCTGGTTTTTGAGTGCCCCAAGTTCAGGTCTCAAGGCAAAGGTGACACGAACGAAAGGTGAGGAACAGGAGGGCTTCCAGGCATGGGCCGTGCTGCAGAGGTCCAGCTGTGCACGCCGTCATGCTGCGGTCCTACGGCCGTGCTGGGGAAGAGTGACCTCTCCAAGAGCCAGCAGGGCTGCTGTCGTGATTATACATGTCCATAAACCATCGCTTGTTCGGCCTTGGAGCCTGCGGAGGAGATGAAAAAGGCTGCTTCGGCTCAACAGCCAGCTCACCCCAGCAGAGAGAGCTGAGCAAGTCTCTGCCTGAAGATGCTTTCAGCGTGACTCCTGCCAGAGGAATTTTTGTGTGAGTGTTCCTTTGGCCAAAATGGAAACAGGAAATCAGAGCTGGTAAACCAATTTTGGGGAGAGAAAAAAAAAAAATTGGAGAACTGGGGAATGAAACAGAAAGAAACCCTCTACCACCACTGGCAAAAACACGTTTTGCTGGTCAGCCTTGCATTTTTCCTCCAAGCCCAGATCTGCTTACGCTGCTCAGTTCACTCTCCCTGTTCTGTTTCTGGCTGAATTTCTGCCCCAGTTAAGTCCATATTCTCATTTCTCTCTTCATGGACTGCACCAAAGCTGGCAAAAGCCCCTCTGCCCAGCATCTCCCAAACATCCCACGGTTCCTCATGCCAGGACAGCCAGCGTGAATATGCCACTCGCTCCCCGATCTGGTTCCTCCCACGTGGCTTTTCCAAAGCTTTGCTTCTGTTTGCTAATATATTTTAAATCCTTGGATTTCCAGCGGTTTTGAAATGCACTCCTCGACCATCTCCTAATCCTCACCAGCTTTAATTCCCCGGTTTGAAATACATTTTAAAGGAGATTAAAGTTCACTTTATCGCTTCTCATCCATTTAAAATTCTGATGTCAGAGTACGACCGACTGCCCTACTGACAAACCACCCCCCCCGCAGCCCTGGGCAGGGAATTGCAGAGGATGCTGCAGCCCTTTGCCGGCAGCCCTGCTGCCCCTCACAGGGCTTTGGCCCGTGAAGCTCCCGCTCTCTGCCCTTGGCAGAGCCTGTCCCCATCTCCGACTGTCTGTCGGCATCCCAGGTGGGTTGCAGGTCTGAGCATCCCCCACGTACAATACTCCCCAAGAAATTTTATGATGTTTCTGGCACTTTTCTCTGGGAGGAAAAGTTCAGCTTAGGGTAAGACCGTTTTCTCTCAGTGTTATGAATTTATTTTCTTTTTTTTTTTTTCTTTTTAAAGCAATAGTACTGCACTTTTATGGGGAGCTGGGTTGTGTTTTGGGTTGATTTGAGTTCAGGGAGGAATTGCAAGCAGTTAGGCTTTCTAGCCTGCCCTGCTTGGGAGAGGGAGGTGAGCCACTACAACCCCCCGGGATCCGTCTCTCTGCCCATCTTCCCCAGAAATTTCAAGCCCCTTTTGCCCATTAACTGAACCTGAGCATCTTGAAATATTGATTCACTCCAGACTTGTGAGAGCACGGAGGTGGGCATGCAAGGGAGACGCTGTTTCTGCCTTTGCTGAGGGCAAGGCTGATGAAGGACCACAGCCCTTATTAGACACCACACGGTTGCAGGGAAGCCAAGGATGCAATTCCTATTTTTGGAGAGGGAGAGGATGCTGCTGGTGTGAGGCAGCCAGCATGCCTCCACTCCCAGGGCACCTCCTGCTCAGCATCTGCCCGCATCCCCAGCTTCCCGATCCTCCTCCTCCGACTACTCTTTTTTCCCTTCTCATAAGTAAATAGATTATCTGAAACTGCTGCATCCCGAGAAAGAAAAAAAAGAAATCCTCTATACATTCTCCTTTTTCTTTCAAATAAAAGAAAATATGATATTGGAGTTTTGCACTAAAATTATTGTAATATTCTTTCTTTTACAAGTGCCTTTAAAGTTCATCTTTATGGTTCCGATATTGAAACCATTGCAAAGGAATTGTTTGTGGGGATTATTTGACTTTTTATTAAAAAAATGAAAAACAGGTGGGTTCCTCGTCATCTGCACTTAAGTTTTTAATAAAAAGTAAAAGTTCTGGCACATCACCGACTCTTTTTTTTTTCTTTTTCTTTTTCATTCTCTCTTTGGCCAAAGATAGGACACATCTTTTTCGCTTTTGTGCTGAGGCATATGATTCAGAGAGCACATACCTATAGACTTGGAAGCAGAGAGAAACCTTGAGTTCATCACCCCAAGATTTGTTAGCTGGGTCTCCAAAGGAAGCACGGCTTTGGCAATCACGCTGCCTGCCTGCCTGTAATTCACCTTCCCCTGCCCCAAATAACTCCTGGACCTTTCAGTGCAAGTGGATTAGACAGAGGAGCTGATGTCTGATATGTATGATATGCCCAGAGGCTTTGGAAGAGCTGAAGAGGGGTAGTCCAGCCGTGCAGCATGAGCTCAGCCCTAGCATCAGACACCAGAGAAGCTACAAAAGAGGTGACCCAACTTCACACAGACCTGGCTCTCAGGAGGCAGAAGGCTGAGGACCTGGGACTCGGAAGGACCGGGCTGCAGTTATACACAACGTGCCACCAATCCGTGCAGGTCCTGGCCATGGGGCATCGTGGCTGCTGAAGCTTCACACAGCTTCAAGGAGAGGCTGGGCAGATTTCTGGGACAGGGATCTGCTGAGGGTGGTGGAAAACATCGAAAAATACCTCTAACTCAAGAAACAACTGGAAAGCATCTGGGAGCGGGGGTCACACACACACCTCTCGTGCTCTTGCACTCTTCTGCAGGCAGCAGTATGGTGATGGAGGTACTGTCCTACTGTCCCCATCCTTCTGCCTGCAGGGCTCCAGGGCAGCCTGGGAGCTCGGGACATTGCCATAGGAAAGTGGGCTCACCCTAAACTCCCAACCCCACCGAGCTTTCCGCAGGTGGGAGCGATCTGGAGAGCAGCCACTCTGGAAAGCCTCTGCAGGCTCGTGGCTCTGGGGAAGGGGCTGGTTTTGGTTTGGGGATGGTGCTAACACCCGCTAGCTGTTTCATTACCCTGAACTCTGCTTCTTCCCAGAGTTTTTCCTCCTGCTGCAAGAGTTTCCTGTATTCTGCTTATCGTGTTTTATTCCATCTCCTAAATTCAAAAGGAAATAAAACTTGGCTGAAGCCAATAAAGCTCATATGAAACTCTGAGGCCTGAAATGCCTAGTGGGGCTGGGCTGCTCCACAGGCTCCCAGGAGCAGCCAGCCGGAGGATAGTTCAGTGGGCAGCAGCCCCCAGGCACTGCGCTGGGGCTCCAGCTCATGCTTGGCGTTCCGTGATGGGTTATTTTAGCTCTGGGTAAAAATCTCCCTGCCTCGGTACTATGGCCTGTCTGTCAGTTATGGGTTGCCATCCTTACAGGAGAAATGGGAGAAGGGGCAATCCTTCTGCACCCACCACGTGTATTAATTTCTTACATGTTTATCATGTCTTCTTTCACCCTGCTGAGGAAACAGCACTGATGGATTGGAGCTTCCCCTGTGGGTTATGCTTTCCGGACCTCGCCTGCTCTCTGTGGTTCCTCCTGGACTCCCTCTCAGTCTTCCCACGAGCCAAGCAGGCTGGAATAAAATCACAAAAAATAGAAATAAGGCGGATGTGAGGCTCTCAGCCCGCTGTGTGCTGTGCCGCAGACCTGCCCTGTCGTGCACCATGGCTTGAAAATGTAGCTGCTGCCTTTGTTGTGCACGTTTGGGCTTTCCCCCTCCTTACCAGTGCTGAAGATCTCTATTTCTAAAACTCGATCTGCAGCTGCTGGCTGCAAAATCTGGCAGGAATTTTAGCCATTGGAAAGCCTCAGCGAAGGGTTTCATCTGTATCGCAAGCAGCCAGCCAGCTTTCTGAAGGACATAAGAGAATATGATGCTGTTTCACAAAGAAAATCAGGATAGTTTGTACATGTCTTTGAAGCCACCGTGTCTAAATCCAAGTGGAAGCAGTATATCAGGAGAAAGGAGAATAGGGGCCCCAGGATTATGTGGTTCTGTAAACACAACTATTTGACAATTATCAATGCAATACACACATGTGCCAGTGTTTTGAGGTCAGATAAATATGAGTACATAAAGCAAAACGGAATCATTTTAAGATCTTGGCCAGCTCTTTATTAACCCAACTACAAATTACTTTAACTCCTCCTAAAGCTAAAGAAGGTTATGCTCAGCAAGCCTGCCCTGTGATGTGTTTCTAATAAAAAATAGCATCTTCAGAAGACGACAAATCTTTCTATTTGCATCCCAACAACTGAACCCCCCCTGTTAATGTTGCTGTTGAAAGAAGTGAGGACAGCCTTCCAAGCATAGAGCCCATACGAACTAGATTTTCCCTTGTAGATGGTGGGGTTTCTCCAGTGAGCTCAATAAGTCTGCTCTGGTCCAGCCTGGGGATGTGGACATCATGTTGTCCTAAGGATGTCCCATCTTGGGCTTTGTCGAACATGCTTGGACTCCGGTACATCATTTATATTGTTCCACAGCTGTTGTCTGTGCTTCTGCCTGGTATTGGTAATCAAAACCTGGACCAGCTGCTCAGGAATATTTTTTCAGTGATCTGCCTGGAAAAAACTTTATAAAATAAATAGTTCTTTGAGGTGTACAGGGAAGGGAAACAGAAATATTCATGCTGTAGCAGCAGGAGAAAGATTGGGTGATACTAAACGAGCAAGCATACAGTATCACCAAAAACAAGCTCCAACTTGTTAATGAGTGAACTGATCCAAGACCAGGCAAATTCAACTCAGTTTCCACAAAGGAATCCTGTTTGCTGCCAGCTTTCATCTCTTAGAGCTGATGGTCCTTGAGTGCTGGAGAGGTGGCACCTCTTGAGAAGTATTTGTGGTTTAAACAGAGCAAGGAAGCAGCAGGGGGGAGCAGAGACCTTGGCCCACAATTGCAGGTGTCTGAGAGTGGGAGAAGATGCAGGTCATAGCATTGATGTGTTCCTGCAAGGGTGCTGAGCTCCCACCTAACAGCAGCCAGGAGCAAGATTATCTCCATTGAACCAGGGGACGCCATTTTCTCTTGACAGAAGAAGGCATGGTCATTCATGCCTTTTCCTAACCTAGGCTGCGCGGAAGGAGGCAAGACCAAGGGGTGAAGCCTGCAAGACTTAGAAACTCCAGCTAGACATGACCGAAGGCTAAGGCAGAAAGAATATGGGGGCAGGGGGTGGTGGTGTGTATTTTAGCTATTCTGTTTTTCCTCAGCTTATGTGGGAGGGAACCATAATTAAACAACAAAGAAAGCGTAAGATGCATTTGGCTAATAGCAGACCAAAACCTCTTCACTCTTGTCACTTAATTATTGTGAGAAACTCGATGATAGTCTGCACGTTGAGGTGGCCATCCCAGAGCAGGAGCCACGCTAAGAAAGCAGCCCTTTGTATCAGAGGTGAAACCAAAGCCAAAGTAATGATGTGTGGGACTCTTTGTCCAAAAGCCAAATGCCCAGTCTGAGAGACCCAGTCTTTTTGGGCTATTTCCACATTATTTCCACAGTAAAGATCATGTTTCTGTAGTCTGAAACCCATAAACGGCCATTCTCTCCATGCTCCAGCAAAGGCTGTTTTCTCTGGCTGCAGCACTCGACTCCAGTTGTGCCTTGTCTTGTCTATACTGGGACTTGGGTTTGGCCAGGAGCACAGGCCACTGAGGCATGAACCGGGGGGCATAAGCAAGAGACCGGCTTTAAGCAAGCTGGTGGGACAAATGAGTGCCTGTACGGCTTGGAGAGCGTGGTCCAGCAGAAAGCTGGAGCGATGCTGGGCGTTGTTTCTAGCTCTGCCATAAAGCCATTGTGTGTCCTGGGGTCAAACCACCTCATCTCACCTGTGTGGAGCATTAGCTCCTCTGGGAAATGAAGGCTGGTAAAAAAAAAGCAGCAGACCTTGAGTGTGGAGTTGTTGTTTTCTGTAAGATGGTTGTTCTTCAATAGGATACCTGACCTGACCATCCCCTGAACTCAGGCGATACCTGATAGCCAGCTGTGCTTCCATAAATACAGGTACGGTGAGGGTGTAGGAAACCAACTGGCCCAAGCTGTTTTCTTCTAAAATCTGAATTATCATGAACATCCTAATTATACTTTCAAGGGGTTGAATTCCAAGTGAAACTTTTCAAAAGGAACCTTTTGTTGGTTGAATCTAAAACCTTTTCAAGCTGCCGGTCCCCTCCAACTTTTTCCTTTAAGATTTTGTCTTTTCTGCGCAGTTCCGAGGACAGGGGAAGTGTTTGAGGTCTCGTAAAGCTTTGTGCCCAGCCTTTGCACTGAATCACGACTCCCTTTTGTTTGTGATTAATGTTTATACCCAGGAGCAAGCTCTCTTACCTAATCACACTCTGTGAAGAGGGAGGATGCTGTCTAACATTCACACCAGAATGGGGTTACCAAAGACACTCAGAACATCTGGAGAGAATAAAATCTCTGAAAAATCCCTGTTCCCAGAGTAGACAGTCCTATAAAACAGATCTGCTGGGAGCCAAATTAAATAAGAGGAAGGTGTAAATGGATTCCTTTCCTCTGCCTGGAGAAATGGTAAAGCCAGTGGACGTTTTTCCAGCCCTGTTCACAGGGAAGGAGCAGCTCAGCTCTCACTGGCAGGTGATGCCCAGGAAGGATGTGCTGCCAGGGGACCATGATTTCATCCCCTGAGCAGGTGGGTACCAGGATGGGCAGCAGGTCTCCTGCCTCCCCTCTGCTCCGGGTTATCAAGGTTGGTGGGTTTGGGAGCTGCAAAAAGGCTCCTTGTTTCAGGGAGATGGACTCGATATTCGGCAGAAGTTAATAGAAGGGCACCAGGAGGGAATTAAGGGAGGATCCAGCTATGCAGGAACGCGTGTCTTCTGCAGCACTGAGGACTATCTCTGTGTGTTTTCCTCACATGAGGTGATGGCAGGACAAATTTGAAGCTTCAAATAGAGCAACGGGATGGGAGAGGGAGGGGGAAGTCATGAGAGAGGATGGATTAAGCAGTGACAGGTCGTGGGATAAACAAACTGCTACTGAGTGACAGAGCTACAGCTCTCCCTTTTCGGGGGACACCACTAGTGGCAAGGAGGGGCGGGGTGCTGGTTGCTGTTTGAGGTGGAAGGGACTTCTCTATGTCCCAGTTTAGCTAAAAGGAGTCACCATCCCTTATGGGGACAAGAGAAATAATTACATCAATGCTGATGGTAAATTTGGGGGGAAAAGCATTCTCCCTTCTAATTCTGGCTGCATTTTATAGGCTGCCAATAGGCTTTTAGGAAATATGGGCTTTTAGAGAAAAAATCCATCCTCTTTTACAAAAAAAAAAAAAAAAGGAAATATTTTCAAATATTTCTATGTAAAGGCCCAGAAGAAGAACCCACAAAATGCAGGCAAGGAATAAAGGCAAAACCACACTGAAAATGTGCGCCCAACCAGTAATTCCTATTAGGCTGGCCACAGACATCCCCAACACGACCCAAATCTGGGATTTCCAGTGTTTGTTACCTCACTAGTGTGTTTGTCAGCAAGACCAGCTGAGGACTCTTCTCCCCCTTTTCTATCCTCAATCACTTTTTCCCCCTCGGAAACCTCATAATTTCTGGGCTTTGCACAACATGTGGTCACCTGCTTGCCTTTGCCTCGTTATTGGGCGCAATCTTGGGATAAAGCAGATCCAGAAGCATCCTCCGCCCTCGGCTGCTGAAGAACATGGGGGAAGAGATGTTTTTTATAGTGTCTGTCAGTAATTTAGGAATTTAAAAAAAAAAAAAAAAAAAGAAGAGAGAAAAGGAGGGGGGAGCAGGTCAGAGGCAGAAGCAGAGCGATTTCACCTTCCACCAGACTTCTCCAAACACAAAGGGTGCCTTAGGTTGCCACCTAGTGACTCTGAAGATGAAGGACCTGTGCTTTCAGAGGGTTTGTATGCTTTGTACACACGTTGAATGAACCTGCATGCCCCAGGCGATGGCCACACAACATCACTCAAATTCCCCTGTGCTTCTAAAGCCAAAGAGGGAACAGACCGCGGTCCATAGGGCTACAGTTGCCCACTGACTCTTAAATCTCAGCTGCCTGATGACCTCCAGAGTGAGCTCAGGCCACCACTGATGGTCTCCCCGTCTCCCTTTAAGATCTTGCCCCTGGCATACAAGGACACTCAGCTTGAGTGCTGCAAGCCAAGAGGCAATGCCCTTCATGCCAGCACCCAGGGCCACCCAGTCCCTGCAAGGGCTGCCAATGCTGCCCTGCAGCCTGGTGGCAGCAAGTGGCCTGGGGACATCTCAGCATTCCAGTCCCTGCCCCAGCCATGTATGGCTGGGGGAACCTGGGCTGGGCAGCTCTGCCTCCAGCCGCCCTGGTTTGAGCACGCAGGCTCCTGGGGCGTGGGAGCAGACAGCTGGATAAAATGTCTTTTGGCAAAAAAAAAAAAAAAAAAAAATGGTTTGGCAAAGAGTTTTAATTTAGAAATCTCTCTTTCCTTTGTTTTTTAAGAGCCTGGAAATATGCGGTGCTGAGCCCTGCACATCCAGCTGTGTGAAACGGCCAGCTAGGTATGAAAGAGGTCATTTTGATTTTGCATTATGATTTCTTTTACGAGGTTTTGGATGACCATAACCTGGAGAGGAAAAAAAAGAAGTGTCAGAGGGGGGAGCTCTGGGATTTTCTCATGGCCTCTCAGCTTGCGCAAGATGCCCACTGTGTCCCCGCATCAATGGTACTGCAGAGACATGTCCCTGCTGGCTGCGCGCTCAGCTCGTTGCCTTCCTCAATGCCGTGAATCAAAGGCGCTGATGGATGCTGCTGTTTCATAAAGCAGTCTTTATGCCCCAGGAACGGTCAGGGGTTCTTTAATTTATTTATTTGGGGTAGGGGCACGTGTCCCCGTTGGTGAATGAGGGGTGTGTGACCCACTGCCACCCAGCACCCCATAACTCCCGCACCCTGACAGCGCCCTCAGCTCCCCTACACCGCTGGTGACAACCCCGTGGGAAAGCTCATTCCTTGCCCATGCTTTATGGGGCGAGGGGTGATGCCTGGACTGTCCTTCCCCCGTTCGGGTGTGCATGGGCGTGCGAGCTGTCAGCTGCACAGGCAGGCTGCGGCCAGGGGGAATACCTGCCGCGGGTAATTTAATCCCCGCTACAGTGCAGTACCTGCTGTAATGAGGCTCATTATGAAGCTCTATTTAAAGCCCCATTTAAGCCAGACGAAAAATAGCTCTTTCTGCAGCATGGAGTGGGTCAGCGGCCCCAATTAGAGGCATACTGCTGACGGTGGGGCTTCCTCCTCCAAGAACTGCAGAAACCCAAGCAAGTTATCTCTGAAGGCACTGGAAATCACAAGACAAAGCTCCCAATCAGGGTGTCTCAGGGTACCCACCTGGGATGGATGGGGAATGAGAAGCAATGTAATGCTTTAATACATGGAGGATACTGGAGGAGAAGAAGAAGCCAAGAACTTGTAATCCTAGGGAGATCAGGGGGACAAAGGCGAGGAAGGGGTCAGAGCAAGCTGGGACCCAACACTGTCAGCAAAGCACTGGGGATGGGTTTGGCCTCCAAGCAGGACCAGGACCTGTGGGAGGAGGACAGGGAAAGGGCAGGTGGAAGGGTCCATTGCCCGCACCCTGTCTCAGGAGCACTCCCAGCACATGGGACACCTGGAGGTGTCACCCCCACGGCACCAAAAAGTGCGCAAGCAACGAACACTGCCTGCTCCAAGCCCTGCTGTGACCCCGGGAGGTCCTCCTGCCTTTGCCCAGTTGAGGACCAAATATCTCTTCCAAAAAGTGATGTCTCCTGAGCACGCCAGGAGAAGAGGAGCCGCCTCATTCCTTTGTCCCAAATAAATTTCACAGCAAATAAAAAGGTTGCATAAAGTATTTGGTTATTTGTACATTGTTCTTGGAGTGATGAAATTTCAGTTTCCTCTACAATATTAGAATCTCCCTAAACTCTTGTTTACTATGCATGGATGCAGAAGGAGAATTACTCAAGTTTTTGCAATAAAAATAAGGTTGGTTTTGTGAACACCTGCTTTCCGCTGTTTAATAATGCTGAGCTCCTGTCTTGTATGCTCTTCTGTTTACTCTCCCACAAATTATTTTTGTTCTCAGTTGACAAAGATAAATGATGGGATTAATATATATTGGAGAAGTCCTGGTGAACAGTTTGCTAGCAAAGAGAAAGGATTGATATTATTTCCCTCAGGTAACATAACACAGACAAACTGGATTAAGAGTAATTTGCTGTGGGGCTTATATGTGATCATGAGCCATTAGTGGAACACCATTTATGAAAATTGCTTTTTCTAAAATAAAAACTAGACTGACTTTCATTACCTTGCTGGCACTGGGCAAAGAAGAATCATTCCTTTTCAGAGAGAGAAGAAAAATTAGAGATCACTAACTGTGCCGTGACAGATAACTACGAACTGCTAAATATTAAGGTGGGATAAGAGAAGAAAACCCAGCATCCCTGCCATTAAACCTGAGTCAGGAAGGTTAGTTGTGACAGATCTATATGCAGACATGATGTTTACCTATTTTTCTTGCAGGCATGTCCTGGGCCTGCTATTCCCTCTCCATTGAGCCTCAAAAGGTAGTATTATTATTAATTTTTTTTTAGCTTGTTTTCTGTAGAAACACACTTCTTAAAAATGGACAGAACTCAGATCTGCTGAGTCAGAGGAGAGAAAAGAGCCCTTTCCCATCTCCCAAAGCATCACGGAGCGACTGCTCCCTTCCTCACTGGGATGCTGTAGACCTCAGGACAGGTCTCACCTCCCCGTACTCCTCTGCTCTGGCCATTCCTGAGCAAGACTCACGCCATTCGAAAATTGCCAGCCCTCCCCTTGCTGCCACGGGGATGAGGCCCCACGGGGTCCTCCCTCTGATCATCACCGACGCTCAGGTGTTCACACTGTGTGGACATCCTCCAGTTGATTCATGCGAGAGGAGCTGTACTCCAGCAGTTAATAATATTTTGTTTGCTTCCAGAAGCTTAATAAAGATGAGAGTAATCCTTGCCTCAAAAATGCTGAGTTACATAGTATTCACAGGAAGCTCCTAAAATAACTGTTTTTAAATGTGGTATTTCCCAAAGCTTTAAAATGTAGGCTTGCGTTGTGTGACCACAGGGAGTTTGTCCATGTTGGGCAGGAGGAACAAACTCTAAAAATAAAATTGGCCAAATAATAGGAGTTGAGCCATCTCATTAGTCTGCTTGATGCAAACACAGGAATCACGAGTTTCCCGACCCACCCAGCCCAAAAGCCTGTCTTTTTTTCCCACTGCCAATAAAAAATATTCACAACTGTGTGGCTTATATTTCTAGACCTTCGCAGGTATCGTGACACTGCTGGTTTAACAGTAACCCTTTGCACTTCACCGCTGCAACACCCTTTCCTTCACGGAGCTGCCTTGCCAGGAGGCGGATTCGCTCACAGGTTGCTCTCCTGCTGCATCGCCCTGAATCAGCCTCACCTCCTGCTTCAGAGGGGGGAAGGAGGATGAAATGTTATCCCCCGCCAGCCAGTGAGCCTCCAGGAGATGTACGGCTCCTGTTCCCGCAAGGACCTACCCCACTAAAACATGCAGGAGAACTGAGCGGCATCAGCCGGGAGGGCTGCTGCGCAGGGCTGGTGGACTGCGAGGTCCCAGGGGGCCAGACCCCTCACCCTCGAGGTCCCGCTGCCCCTCTGCGGCTTACCTGAAATAACTCCTGCATCCATTTTTAGCTTTAACATCTTCACAGATCTTGCTTTTCGCATTATTTTGGCAATGCAATAACCAGTCACCGGGAGCTGCAGGTAGGATTAAGGAGAGACGCGCATGTTTTAAGGCAGCTTTGGCTGCTCTTCTCTTTAGAGAAGGCTCTCTAAAGCCTTCCTTCATATTCTGGTGTCTTAATTAGGCTTCTGAGGCAGGGCAGGTAAAACACTTGGCTTTTATCCAGTGTGCTTCAGTGAGTGTTCCCAAAGAGCTTTCCAGAGCTGATTGCCAGGGCCCTTGACCTTTCCACAGGTGGGGAAACTGAGGCAGACAGCATGATGAGCCCAGCCGTTCAACAGAAGAGCTGGGTGCAGCTTCAGGGTCTGCAGGGCAGGGGTTTCACACCCTGGTGCTTGGACTGCGAGCGACGCCCACCCGTGGTGGGTACCCGCTCACCCCCATGCCCTCTGCATGCAGCCCTGCGTGGCGTGCAGGGTGATGCGGCTGCTGTTCCCCGCCTCCGAGAGGGGTAGCAGAGTCTGCAAGCCATCACGCCTGCAAAACTGTGATTCATCCTTTGCCAAAGCACACCAGGGATGCAAACAGAAATCAGAGCTGAGCCTGCTGAGGTCCCCCGGGTCACCCTGCCGCTGTCCCGGGACAGCTGATGTCCCCACCATGGCGGGGTGCCGGGTGGCTGGCACCCTCCAACAGCCCAGCACGGGCGCTGCAGCTCAGTGTGCCAGCAGCGACGGTGCGGTACCATAATTTTGCCAGCCCTGAGGGTTTTGAAAACAATACTGGAAGTAATCCCTTTTGATCTGATGCTAATCCCAGATAATTGCTTTCAGGCTTAATAGGAAAACTGCATTTTCTTGGGGGGAATCGGTCAGTTTGAAAGGGCTTTGATTTAAGTAATGCTGTAGGTGCTTGTTTTAGCAGAGGGAGCTCTATTGTTCCTAGGAGCGCGGGAAACCAGGAGTAATGACACAGGCCATGATCCTGCAATTAAACTCGACTGTCTGCAGACATCCAGGCACACGGGCAGAGCAGCCCAGAGAAAGGAGCCTTTCTAAACCGCACCGAACCGAGGGGAGCACTGGAAAAGCGTGCTTCCAATATCAATGAGAAATTAGGAAAATTGCTGCCATGGGATGCTGAAGGGATCAAATACATCAGTGGTTTAGAAGGAGATGGAATAAAGTCATGGCTAAACAAACACATGGGAAGCTCAGGGCGATGTGCCCTTCCTGACCCAACACCTGTGTCTGGGAGGATCTCAGAAGTGCACCCCATTTTCAAGTACAACATGGATTTGGAATATATTCAGCCTCCTCAGGCACCATGACCTTCCCCACAAGCCAAATTTCTAGCTCTAAGTGCACCATAAATTACAAACCTGCGCAACCTGGAGGTGTAAAAGCACCAGCCCAAGCACACTTATTGCTTTAACAGGAAAGTTGGTTTTGGATGGCGGCTTGTGGGTCACTGTGCTCTTAATCTGTTCCCCCTGAGACCCAAAGCCATGCTGACAGTGTGCATTCTTTCTGCCTAGCCTCTAAAACTGCCAAACAATGGGTTTCCCATTGTTCATTAACCAAAGGTTCCCCTTTTGCAGCTGTGGGTGTTGAAAAGTTAGTTATGGCTGAGGCAGGAGGAACAAAGCGATTTCATAGCTGTATGAAGGTTGCACATTAGGGGGTTTTTTTTATGAAATATTGGCTCTCTAAGGAAGAATTGGTTTGTGATGGTTTATTTAGGCAATGAAGGTCCTGGCTAAGGCTTTGAAGGTGATCATGGGGATGTGTGGGTGAGGCATCCCAGAAAGGTATCCTAAAACCAGCCAGGGAAAATTAACAGAGAAGAAATGGGTGGCCTGAAACCTCCTGGGCTTGGATCAGACTGGATTGACCAATGCTGAACAAGCCCCAGCAAAACTTAACCTTCCTCCTTCAGTGAAAGTAAAATTTTTAGGGCAGGTTTTTAACAGGGCAAACACAGAAAAGCAGGTTGAGCCCTTGGGTGTCAAACCCAGACTGGCCCCAGCTCTTTTGGCTGGGTAACGTTTGCCATAGAATCCCGGAGCAGAATGTCAGTGTTTCTGCTGCCTTTGCTTTGAGGTCCTTCGCCCACTGGAGGGAGCATATGACAAGCAATTTGATACACTGGACAGGGGTTTAAAATAGGTTTGCATTTAAATGAGGGCTAGGGAAGCATGGTTAGATCTTGCTCAAGCAAAAGAAAATATTAAATAAATCAAAAAAATGGAGAGAAGTGCAATTTGTTTAATTCTGGGCTCTGATTTCTTGCCTTTCAAAGAGCTTTTCCTACAGGGAAGGCAGTCAAAAGGAAAACTCCAGGCACTCTATGGAGCTTCTTGTTAATTTAGTTTATAACTCAACACAGTTACCTTTTTAAATAAATGAAATACATATACATAGATATAATGAAATCCGCTGAAATCCTGGGGGAGCTACAGAAGTCACCAAGTCTTGTGCTGGGGAACCTGCATCATTTCAGTATTTCTCAAACACTTTGGATGAGCCACACATTAGCATATGCTTCAGCTTTATCTAGTGGTAAGGCAAAAATAGGTGCTGGTCCTCACCCTTACTGCCATGCCCCTGGGGGCCTCAAAACCTCAGTGATGTGAAGGAAAGATAAGAGAGGATGAGAAGCATCCCCCCCCACAATTTCACACCTTGTCACTCACACCCCAGTATCATTCTCACGCACACTGAGCATCCCTGTCCTCCCCATGTCAGAGCCAGATGCAGTCCTCGGGACCCTCCTGCACAGAGGCATCAGTGCTCGGAAGTGCCAAGTGACGCTGACCACAACACGCAGGGGGTCCTGTGTACTCACACTGGGACATCATGAGGGGAAGCCTGCTGTTTCTCCAAATCTCTTCCAGCATTTGCCCATCTCCCTAGGTACTTAAATGGCTTTCTTGGTCTATCTTTTAGCTATTATGCCCAAAACGTGCTTTGGGTGTGTGAACTGGATGGAAGCCCCCTCCTTTGTCCCAGCAAGGTCTTCCACTCCTGCAGCACATGTGCCTCACCGCTGGTTTATCTCCCTGAATGCCTCTGCTGCTTCACCTGCCTGAGGGGACTCAAAAATTTGTGAACAGCATCCCCAAACATCAGTTCTTGGGCTGTGGCATCCTGTATATCCAAGAAAGGGGAAGAGCAAAGAGAAAGATTTCGGACCATTTAACAGGACCTTGTATGTTATCAGCCTTTCTCCTCTGAAAGACCATTGATCTCTCCTTTTTTATCTGAGGTTGATTCCCCCATTTATTAGGATAAATGCTCACTGGGAGGAGTGTGATGGAGAGAAATGTTGAGTACAGGAGCCTAAAAGGAGCTAGCTGAGATGTACCATCCATCCAGCAAGATGCTCGCAGCTCCATGCTCTTGAGGAGCACTGCGGTGGTGCTTCAAATCATTTTGTCAGGCCTTACCTTGATTTTCCAGGTGTGTCTGATGCCTTTTTTGACTGCATACATGCAGAGGGCAAACCCCACCCAACCTGCTGTAGCACCCTCACAATAACACTGCATATGGCACCACTTGCCGTTATTAGTACAGTAAACTGAACAATATTGATTCAGAGGCTTTGTGGTTTACCAGCATAGTTTAGTTGTTAGCCTTCACACCGTTGCCTGACTCATGAATACACATTAAGTCCCGAATAGTTCGTTTACAGTTTAAACAGTTGGGTTTGTGTGTGTGTGAGAGAGAGAGATTTATTTATTTGTATTAATTCAGGTCACATTTCCCTCGAGACATCACTGCTTCCACAGGGCCTGATCCAATGCCCATTGACGCCTGGTGGAGCCCTTCCAGGGAATTCAATAGCACCTGGATCGTGGCCACCAGGCCACCATTTTCAGAGGTACTGAATAAACACAGCTCCCAAGGCCTTTAATTCACCTTTGTGAGCACACTTGCCTTTGAAAACCAGCCCTGATATTCTCTCCTTTATCTAGGCATGTGGTTTGAGGGTAACAAGCTGCCTGGTTCTTGACAGGTTGTCTATTAAATATAGATGATGTCTTCACATGCAATTGTCTGCTAGATGTTTTTGGAGGAACAAAAGGTTCCTGTTCACAAGCTCTGGCATGCCATACGGGGATGATTAAAAAGGTTAAGGCTTAAAGATAGTTTGCGTTTACTTCAATGACTGCAGGACTATCCCTCTAATAGCCCTAATTAAAAATTAGCCTGATATAATACAGTTGTTATAATACAGCCTGATTTTATTTCATTTTTTTGGGATACATGTGATGCTGCCACAATGCCCCTCATTCTCTAGTGATGACTCTCCCCCTACTATTCGCTATAATGGAGCCAAGGCGGGATATGCTGTTGGATAATGTGCTCCATTCGAGGGTCAACCCAAAACTCCGTGTCCACGGCTATGTGTAAACTGAGAGACCAGGAGCAACCACGGCATTCTGCAAGGTATCCTTTACTGCAGAGGAGCGGCTTCTGGGACAAATCCAGGCCTCCTCCACCCCTGGTTACCCACCCCAAGGTCTCAGTGTCATTGTTTTAGGGAAACAAGCAAGCGTGGGATGCCTCTCCCACCATGAGCCGTCGTCCTGCTCCCCCCTTTCCCACTCCTCCTTAGGAGCCACAGTGTGTCCCAGCTCAAGATGCTCCCGATGGCAGCTGGCGCCGGCCCAGCTCCCCATCAAGTGCCTGCAGCTCCTGCCCTCCTGACAAGCTCTGCTACAAATTTCCTCCCTCCTCACTGCAGCCTTTGCTGTTTGATTTTTCGCTTTTGATTGAGAGATTCTTGCAGCACAGCCAATACCTTTCAACGCCCATTACTTGTGTCAGAAACTCCCCATTGCTCTGATGACATATTTTCTTTTCCACGAGAAATTCCTGATGTGGAGAGCAATCACTTTTTTTCAAGGAAGCACCTGAGACACTCCACTGCCATGAAAGTCCTGCCGCCACTGACTTCAGCAATTTACTTTACGAACCTTTAACAATCAGGATACACTAAAGCTGCCAATCAGGATTGCCCTCCCTGAAAATATGACTGTTTTTCTTGGATTTTTAGCATCTATCTCCAAATCTGTGACTGTACGATACGCTCTCTAGCACCTTATGGAAGACACCAACAGGTACAAAGAAGACAGTTGAAGCGTGGCATCCAAAAGTCCCTTCAGATCTGCCCGTAACTGAGGGTCTTATAAAGGCTTTCTGACCCAGAGCAAAGCCTTGAGAGAGCTCAGCTCAGTTTGAGGTTGCAACATGGTTTTATGACTTAATAAGATATAAGAAAGCATCAAAATGTCCTAACCAGGTGTGGCCAGGGGTGTGACTGGAAGAGCTGGCACCCCAGCCATGGGGAGGGAAGCTCTGCAGCTGGACCCTACCTGCTGGGTAGGAGGTCCACTTTGGGGAAAAAGCATATCTGTATCTGAGGGGTTGGCTTACATGTGGTGGTTACAGCAAGCTAGACTTTAAAGCCAAGCAGCCAACCACCGGATGAACGAAGATCTAAGCACCAGACTCATGGGCAGCAATAGCCCACCAGTATAACCCACCCCATCTCACTGCTGGTCCTGGTGGGAGATTTCCCACTGACTGGTCTAACGCATCTTGACTTGATGGGTATTGGTCAGGGTCTAAGTTAGTTACTGGACATACACATCATAAATACATAAAGCAAGGCCATATGCTGAGAAGACACAAGAGTCTGCGTAGCATGTCTGGTACCTATCTGGCTGGAAAAAGTTTCCAGATCTTAAGTGCTCATTGAATTCATTTAATAATGCAGTTGATAATCATAATTGGAAACATGCCTTGCCAGACTCCTTTGCTCCAGACAGAAGAGGCTGTGGAGAGAAATCTGAGAGATGTGAATAGTTATTAAATCCAGGGCTGAGAGCAGCAGCTCTGCAGGCAGCGCAAGATGTTGGCGAGTTCCTAGCAAAAGTTCCTAATTAGTGCTGAGCACTTCTGGGATACACAGTTCCCCTCTTCAGGAGAGAGAATGGGAACGAATCCGGCACCAGGAAAATATCTTCCAGTGAGTTTAGCTTACAGTTCCCTCTAAAATAAAGCTTATATACTTTCTTTTTCTGGTGCTAGGAATGCTGTGGTTATGGCAGATCCTTGCACCCTGCTGCAGAGAAACACCTTCTTGCCCCGGCAGTACCAGCTCAGACAAGGCAATGCCAGCAGAAGGCTGGAGAAGGTGGGGGCAGGCTCAGGGAACACCTGCGAACATCTGGAGGCACGAAGGGCTGCTGTCACAGCTGCTATCGTCTCATATCACTGTGCTTTTAGAGGGGCCAAAGCCCTTCCTGGACCAACTGACCTGGGGTTTAGACTTGTCCCTTCCTGGTGCGTGCCTCTCCTACAAATTAAAGATGAGTTTCAGAGGCACCCAGAGGAATTCCCAGGGGAACTTTTGGCATTCAGTTTATTCTTGGTGCAGTAAGTGAGGAGGTTTTCTTGTCTGGATAATAGAAAGTTCCTTCTCATCAACTGAGTATGGGCAAGGCACCATTTAAAATGTTGTATTAGGAATCATATAATCATAGAACATCTCAAGTTGGAAAGGACTCATAAGGATCATCAGTCCACCTCCAAGGAAGATGGTCTTTCATTTGATTTGACTTTTCCATGACCAAACTTGCTGTTTGGAGTGGGGAGAACAGCAGGAGAATTGCTTCCTCCTGTCACCCAGCCCTTTCCAAATGAGAAGACACTTCTCTTGTGAAGAACCCCAGCCAGTACTGGCCGGAGTCCTCTGCTGTAGCCCAGCACTCCCAATGTTTTAACAAGTGGCCCCACAAACATTTAACTCCAGCGAAGGGAGAAAACCTGGTGTAGTGGGGTGGGATGGATATGTTTGCTGAGAAGAGAGGGTGAAAGACTGTGGAATTTATTGATTGGATTCCCATTGAAACAAAAATGCCTTCTCATAACCCAGGAGTAGATAATGGCTTGGCAAACAAGTACGTACTGAGTGCACTTGGCTGGAGGTATTTGTGTTTTGTCCCAGAGAACTGAAAGGAGAGGAGAAGGTGAGGACCCCATTTTGCTCTCCAAGGATGCCCTTGTCTGAAGGGAGTGGGCAAATTCCTTGGGGGGGGAAGGAGGGGGGGCGAGCTGCTCCCCAGCAGTTTCCCCGCAGTGAAGGGCCTTGGTGGCAAACCCTGCCTGCTCCCAAAACCCGGGCAGCAGCTTCGGTGAGGATGCTTGGCTTGAGTTCAGCATCCACATCAAGTGCAAGTCACATGCGTCTCCAGGGAATTACTGATGGTCCTTCTTCTTCCAGGGGAGACGGGAGCATGGCCGAGAGGAGGGAGCTGGAGAAAGTTTCTCTTGTTTTCCTCCCATTGCCCTGGGGGGGAGGTCTGAGCCTCTGGAGTGTGTCATATCTTGCTCACCTGTCAAAGAGCATCTCTGCCCTTAGTCCTCTATTGTGAGGGTGTAAAAGGAAAACTGGCAATATTATTTGAAAAGCCAGCAATTCATGAATCCAATACGGGGAAAAAACTATTGCATAAATTTTGGAACTCTTTTTTTATTTTATTTCGAAAAATGAAAATAACTTCTAGATAGATAGTGGGCTTTTTTTCCTTTTCTGTCTTTTCTGATCATCCCACAAAGTCCCCGGCTCTTGGGAATTTTGTATCATTTTCTGCCCAGATTTCCTAGGTACAGAGGAGAGCACTGGGGCTTCGTGATGCACCCTGCTGATCCCTAGTGGCCCGCTGGTAAGCCACACCAACCTCGGCGTGCTAGCAGCACTCCAGTTAAACCAGTTAGCAACTGGACAAGGCACAGCTGGGAACAGCACTTCTGCTTTGTTGGTCACCAAAGTTGAGGGCAATGACTTTGTTAGCAAGCATACAGAAGCACAACACCAGGCTGAGAGAATTTTCAGGTAAAGCAAACTCTACCTGAAGGTATGCACCAAAAAGGGTTTCCCCAAAAAGTTGCAAGATGGCTGGTGGCTGGGTGCCTGCCTTTTGGGCACGTTCACCCACTCTCCTCCTCCCTGTCTCCACAGAGACACCATTGTCTGCTCACGCCTGCCACAAGCTTTTTTCCTTTCTTTTCTTGCCTTTTTTTTTTAATTATTATTTTCTTTTCTTTTTTTTTTTTTCCCCTCTCCAGCCCATGTGTTTGCATACAAATCACCCGAATTTTCATCTCATGAACACCACCTCTCACTTTTAGTGGGCCAGTCAAGCCATCTCCCGATGGAGATGCTGCACCTGAACTAAATTCCGCGGCCGCTCCTTGCTGCTGCCGGCAAACCAAGCTGGTCCGGGAGCAAACCTCACCCCATGCCCACTCTCAGGATGATTCCCACCCTGTTCCTTCACCGGGAGTTTTTGTAACCCCTTGCCTGCCTTTTGTACAGGCAGGGCTCTCGGGAAAGGTGCAGGCAGGAGGATGGGGGGGCGGGGGAGCCGGACAGGAGACCAGACTGACCTTTAAAGTTTTGTTCCAGCTCTGTCTTCCTGCTGAAAGCACACCGGCTTACACAAATAACTTTTGACCTCTGGCTCCCTCGCTTGTGTCACAGCGTTGTGTTAGGAGCATTTGTCTCGGGGCTGTGACACACGGCCTTTTTGTCTGGGCGTGTGAGGGAAGGCTGGGGCATTGCGACTGCCTAGGTGGTGAGTTATTAGTACGCTGGCTTCTACTTTAGCAGCCCCTCTTTGTGGTTGCGGGGGTAGACAACAGAGAAGGAAAAGAATTAAAGGGTAAGGAAAAGAATTAAAGGGTTATTAAAAAAAAAAGTAAAAAAAAAATAAAAGGTCATTGCAATTTTTCAGTTCTGGTTGCAGGCAGAGGTCTGGGAGGCGTCTCTGTGGCTGTCCAGTGGCAGAGTTAATGCTTTCATCCCGTGGAGCGGGTTTTCAGCGGGCGTAAATTAGTGGGGATATGGTGACATCCATAGGGCTACGCTGAGTTACACCATTTTACGAGCTGACCTGGGGCCCCGGGGAGAACGGTGCCAATTTACACCAGCTGAGGGTCTGCCCTTTCAGCATCACTGCCACAAGAGCTGTCACAAATCAACATCTTGTGCCTGCATGTCGGGCTCGTCTTATCGAAACACTTGATTTGCCTTGGAAAACGTTCCGGGCGTTCGCTGGCATCTTCCGTGAAAGCAGCCTGGGCTGGGGCTGCTGCAGACAGGAGTTATAGGGCCAATCTCGGAGGGCTGGTGTGATTCATGCCCACCCAGGAGGTTGCTGTAGGCATCCTTGCACAAGAGGAATGTGCCTGTTTTTAAGACAAATACGGTCTTCATAACTCAAGGGATGTTATAAGATGCTACCAGAGCAGCAGCGGTGTGATGCAGGGGCTGCATCCCCTCCTAAATCCCTAAGTGGGCAGGTATTGTAGCTACAAAGGATGAATAAAGGTGCTTGGGAAGTTGGTGGGGCAAAACTGCCCGTCAGAGCAGGCGCCTTATGGATGCAAAAGGCTGGGATAAGGCCAGTGTTTCGGAGGGCTCATTTCAGCCCTTCAGAAGCAGCAGGAGATGCCGCCACTCCTCTTGGCTTGCTGAAATCCGCGGGCATCTTCAAAGAGCTGGAGGAATAGGGGTTTACAGGATTATCCCTAAGTACCTGCAGACCTTTGTGAGCCCCATCTGTGGCTCAAAATGGTATGATTCATCCGTAACTTACACCCCAATTAGTCGGCAAGTGCTTCTGGTTTTAGCAATGGTGTGTTGGCCTGCACCGCTGGGAACCACGATGCCACGGCGGCACACAGTTAGTTCTCCTTCCCTCTGCCCCAAGGCAGCCCTGCCGTGCGGCAGGTTCCCAGCTCTGCTTCCAGCTGCCCCCCTGCTTCCCTCATCGCACAGATTTCCCCACCTGCCTTTTCCAGGCTGTGCATCATTTGCTGTTATTTTGCCATGTCCCTCCTTTCCCATTTCTTTCTGAAATTAAAATACATCATCATTTTCATCCTCTTCATATCAGGGCCCTGGTAAGATAACGTTGGCTTTAATTTTCCCCATTCTTCCTTCAGACTCAGTATATTCCTCAAAAACCAAATCCACTCTTTCTGAAACCTCCAGGCGCTCTGCTGTTGGTATAGCACTGCCTTCATGGGTCGCTGCAGTATGTAAGGACAAACCTTACAACATAAGGACATAAACTGCCTGTTGTTTCTCTTTTTTTTATCCATCTAAAAGGATTATTTCAAAGCCAATTTTTATAATTGCATCCCAGATAAAGAGTGTGTCCCCCAGGGTGTTCAGTGGGGGGAGCAAGGAAAGCATGGCAAGTACTACACGCTCACTCACCATGGTGTTTGGAGCATCCCGCAGCTCTCCCTGCCAGCTTAATAGCTGGAATGATGCCCTCCTTTTCCAAAGGCAACCTACAATTCCTGCTTCTTGGGATTGCATCTTGCTAGGTGGTACTGTTGGCCATCTGAAATCCAGAGGAACCCTGCTGTACAGCAGAAAGCAAACATTTTGTTTGAAGGTGCCCCCCCAAAAAAAACCCGGAGCCATCGCAGGCCACTGCTTGCATGACGAAGGAAAATAAAGATTATTTCATAAAAGTCGGGCTCGTTTAATTTTATAGCATTTAAGTCAGCGAAAATGCATCGGACAATTATATTGCATTTAATACTCGGATAATGGAACAATGAAAGATGTATGTTTGCATTTTGTAAAATTAAACTGTATGCAGTTATTTATCTTTTACCTTAATTGTTTGAGCTTGTTTCTAATGTAAACTGTTGTAATTTTAAATAAATATAATAGAAAAAACTTTCCTAGGTATCGGAAATCCAGAGTAAATTTACTTTGCAAATAGGCTTTGTTAGGTATGTTTTATGCTGAGGATCTTGAACTGACACTTTCATTCAAAAATATTTTGAATACTTCATCGGAGGCTCTATTGTTCCTGGTAGGTTGTGAAGAGCTTCATAAGAGGAAAGGACCTGGCTGGGTGAAGGACTACAAGTGAGATGGATCCCACAGGAGGTCCGTCATGCTCATTGACCAAGAAAGCGCAAGGTGGTGCCGGACCTGGCAAACGAGGTTTATTGGGAGCCCCAGGGCCAAATCCTGCAAACAGGGAGCCCCATGCTCAAGGAGGCTGAAGTGAGCTCCTGCGGATGGCCATAAACCTGATGGTCGCGGGTGCACCTCTTGACTTGTAGACCTTTGCATGGCTCTTCTACAGGAGATGCATAAAAATAGGACCAAGGCACAGTGGGACCTTTTTACTGGTCCATGCCATACGTGGTTTGTGTGGTTGAAAGTGCAGGTCTCTGGGTCTTTCATCTTCAGTTGCACTGCAGCCAAATATTAATGGTTTGGAAAACATGCCCAAGCACGTCTTCGTGATGCCATCGGGTATCTGAACTCGCTTTGGTTCGGGCAATGACTTTAAGACTCCCAGCAGTGAGCAATGATGTTAGGATAACTTTTTCAATGAAGTCTATCATCATGCCATATAAAATCCCAATTATCTGTACTGGGAAAGTACAATTACTGCTCTGTAGCTCTTTGAGGACTTTTAGAGATGATCTTGGTTAAGCCCAAGATGTTGAATAAGGAGGTGAATGCAAGTGTTGACTTAGCCCTAAGGGGTTGTTATAAATGTGTCTGTTTGTTTTTCCAGTACCTCGAGGGAAGGCTCCAACAAAGGAAACGCACTGGGTTGAAAGGTAACCTAAGTGATTAATGACATATACATTCAGCATGACGTCTTTATCATGGGGTGGTCTTATTGATTTCAGGTTGAGCAACCTGGGAAGTGGAAAAAGAGGTTGTAAAAGTGAAAGCCCAGTGAAAATTAATTAATTGCTGAAACAAAAAGTGTCAGCCTTCCTCACGTACCTGGAATTCGGCAGGCAGTCCCATCTTGCAGAGTTCTTGCAGCGGCTCTGTAAATCATGACTGATGTTTCTTTCATAGCGTGCGTGAGTCAAAAAAGGTGAAATAGGAATGTTGGTGTTGGTTTGGGCTTGTTAGCTGCATAAGCCAAGGGGATTTTTTGGATGACTGCAGTCCTCTTGACAAAGGGAATTCAACAGGGGGAGTTTAAGCTGGGTCAGAGCACAAGCAGATATGCCCATGGGTTGACTTGGATTGGTTAGCTCAAAAGCTTTTCTGTGGAGGTCCTGGTTCCCAGCTCCTATACTGTAATCATCCCTGATGCTGCAGTGAGGCTACGGGGGCAGGGCTGAGCCGGGTGCACATCAGGTATGGGCACTTCCAAAACCTGATCCCAAATACCTGCATTAAGTCCTCTAGGATCACAACAACTTGGCTTTGGGGTGGATGCCTCTGCTTTGCTTAGAGCAAGGATCCCAGACAGTCAGATGTTACCCTTGATTTCCCTGGTATCAGCTACGTACAGGATGGAAATGAGAAGGTGCTAGGAGGAAAATACCCTAGAATGTCAGCTTTGTAGGGAATAGGCAAATTCTATGCAAATGAGGGCCCCCATTATCTCTAAGATGGCATGAAACCATCAAACACCCATCAGAAATTTTCTCTGGAGGCCTCTTCTGAGCTAGGGCCCTGCTGCTGAGCCACCTCTCAGCAGCTAAAATGATGCCACTGGTCCCTCTGCACCCCCTCGGCGGCGGCTGCTGCTCTTCTTTGCCTTCAGTTCCTTTAGATGGCACCATCCTCCTGCGCTGGTGTGGCGCTGGAGCCCATCTCAATTAGTATTCACACTGCAAAAAGAGGAAAATTCCTTCATTATGGGGCGGCAGGTAGTGCAGCAGTAATTGAGGTGGTGCCGGCAAGCCCATTATAAGCCCTGGTTTCCACCAGGGGAAGGAAGGTTCACACTTGTGATGCCAAAAGCCCAGAGTAGCTGCTTTCTTCCTTTTTATAGGTATTGCTGGGCAGGATGGTGCTTCAGATATGACCTTCCTATATGTCATGAGCAGCCTCCCCAGGTCTGGGGAGATCAGTACAAGGTGTGAAAGCCTGGGATTTCTGCTGGGAAGAAATGGGAATGGGCAGCAAAGGGTGTCCCAGACCATGGGGCCCCATCTGGAGCCCACTGAGGTGCCAGGGGATGCGCTGAGCCTGGGTGGCCATGGTGTCCTCTGGGGCAGCCCTGAGGGGTGAGGAGCACCTGGTCCCACACACACCCATGCTCCGGGTGCTCTCCATGGAGCTGGGGTTTGGCAGGTCCTCCCTCTTGCCAGCTACTTTGGAAGCGGGCTTTGGGAAAGCCACCTGGGAGCAGGAGGATTAAAGCAGAAGGTTTGGACCATCATGGATGTTGTTGGTCTATAGGGACCATCCTCACCTGAATTAATAGGCCTTTCTTCATTAGGTGTCCTCTTGGTTCCTGCCCTGGATCCGAACATCAGCAAAGTCCAAATCCTCCTTTAGCAAATCCCATCTTGTGCTTTGCACTCTGGGAAACAGGCTCTTGCCTTTCTTGCTGGGAAAGTAGCTCATCTCCAAAGAGCACCTGTAACATCATCATCGCTAGGGCCCATCTGGCAGAGCCCTCGCTCATACCTTGTCAGATTAAAGTGTAGAAATAGCAGGTATGACATTTGCAAAGAGGATAGAGCCATGGTGAGTTGCCTTCAGGAGCAAAGGGATTCAAAAGGAGGGGAAGTCGAACCCGGGCAGGTTTTGCCCAGGTCACTTGCGCTCAAAGAGAGCAACTGAGCAAACATCGTCCCGAGGCAGTTGCCCACCAAAGGAAATCCAGGAAAGGGCTGCGAGTGCTGGCACCTGCCCTACAGCAACCCCAATAAAGTGCAGGACCAGCTGTGCCAAGGGGCAGCTGTCCCCCAGGCAGGGAAGAAGAGGAAAGTCACAGTTTTATTTCTGTCAAAAAAATCCTTTTCTCTCTCTTAAAAACACAAAAAAATCATAATTTTGAAAATATGGACAAATAACCTCATTTGTGATTCCAAATTTAGGGAAAATGTGGCCAGCACAGGAACAGGGAACCCTGGGTCTTTCTCCCAATAACTTTTCCCCCCTCCTGGCATTTTTTTTATTTAAATACCACATCAGAATCGATGACACGTGAATCTTTTTCCCCAGCTAGGGATGATTTTCCCCAGCTAGGGAGGATGCGTCCCCTGCCTCCCCTGAAAGGCAAAATGCCCCTTCTGCTAATTCTTGCCTGCCCTGAAACAATGCAGCAGTAGGGAATTCCCAGGGTCTGCCCAAATCCCTTGTTCTCCCAGCCTGCTCCTGGCCCCCAGGAGCTGCAGCCTTGTTCAGGCTTTTAGAAGTGCAAATAATCTCTACAAATGGGGGGAACAGATCAAGCGATGGGGCAGGAGCTCTCCCCGCGCAGCCTGGGAGGGCACGGGACCGTCCCTGGGAAGAGCTGCCTCTCCCCGCTTTTTCATCTGCTTCACTTTATTTTTCCTGTGGTTTTTTTTCTGTTTTCTATCGAGGGGTTAGGTTAGGAGCTCTGAAGCAAGAGATGCATGGGGGCTGTAGCTCCATGTGCTCTCTCTCCCCTATACATCAGGGGCCAAACCTGGGCTGATGGGTCTTGGGGCTCTGCCTCCACGCCTGTGGCTCCGTGGTTCCTTGAGGAGGATTGGAATCATCCCCACACGGTATCACAAGGCCTTTTGGCTTTGCAAGGTTCCCTCATTAAATCGATGCTTGGGAATTAAAAAAGGATCCTAAACGGGCCCGGGTAAACGGTAACTGCAAAATGTTGCCATTATTGGGCTGCCTTAAAGCAAGAATCAGTCCCAAATACGTGGTGTGGACGCCAGAGTCTGGAACTGGGGCATCATCAGACTTGGTATGTTTTACCCATGTTTATACCGTCTGAGAGCAAAGGGTCCACTCCACCAAGAGTACAGGTCCTGCCATCCGTCCCCTGGCAATGCAGTTTCTGGGCAGGCAAAATAAGCATTAAAATATAGACATTTCTACTAACAAATAAGAAAACCTCACTAGCAGCCCCACCTGCAGTAGGACCAGTGACCCCGCACGAGTCGCCTTTATTTCCCTCTGCCTTTTGTTCCCCTCCAGCCTTTGTCTCCGCCGAGCCCACACTGCTCCCAGGGCCAGGGCTGCCGCCGGAGCAGCCGCTGCTCAGGATCTGCGAGGAGCAGCCACCAGCGGGGCTGCCACCGGGGCGATGAGAGAGGACCCCTTCCTGCTCTTCCCTCCCCAGCCCAGGAGGTCCTCCAGCCTTTTTTACCTCGCCCGGGGTTGGTACGGAGCCAAATCAAACCCCTTACTTGCTGCCTGCTCATTGCATCTCGGTCCCCTGCCTTGTGTGCAGCTCTGCGTTTCAGGGGAGAGCCCGCGGCGTCATTGCAATAACTGATTTATTTAGTTACCTGGAAAAAAATAGATTATGCTTCCCTCTTGCTTCTGTGTGTCTGTTCCAACTACTTTCTTATTTATTTGTTCAGTCATTTTCGCTCATGTCTCTGTTAAATACACAGTCATTCATTAAGCGTCGCGCTCGGCGTTTTGACCCTTTATTAGGCATCGCCTAGCTGACAGCGGGAGAAAACCTCCGCTCCTTTCTACATCTGTTTTTCCTTGTGGATGACTCGATGGAGCAGGAGGAAAAAAAAAGTGCTCGTTATCGTTTAAAAACCCTGGAAGTATTTCTGTGTGGTAGAGGAATCCCCGTTAACCATTACAGTTTCCTATTTCTTCCCCGCAACTACAAACGCCAGGGCAGCAGAAAAGAAAGGGCTGTCGAATTCTGTGTGCCACCTGAAGCACAGTTATTTGTAGGTGATGTTGAGTTTAAATTTAGGGGGGGTGAAAGAATAACAACTGGAAGGTCAAAAGCAATTGTTAAAAAAATCCAAATACCAAATGTAGCATTTTTAATATCATTTTGGCCAAACAAATTTGCCCTCCCTGCATTTATTGTCCCCCACCTGCTGCAGCACAGAGTTTGCAACTCCTCAGATTTTCCCTTGAGCTTGTGGCTGGAAGAAGAAGCCGTGATTTAGGGAATGGCCTCAGTGGGGGAAGCTCCTTCCCTTTCCCACCAGCTTGCCGGCTACAAAGCTGCAGAGATTTTCATTTCGGAGTCGATCGGAACAATTTTGTCCCGGCGACCCTGTTGTCTAACCCTGTTTGCTGAGTTACGCCGGGTGTGCTGACAACTTCTACTTGAGTAAATTGTATTTAGACAACAATATATTTCATTCAGGTCTTTTGCAATGTCTGGACCAAGGTCAGTTTTATATTCTACTGAAATCATAAAGTGACACTTGAGATAAACAGAATGTTTACTCTCTCCATGTGAGCCGAAGCTGATATGTAAATTTATCCTTATTCTTTCATCAAATTTGCATTTACCCTCTTAGTCAAACACTACAGGGTTCCAAATCAAACAGCTTTAATGGTGGTCAACCCTTTATGACCGATTGCCATATCAGAGAGAAAGAAACGGCAATTTAGATTAAAATGAAAAGAGTAACACAACATAACGAGCGTCATCCGGTTTGCCATAATTGGATAAACTTTTCATACGAGTGCCTGTGTTTGGATGCTCGGCTGCCCGGAAAGCAATTGCCGTATTCTCCTGGTGTTGTTCTAGTCCCTTTATCTGCCCTGCGCAGGCCATCCTCACCTGTCATTATTTTTTCCTTCTGATCAAACAAGCCAAGTGCCACTAAACAAATCCTGGTGTGGATTTTTTTTTTTCCCCCTTACATTTACATAAAAGAAGGGGACTTGATCCACCGGGTTTCCTTCTATCTTTAAGGCTCAGGTCAGGACAGAACAAAATGGGCAGGCTTGGCAGGGCAAATAGGAAACCCAAAGGTGGGCTTTTAGGTTCAGTTGCTTTTTAATGCAGGATTATATCACACTGGTAGGCAGCTTGTTTCCAGGAATCACAAGCTGCGTGGTGCAAATGCGGCCTGACACCACGGGGATGGGCTGGGGGTAAGGACCTGAATGGCCCCTTGGGCAAGAACTTCTGTGAAGTCTGACTGTAAAACAACAAATGGAGAAACGCACCCAAGGATGCAGGATGACAACAGAAATCCTCCAGAAAAAAAAAAAAAAAAGAAAAAGAAAAAGAAAGAGGAAGATATTCAGCACCTGAGCACATAAATATGGGTTTATGAACCAAAGGGGGGTGGTTTCTGTGCCCTGAACACAGGGCGCTACGCTGAGACCCCACAACTCATTTCACATGTGCCTTGGACCTGCACTTTCAGAGGAGGAGGATGACTACTTTATCAAGTCTGTACTCAAAGAAAAAAAGGGTTGTTTTTTTTTTGTCACAGTTAACATTTTGGGGGGTGCTAACATTTTGGCTGGTCTGAGGAATGAAAGAGCAAAGGGGTTTGAGGCCAGCGCCTGCACCTGGGCAGTGCCACAAGGGTGCCGTCCCTGAAAGGCACTCCCAGGATCTGCCTCCTGCGCCGGGAAGGAAGAGAGGAAAGGAAGAAAAGAAACCGGAGGCATGTTTGTCCGCAGCTTTCGCTAGGTAACGGCAGGTTTGGTGCCTGGAATGCCACGGCCACGGAACGGCTTCATCCAGCACCGCTGCCGCACTGGCGCAGGCAGTGCCCAGCTGCAGCCCTCCCCTCCCTCCAACAAAACAACCACCAAAAACCCCCCTGGAACTAAGGCAAAGAAAGAGGAGAGAGAAGAAAAAAAAAAAAAAAAAAAGAGAAGGGCTAAAAATAAAAATAAAAATAAAAATAAAAAAGGGCTAAAAAAATTGTAAAGAAGAAAAGCAGGAGGAGAAGGGGGGAAAAAAAAAAAGAGAAGAGAATTTTCCTTTTCAGCACGGCTGTCAAATGGATATCTTATAGTGGGAGGGCTGGGAGGGAACAGATATCTGCCTCTCTCTGGAGCCTGCAAGTATTTCTGCCATTCATGAAGCCAAGGGATGCCACACACATTCTGTTTGTTCAACATAAGCAAACAGATTGTAAACTGGCTGATAATTTTTGTACTGACAATGTCATTTACAGCTGTCAGCCTTTTGTCTGTCATGTTTGCTTTATTCAAATATGAACCAAGTGGACCTCCCTTCCACCGCTTTCTTCTGCATTAAAATCACATCAATTCCGTTCCATTCTGTCTTATCTAAAATTCATTGGAGGCCAATCACTTGGATGAATGCTTTGGGGTTTCCATGGAGGCAAGAAGTCTAGTGTGGACTTCAGGGGATTAGGAAGTTTCAGATTTAAAGCCTTGAAGTGCACGTTTCTTTCAGTTCTTTCTTTTGATTACGGAGGAAGGGGAAGGGGAAAGAAAAAAGAAAAAAAAAAAATCAGGAAATTTCAAGATAATTTTATTTTTCCAAAGAGCCCCAGCGTGAAGCAATTCCCCCCCTTTCGGTGCATGTGCGTGCACCTCTGGGCGCGCTCCGTTGCTGAGCTTTTGCTTAAGCACAATTTATGGCTACGATCTTCCCAGCTGAGCTAAAAGGAGTATACTGTACCGGCATCTATTCCCCCCCCAGCACCGTCAACAGGATGCTTGCCACTGGCTCCTATAATAAATTCAGGCCCGTCTTCAATTAGATTGATTTGGATCCAGCTGCTTCCCATGGTGCTGCCCGCAGGTCTGGAAGCATCTCCCTTTGTTAATAGAGGTCACGGCACTTTGTGTTAAATAATTCACATCAGACTATCTGTCTGTCTGTCTGTCTAGGGGCAGCTGCAGATGTTGCCCGTTTGTGCGGAGGCTGCGAGCCCCCACGCTCGCCCACGCACGCACCTGTATAATAGACTCTTGTATGCAGAGGATATTTATTTTATATTCGTTGCTCAAAGCACTGAGTTGATGTAAATCAGGAGGGAGGCGGTGCTAGTGGGTTGAATTTATGTCGACTTGCTCTGTTGTTGTCTTTCGTCCTTTTGATGTTATTTGTGGTTGTGGGGTTGATTTTTGGTGTTGGGCACTGTTTCGGAGCTGATTTTCCCTGGGCTGTTTGGTAGCCAGACCTCTGCTGCCAGTCTCAGTTTAAGATAGCCAACAGTGGAAGTAGCCAAATCACAAATCGGGCATAAATATCTTGTTTTTACATATTGAGGGCAGAGAGAGAAAGGAGCCATTTGCCCAGGGAAAAGATGGGGCTGGAGAGCACCTCCACTGAGTGCACCCCCCCTCCTGCCTGTACCACCAGGGAGAGGGCAGCACAGGTGACAACTAAAGTCATCTTTTTACCATCCTTCTTCGTCTTCCTTTCCCTGAGCCCAGTGATTAAAAACCTCTAGTCAAACCTTGAAGGAAAAAAGCCCCGGACTGGTTTGGTAAGTATGAAACCTTAAAAAAAAAAAAATGTGCTTTTTATTTACCTTCTGGGTCCTGAAACTTGATAAGTGCTCTTGAAGCACAGCCTGGAGCCCCCACTGCCACAGCAGGGGCACGGACAGCCAGGCAGGGAGGCAGAGCCGAGGTTTCCAGCACAGCACTTGTCCCCGAGAGTGGAGGTAACGTGCTCACCAAGCTGCCCCAGCTCTCCTGGCACTCCTACAGCAGCGGCAATGGTGACAGCAATGGCACTAGTGATGGTGATGGCAATGTCAAGGATTGTCTTGGGCAGCACCATGGCCGCTCCTGGCAGCAAAAGTTCTCCTACGAGCCCATCACCTGCAACCTTCCCCTTCTCCTCTCGTCAGCCTATGGAAGAAACATGGTCAGGTCAATCTGGTGGTGGTTCTGGCCAGGTTTTGGGGGGGGGTGGGAATGGCTGAAAGGTTTCCCTCTGCCAGCCCTGTGCCTGTGGCTTCCTTGGAGCTCCACAAAGTACATCTCAGTCAAAACTAATATTGCAATGACCCTCCTCGCTGATGCAGATTGAACGGAGAATGTAAATGCCATATCTATCAATCCAGCCAGCTTGCTTCTCCTCCACGATGCCTCCCTATAACCCCACTTATGCGTCAACTTAGTGTTCAGTCAATAAAGCCTACACACACCTACAAATACACAACACACATCAACAAACAAACAAGCCCAAGCAAACAGGCAAACAAAAACTAATCAAGACATTTCTCCTAGCATCTGAGAAGGAAAGGAAGGGCTAGTGTCGCATTTATGATTTCTGCTTGTAAGTACTGCCAAGCCACTCACATACCAGGCAGTGGGATGGAGATGGTCACCCTGGCCAGTACTAAATGTCCTTCCTGGGATCTCTCATGGCCCTTGCCTTCAGCAGCTCCAAGCTCCACCATGCCACCCTACACAAAAGGATAATGCTTTAACCGGTGGTGGGATCAGATGCTCTTCCCCATCACATTTACAGTTTCCTCTTTAGTAAACATATTCAGCTAAGATTTATGAGGTGACCCAAGAGGGTGAGGTGGCAGGCATTAAACCCACCCATCCACACAAGCACCTTTTCACATTGAAATTTCCAGGCAGCAGCCATGCTACTGGCAGCTGTGCTCAGAGGTGATGCACCACATCAAGGATAGGTCATGCTAAAACAAGACAGGAGCTCTGGCACTCACAGCGTCAGGGGTCACTTCAGGAGGACCAGCCTGAAGTAGCAGAAGAAGCTTTAGAAGAGTTTGGAATAAATCAGCACTGCAAGGGGAGGCTTCATGGGAAAGTTCCCTGAGAGTTACTAAATATTTACAAACCACTTCTGGCTTCAGAGGTCCTTTCTGGAGCTCGAGGAATATTTGGGGAGGGAACTTCATGGGATCACTCTCTTCTGACTGCTCTCCCTGGAGCATCTGCCTCAGGTTGCTGTTGCAGGTGGGGCAGGCTGGGAGGGACCTCAGGTCTGATGCTGGTGGTACCAGCAGGTCTCTCACCCCATGCTGCAGGGAAGGGAACTGGTATGGGGGAAATTTTAGGTGCCTGGGTGCTTTGATGACTTCGAGCTCTTTAGGGCTATTGATAGGGAGGGTAGGGGTACCAATAAAGTCCTTGTAAAGGTCCCAGTAAAGTCATGTCCATCTTGGATTGGATCAAGGTTAACTCAGTTGTCGAGCTCTGTTCCAGGTGAAGACCATGAATAACTGGGCTGAGGGGCTGGGGGACACAGGGTCCCTGTGTTCTGTGAGAGGGCCTCAGGATAGGCTCATCTCCAGGGGAGCAGCTGAAGAGACCAAGGCAGCACACGACTTCTGTTGAATGAATTGTCCTAAAAATGAATTGGAAGTTTGAGTTAAAATTCACTTTTTGCATTTGATACTTCATATTTAGGAGTTGTTATTATTTCCTCCTTTTTTTTCCCCTTTGCCTCTTTTCTTTTCCACAGCTCCTCAAGCTCAGGGAAACTTTGGAAATGACAGAGATTGTTCCCTTGTAACCCTGTTGCATTTAAACATTTTAAAATCCCAGCGATGGAGTTGCTGATGCTTTTTGTTCCCTTGCTGCTCTGTCTCATCTTCCTTTCAAGTTGGGGTCTTTTTTCAAAATTACAAAGGGAAAAAAAGAAAAGGAAAAAGTGGGAAGGAGCTTTTCCCCATCATTTGTCTTACTGTGTATAATAGCGGAAAAGAATGAGGGGAGAAGAGAGGAAACTTCTCCTTTGTTTCAATAATGTCTCATTTCAATTTGAAACAAAACGCAATATGCCTGTGTGCTGCTTTATAAACTCCAAACCTAAGAGAAAATAACAGAATGGGAATGTCACCCTCTGCGGATGCTGGCTTGAGAAAAGGGCTTTAAACTGGTTCAATCTGAGTGTATAGCTTTGAAGATGGTGACCAAGGCATTCCTCCAAGCACGGACTGCTCTGTGTTACCCCAGAGTGGTGTCAGAAGTCCAAGAAATCATGAAATTCTGTGGCTCTGGTACAGCTCACTGCTGGAATGCTACCTCTTTGGAAAATTGTATTTTGCACCAATTGTGCCATTTTATTTATAATCTTTGTTTCCCGGTACCATGAAGATGTTCAGATGCCATGTAACTGCATAGAGCAGCGCTAAGCACTGGTGTCTGTACTTCTGGGACCTCCTCATTCTGTCTTCTGCTCACGGTCTGCCAGGATGTGGCTGTTCCAGTGTGGTCGATGGAGTGGCCATGGTGGGAGCCACTCTGCCAATGTTCCATGGACACAGAGGCCAGAAACAGGTCAATAACGTCAATGGGATTTGGGATTGCTGGGGGATGCTATGTGGTCCAACATGCCCCAAAACTTGGCTCCAAAGACTCTGGTCACCAGCAGAACCCCGCATGGAGCTCGGTAAGACCCTGCCCTGGCTTTGATGGGCTCTAGGTCAAGACGTTACTCTGATAGCACTCCTCCTCACCATCCTGTCTGCCCAGATTTAAAAACCTATCCTCCACTTCAGGTCTCGGAAAGCCTTGGCTTCACTTCTGCAGCAGCGTGGCCTTGGGGAGGGGGAACAGATATCTCTGAGTCTTTAAGAAAACCACTGGTTGATTGATGGCTTTCAGCTGGCTAGGTCCTTGATGGCCATGAGTCATTCATAACAGCAAAGAGTTACAATATCAACCAAAAATACAGTTTACTATTTTTTTATTTCCCCCCCCCGCCCTTTCCTTCTTATTTCTTTCTTTTCCAAACAAAACCACAGCAAACCCTGCTTGGTCGCCAGGACGGGCTGAGGGCTCAGCCACATGCTGTACAATGCCACCCGTACAATCCAGCCCCACAATTCCTGTCCACTCCTGGGATATTTACGACATATCTCACAGTTGTCATGTCAACACAACAAGCAAGGGTGGCCTTAAATCAAGCTGTCAAGGGGCCAGAACAGTACCACTATGCAAAGTAACGCCACTGACTGACACCAGGCGTTGCATCTGTCATTTTGGGAGGTTTGCGGCTGCTCCCTTACTACATTTGGGTTGGTCCTTTGGAAGAGGAATAGGGCAGGGGGAGCATATCAATGAGATGGTGAAGATGGCCTCTTTTTTTAAAAAAAAATAAAGGAAAATTAGAGTTCGTTGGAGTATCAGGTGGTTATTTTCGTTTGTGTGGGATTTGTTGTATGTAAGCTATGTGCAGCGTGTCCTCCCAGAAATGGTGCAGCCGCATCAATAATTCTGCTGTTGAGCCTGGAAGATGTTCACCGTCAACCACCACAACTTCTTTACTCAGTCTAGGCTCCTTGTACAGCTGCAGTAGGAAGCTTGTATTAGCCCTCACCCTGCCCAAAGAAATCTTCCTCCGTCTCCCCCGAATTTTGTCAAGCACATGGGGCAGCAGTTATGAAAGAGCACATTTGTATTGTTGCCGGGTGGCTTCCCTAAGGAAAGGCAGCAAATCTGTTAATTCACAGGGTGGTTGCCCATCAGTCCCTGTAATAACTTTGGAGGCAGTAGGGCTCTCACGTAGATCCCATTCCTTCAAGGTTTGTGCACATACATTAGCAGGCTGGAGGAGGGGTTTGCCAGGGAGTGGCAGAGAAGCTGCACCGGGGAGAGCATCCCCATCACTGGAGGAGCCAGGAGCTGGTCCTAGGGAGAAGGCTAATCTTCTATGCATTCTTATGGTTTGTTTTTATTTTTGCATGTGGCAAGAAAAAATACCATCTGCATTTCAAGCCCTCTGCCCCAGAAGAAAAGACTATTTGGGCAAAATATTTCATCAATGCATCTCAAGCACAAAGATTAAGGAGGAGCTTGCAAGTCTGTTAAATACATCAGGACGTATAAAGCCCTTCTGCATTCACCTAGCACGTGAAGTGTTGTACTTGTCAATGTTGGAAATCCATTTAACAATTAATAAAGCTAAGTTTGATTGTTTGAAAACAGATTTTCCGTTACATATATCCTACTTATGATATATAAGTACCTGCATAGATGATGTTTACATTAATTGTGACTGTATTTATTTTCATTCTATTCATGGTAATGTGGTTTCACTCAGAGGGTATCCATGTCCTTAAATACTTTATCATACGTGTGAGACTGGCACATGCCCACATGCTGCGCCGGACCAGGGCACCAACCTACACCTAAACCTCTTCTTTAGTACGAGACTTTCCCAGAACGACTGATTATTCCACATCTCCCCAGCATAGTTCCATATATTTCCATACATTTTGCTCTGCAGCACCACTAGGAAAGCGGATGATGACCCGGGTGGGCAGGATTTTTGCCTTCGCTGGTGCTATGACCTCTGGCGAGCTTGTCGCCGCTGTCACCCCCTTCCCCGCAGCTTTGCACTGGCTTATTAAATCGCAGGCAAGGTGAGGAAATCAGCCTGGGAGGTAATTTGCACCATTAGCAGAGGTGATAAACTGAGCAGGGGGGCAAGGAGGGACAGACGAAAAAGTGTAAAGCAATTAGTGATCTTGTCGGGAGCCCTCTTCCATATGTCTGTGCCAGGGGAAGGTTTCTCTGGCTGCTGCAGAGGGGAGCACAGCTCCGACCGCTGTCGCAGCCCCGAGAGCCAGCAAGGACAGAAGTTGGTCCCCAGCACTTGGGTCAGTCTTCGTGTTGTGCGTGTTCTGGCTTGCACCGCTGTACTGCCGCTAAACAGATGGCTTCATAGGCCATTACGGCTTCGGGCGACTATTTTGCGAGCATGCAAATGATATTGCTGTGTTGCATAGTGCAGTTATTTACTGCTAATTGCTAAGCTGTCGATCATTATTATATTCTGTGGTGACAGGGTTTGTATTTGCATAGTTTAAGCTATCCATGCTATCTAAAATTAGCATGTAGCTTTTTTTAAAAAAAAAAAAAGTTATCAGTGCTAAAAGAAACCGTCATGGAATTGACTGGGGTAAAATACCTCGGGGCTTTTTTGTATGCATACACCAACACTTATCTGCGAGGAGGATGAAAACCAGTGCGATCTGACTGTGAAGTTTGCAAACAACGCCCCACCCCAGGGTCTGCATTGCATTTCCCTTTGTGTCCTGGCTAAGGGCACGGAAAGGATCACAGACCCCATCCTCGCGCTGTTTACTTTGGGAACAATCAGTAATGTATGAATAATAATGCCACCCTCTGACCATGACTAATTGAATTGCAGCATGCTGCCGAGGCAGGCAGAAAGCTTTGCTCCCTGCTAGTCTATCAGCGTTGTTTTTCAAGTAGCAGCAGACAGTGATTGATGCTGATGCGCTTTCAAACAAGTCGCCTTAAACACCTAATGCTAGCACGTATGGACCTGCAGCTCAAGCCCCTATTAAATGCAAGCCTGGATTTATCCATTCATTTATTTATTCTGTTAAAGGTCCTTCTGGAGGCTGGCTTTCCCCCTCGGACAAGGTCTGCTTTGCAGCAGCCTCCTGGTGTGGAGCACCCCTGGAGCGGTTGGGGTTTGCCCAGTGCTCCCTGCTAGACAACCTCATTAGTGTAACGAAGCCTGGGCAATCAGGCCTGGCTTTCCACAGGGATATCAGGAAAGGCAGGGTGGGGTACCTGCCCCTTCCCGATGGGGAGCTGCCTGCAGGCAGCAGCAGTCAGGCAGGACCAGCCCCTGGGCATCCTTCAGTTGTGATGGGACCAGGGGGAGAGGGAAGGGGCATGAATTTTGCTTTAATGTCTGTCTATCTTTCTGTCTGTCTCTCTGTCTATCCAAGACGCTGGGAAAACAGTTAGCTCAGAACCACAGAGGCAAAACCAGGACTGATGGGAAAAGCCAACCACGGCCATCACCGCCACTTAGCACAAAAGGAGTACCCAGGTATTCAACCTTTTGGCTCAACGCTGAGGAGACCCTGAGAACGATGGTACCTGTGGCTTCTCTGCTCTGGGAACCTGCAAAAAAGTGCCTGGGACAGCGCAAAAGAGGACCTCGGCATGGAGCATCGCTAAGCTGGGGGTGGCATCTTTCCCCTCAGCTCCAAAAAATCCTCATTTCTCTGTCCCAGACTGGCTCCATAACAAGATGCAAATAATGCCAACGGCAGCAAGGCAAGCGATAGTAAACCCCATCTCCCAAGAGCAGCAGGGCTCCTCAAGCAGCATCAGCAGAGGACACGGGTGGAACATGCATTGCAGCGGCATCTCCCAAGAGTTCCAGCTGTGGTCCCCAGCCTCTTGGTTCAGGGTCCTGCCCCAGGCCCACATGGCCAGAAAAACGAGGATTTGAGCCCCGGGCGGCTGGCCCGGGGTTTTATCCGACTCCCCCCGCACACACTCCAAGCTGGCTCCCTCACTGCGCTGGCAAGGCAAATGTCCAGGCTCAGCCCCATGCAGGCAGGATATTTTATTTGATTAAAAGAAGGACGAGAAGTCCATTAAATCCTTTCTTTAGCAATACCATTAAGTGAAACGTTAGTGATTTATTTTCTCCTTCTGTATTTGGGTTTTCAGGGCCTGGGTGCCAGCCGCTGGGGTCGGCTCCAAATCTCGAGCGCTGGCCTTGTTTAGGAGTCAACAAAAGCCGTGTTTAGCGACTGAAAGCCAAACGGAAATCTGTACTTTGGACCAAGTCTAATGATCTCTCCTCAGCAGGATAACAAGTCTTGTGTCAAAACCTCTTGCTAAGCTTCACCTCAAAGCTTTTTCCAACTTTTTTTTTTGGCTGTTGCTGTGCAGAAGGCTTTGCAGGGCAGCTGGTGGCACAGGCACAACTGCTCACGCCCAGCCCTACCATGGCATTACGAGCTCAGCATCCTGCCCATGCCCCTTTGCCTTACACCTCAAGGCACCCTGCCAACAGACCAAGGCCGTGAAAGCACTCAGAGCAAAACCCTGGGATAAAAGAGCTTTATTTCCCTGCTGAAGAAGGGGGATGTGGCAAAGTTGCTCTAACTGGGACATGGAAGGTAAGTTCAGGTGGTTGCTGGAGCCCGGTGCAGGAGCATCCTGGTGTGGGAGCATCCTGGGGCCAGGTCCCCAACGCCTCGGGGGAGCCAGTGATGCAGCGGAGCATCTCCATCCCAACTGGGCTTAGCCAAGATCTGCTGTTTGCATTGGAATAATCCAGATTTAACCCCCCTCCCCCGGAAGGTGCTGCGTTTCGGGCCACAGTGAGCGGCAACTGGGCAGGGGGCTCAGTCCCCAAAGCAGCATCCCTGCCGGCACGGCCCCGTGAAACTCGGCGCTGCGGGGCCCTCGCATCGCCCACACTATATGTACACTTGGTCAGGCTGTGTAAACTTTGACATGTGGATGTCAATCTTTCTCATATTTGCAGATGGCTTTATCAGAGCGTGATTAGTTTCTAGAACAAATTTGAGCAAAAGAAAACATTACCTACAGTATGTAAGCCAACAGACCAGCTAGTTTTCAGATTTGTCTATTTACATGGGCACTGGGTGTTTTGCTAAGGCTCTCTAAAAGTGATGGTAATTGAACAGTGCCAGTGTGTTAGTGGAAGCTGATGAGTTGTAAAGGTTTTATAAACAACCACGGTGGATTTGGCTATAGCCTTTCGAGTAATGTTTGTTAATCTCGCTGAGCAAGTGTGCACCTAACACAATGTAAATACTCCCGAATTTGGAGGTGTCAATAGTGTAACTTTTACTGTTTGTAAAATCATTCTCTGATATCATCAGTAAGTTTACCAAACGTCCCATGGCCAAATATAATAAAAGCTTAAGTAAGCGCTTGCAGAGGAGTAAGGGAAAACTTGTTTGCTGTTTTTATTTCCGCTGCCTGTTTGTTAAAGGATAGCCAAGAAAATAGGATGCTGAGTAATAAATACACTCATTATCCCTATATCTTTGGAGGTATCCATGGGGCTTCCCGCTCACTTCATGAAGACGGCAGTATTTGCTACTAGCAAATTTTGGCTATTTGGATAGCTCAGGGTAATGTGCCAGACCTGCTCCCACTTTTCTGGGGGAATCCCTGGGCAAAGCGGGCTCCCGATGAAGCTGTCTCTGCCGCTTTCTTTCTACTCGCTTGCTCAGCAATCACATTATCCAAACACAGGCCTGGCTTTGCCAGGAGGAAGCCCCAGCCGCACACGCCGCCGTGGCCACGGCGCTGGGGAAATGCCGAAATTCCATCCCAAACTGGCGTTAACCACTAGAGGGCCCAAAGCCCGCGGCAGCGAGATGCGCTTTCAGGAGGGCTTTTCCCTCCGTGGGGAAGTAACTCTATTTTTCCTTTTTTTTTTGCTAATAGCAAGGGGTCTGGGAAGGAGAAGCGCAGAGCGTGTGGCCACCCCTGGCGCCGGGGGTTAATAAACAGCCCCCGTGGCTGGAAGTATTGATGGCAGAGGGAGATGAAATGGCTGTGACATTTAAAGGAGGAATTTGTGAACCACAAATATGAGCATGACTGACACAGCATGGCAGCACATAAAATCAATACAAATAACCTAAACCTTAATACCTTGATCCTGGGGAAGAGCATTGCATTACCAGGGACTCAGCAGAGCGGCAGCCGCCCTGGATCTTCCTGCTGGGTGCTATCGACTGTCTCGCGCGGGGGTAATGACAATCAGGATGCTCTTTAGGAGGGGGGCTTTCCCTTCCCTCCCCTGGTCTCCGGAGTGAAACGTGGAAGAGGAGACAGCAGCAGCAGAACCCAAAGGCTCCCGTTGCTCTTCCTTTTCCTAAAATTCAGGGCTTATTATTCAGTTCAATATTTAAGGGCAGATTTTCAAAGGAGATCATCTCCCACTTCACTCCTTAAGCAATGGGGCCTGGGGGAAGATGAGCATTTCAGCCTAGGGAAGGAGAGGCTTGATCAGTCTCCCTCCAGGCGTTAGAAACACCCAGCCCCACAGACAGCTGCTAAGCCATGGAAAATCAGACCCTGAGCTGTGCCTGAGGCATTTCGTATCCGTTAGGAGCAATCCTGGCTTCCACCGAAGCACAGTAATGCTGTGGGTTAGCTGCCATTAGTAATGTAATGTTAGTTAGTTAGTAATGCCAGGGTTAGCTGTCTGTCTGTCTGCCTATGGGTGCAGCCCTCCAGTGTCACCAGGAACATCTACCTGCAACCCACCTGGCTGCTCTGCAACCAAGGGTGCAGCCTGGGCCAGGGTTGGGGACGTCTCTGCCCAGCCACTGCAGTTCATGCTCCTTCTCCTCGTAGCAAACCCAAGCAGCAGCAGCAGCACCCGGCTGACAGCAAGGTCCAAAACCTGCCGAGCAAGTGGGGAAGGCAGCCTGCGCCGCTCCATGACCTGCCACAGGGCTCGTGCGAATGCTGCCAGCTCTCCAGCTTGCCCTGCGCAAACTCTTCTTGACTTTTCATAGATTCATAGATTCATAGATTGGTCCAGGCTGGAAGGGACCTCCAAAGGTCATCTAGTCCAACCTCCCCGCAGTCAGCAGGGACACCCCCAACTAGACCAGGTTGCCCAGGGCCTCGTCGAGCTTCACCTTGAATATCTCAAGGGAAGGGGCCTCAACCACCTCCCTGGGCAACCTGTTCCAGTGTTCCACCACCCTCATGGTAAAGAACTTTTTCCTAATATCCAATCTAAATCTCCCCTTCTCCGACTTAAAACCATTGCCCCTCGTCCTGTCACTGCAGGCCTTTGGAAACAGACCCTCCCCAGCCTTCCTGTAGCCCCCCTCAGGTACTGGAAGGCCGCTATGAGGTCTCCCTGGAGCCTCCTCTTCTCCAAGCTGAACAACCCCAGCTCCCTCAGTCTGTCCTCATAGCAGAGGTGCTCCAGCCCCCTGATCATTTTGGTGGCCCTCCTCTGGACCCGCTCCATCAGGTCCATGTCCTTTCTCTATTGAGGGCTCCAGACCTGCACACAGTACTCCAGGTGAGGTCTCACCAGAGCAGAGTAAAGTGGCAGAATCACCTCTCTGGATCTGCTGGCAACACTTCTTTTGATGCAGCCCAGGATGCGATTCTGGGCTGCGAGTGCACATTGCCTGCTCATGTCCAGCTTCTCGTCCATCAGCACCCCCAAGTCCCTTTCCTCAGGGCTGCTTTCTAAGGACCCGGAGGGACAAAACCTCTGAGGACACGCTGATCCTGGGGCTGTGTTCACTGAGGAGGCTCAACAGGCAGGTGCGAGGCGGATGGATAGAGGCGCACTAGCAGCAAGAACTCTCTGCAACGCAGCCTCCCCCGTGCTAGGACCCACCGACAACCACCATAATGCCCGGGCAGAGGATGGTAGCAGTGAAAAGGTGAAAGCAGCCATCATCATCCGAGCTGTGTTTGTTAATGTGTGTACAGAGGAACTCTGTTTGTTTGTAGGTCCTTAGTAGAAGTGTGTCTAGTGTTGACTTTTTCAGTCTAATATTGTTTGAATTTTCTATCATGAGCCTAAGCCATGCTACCCGAGTGCTCTTTCCCTCCCATGTTTGTATGTTCATTACCTTTTTTTTTTAAAATGTCCTGGACTAGTAAAGGGCCCAGCGGGTCTCCTGGCCACCCCCCCAGGATCAGTGGGCTGCCCACCCCAGCACAGGTTCAGTTTGCGTTCACCAACGCTGCCGCAGCCGTTGCCATCCCACCCTGCAGGCAGGGCTCCGGCCAGGTTTAACCTGCACCCTGCTGCAGGCAGGGACCCTGCCCGCGCGCTGCCGGCATGGGGCTCGTCCCCCCACCGGGTTCAGCCCGGGCCAGGGCCACACTTGTTTTCACAGTCAACAGAAAACACGCTGTTCTAGCCAATTCTTCACTAATCTTAAAGTAAATATGAAGCTTGGGCACATCTCTTATCCATCTCCACAGCTTTTTTAAGGTAAAAGTTTACCGTGCCTCCCGATATCACTATGGCTGGGGGGGGGAATATTGCAGCCCTCAAAGCCGGCACAAGGCAACCCCTCGACTCTGCAGTACTTCTGCAAAATTACAAATCACAGCCCCATACGGAGGCAAAGCTTCTAATTGCTGTGGAAAAGCTGCCAGGGTGCAGGAGGACCTTTCTGCCGGGCACCCACCGTCCCGTTCCACTCCGAAGAGTTGAATTTGTTTTGGAAATGCTTTGCTGCTAACAACCAGCATTCAGAAAGGACTCCACAAAACTAATACCCAATGATGGAATGACCTTTAAAAGGACATAATTAAAAAAATCCTAGATGGGTGTAATTTTTACTTCCCTCCTGGGTTTTGCGCGGATAAAGCTTACTTTTCTTCACGTGAATGCGAGAGGCTTATTGCAGAATGACATGACTCTGGAAACTGGCATTTTGAAATAAGCAAACCATGCAAAAAACCTGAAAACTGTATATTCCAGAAAGAAAATGCAGTTTTTTGTGTAAAAGCAGAAAATCAGTACTTTTAGCTCCCAGAACTTAACTCAAACACTGCTTCCATCTTTCCATCTTGCTACTGCCATCCCATATTTAACAAGGCAAGTGATGCCTGGGCAAGAATATTTCAAGCCGAGAGAAGCTGGTGTTGCAGGGTCCATCCCCCCCAAGGCTGGGGGACCCACAGCTCCTGCACCCCCCAAGCTGCTGGCCCCAGCCCCACGCACTTCTTGGCTTACAAAAACTTGGCTACCCAGAAAGCAAATACCAGCTGCTCCCGAGGAAGGGGCAGTGGGGGGGAGTTATTTTTATGCATCCCTTTGCTGTCTGTGGTCCAGCATCAGGTTCGTAACAGTGTTAACGTGTCCCACCAGGTCAGGGAGGACGCGCAGTCAACAATACCTCCCGTGCAAGGAAATGGAAGGGAAAAAAGCCAAGACAATAGGAATACAAGGATATTTCTTTTTTTTGTGTGCCACGCAACAAAAGCTGCTGCCTGTAAATTACTGTTGTGAATAAGAGCCTAAAGCAGGTGCTTAGAGAGCAGCTGTCACATAAAAGCTAATATTTAAAGCCATGATGTTTACATTACAATTATATTTACCTTTAACATCTTTTGGGCATTATTAATTTCCTCCATTATCACATGGTTTAATGTTTTATTTCACATAACGAGGTTTTTACCCCTCAGCGGGGTCCCTAATTGCTCCCCACTACCCCCTCAGCAGGGAAGGAGCACGAGCAGGCACCCAGGAAGGCTTTTTCCTGGCAGCTCCATCACTCCCGGGGCAACGGGATGCAGTGATGTCAATGGTGCTGGCACTCCAAACCCAGCCTGCCCATGCACATGGGTCACTGCAGCAAGACAGCAAGGGCATTGCCAAGCCACAGCCAGTCTTTTGGCCAGGAACCCCTTCAGAGCCATTGGGTGCTGACATTGAAGCCAGTGGGAACCCAGTGGATTTCATCCCTGCCCTCATGGGCTGCTGGAGCCAAAAACTGCAAATGCCTTACACGACGGTTAGAGAGCAGGAATAGATAAAAGCATCTGTGCACACGCGCACACCGCCCCCCCCCCCCCCCAAAAAAAAAAAAGCAGGCTGAAATTTTTTCGGTCACTGAAGGAGAGTTTTACAAGGGAAAGCAAAGGCTTTGTTAGCCCCTGGCTTTCACAGGCAGCGGGCTGTTTGGTCAGGCACCACAGACACCTGTGGGACAGCACACAGGGGCTGAGGGAAGAGGGTTTTGTTAGGGTTGGGACTTTTTTTTTTTTTTTTTTCTTTAACTGTAGTCTTTCATCTTTCAAGCAGAGAATTTATTGGCTTGGTCTGCCATCCTCGATTATTGAAAACCCTGGTGTTTTCTTTTGTTTTTTCCACGGGAAGAACAATCCTTGGTGAAGGGGAAAGTATCTTAGGAACAAGGCAAGTGGGTAGTTTTGAAGGGAGGAAAAGACACCTCTCCCAAGCTGATACAAGTCAAAATCCAGGTCCTCCAGCCCAGCATGAAGCCTCTGGCAACCCCAGGAACAGGACTTGGTGGTGGCACTTCAGAGAGGGGCGTTTTCGCTGTCTGTCCTGGGAGCGTAGGGCCTTCGGGACCTCATCCAGCGCTGCATTTACCCATGCGCACGCCACTTAGCTGCTGGGTAATCCCATTAACCTCCTAAATAAGGGCCCGGAGGGGAAGGTGACCGGTGCCTGTCTGTTTAGTGGGATGGAGGGGATTGGAGCAGGACTGGGCTCTGCAGGGATGCTTCCCCTCTGCAGGAAAGGGATGGGTGAGAGCTTGGGGTACAAGAGAAGAAAGGGCTCATAACCGATGCCTACATGTCTGAGCTTGACCCCACGGTGGGGTGGGACAAAAGGACTCATTCCCTGGCGATGAGGCAGCAATGCCTGTCTCCCCCGCTTCACTGCGCCACAGGGATGGGATGGGGAAAATCAGCATCCCAAGGAAAAAACATGCCCTAAACCACCGTGTTCAGGCAGCCCCAGCCAGACACCCCACATGGGCGTTAAATAGTCTCCAAGCACCAAAGTTTGTTGCTTTCTGACAGGAAAAAAAAAAAAAGGGGGGGTGGGGTTGGGGGGGTTGGGTGCGACCAGCCTGCTGCATCCAACTTCATGTGAAACGCCTGCTCGGCCAGAACCAGGGGCCCCGCGGGATCATCCATCCGCCTCTAAATGCACAGTGTAAGTACAGTATATCTCCGTTAAATTATGGGCACTCAGATTAGCATGTCCTTGTCCTTGCTCTGATAAAGGAGCCTAGGGGCTGGGTTAAATTATAGGAGCAAATCAAGCCTTCTTTTGATTCTGACCCTATAGACACAAGAGTCCCAGAGGGTCCCAGTTTTCTTCTGCCCACTTGCCTTTATTTATTGCTAATTTCCCCTACTACAATAAACACGTCCAGGGTCATCTGATCCCCATACTGTTGGCATTTTGTAGACGGCATAAACCATGATCGGCCGGCGGCATTCCTGCTCCCTGGTTGCTGCGAACCAACAGAAAGTCCTTTATGAACTGGATGGGGAGACAGAGGGTGTCAGAAGGAGCAGAGGCTGCTGAATGGATGGCATTTCTTTCTCCCTTTTCAGGGGCCTCCCTGAATAGATTTGTTACGGGACAGCTCGGACTGGGAACGGGGCAGGACAGAGCCGGGAGCAGTATGGAAATACCCAGCAAGAGGCCAGCTAGCCTTATATGTCTGAAAATACCATGTGTGTTTGGAAAGTCTGGGTCTTCCAGATGGCCGGTGTGGTTGTATTTAATTGGGTAGCAGAAACTCCCCTGGGAAGGATTTTATCGCGGCAGGTGGGGAGGTGATGCTGGGATACCTGCAAGCCAGGGCTCACCGCCTCTCGGCACCCAAGCCCTGCCGCAGGGCGAAGCGATGCACTGGGGGCGTTCTGGGGCAGCCAGCTAAGCACCAAACACCACCCTCGCTACGCTTCGTACCCAGCCACCCCCTTCATTCCAGGGCTGGATTTGTTTCATCTACAGAAGAAAAATTATTATTTCCATCCTTTTCCCCTTTTATGGGCTGGGGGAGGCTGGAAAATGATTGCAGAGGGCCACCTCCAAAACAGCCTTCTTGAGAAATAACATCCCAGCGATTCTCCCTCTCAAAATGTTCTTTGAAATAATACTACACAAGTTTTCCGTCCTCCAAAGAGCAACTAAATCAACTGTTAATCAGAGAAAAAAGACACACCCAAACAAATGGAGCTCTACTTTGAACTCCAGGTTGACATTTTCAGCTTGCCTAAATGACTTAGGAGCATAAGTCCTGGTGGCTTTCAAGGCTCCTAGGGAACCAATTTTAAAAGATATTTACATGCCGAGATGGCTAGTATCCAGGGAGCATTTCCAGAATACCCCGGCACTGCTGCAGACCCCACTAAAACTTGAGACACCCTTTAAAATCTGGCCCCTCACTCACTTTTTAGAAAAAAATTTGGGTGCCCAGAAGAATCTGGATATTTTTTTGGTATTTTCTCCCATGATAACTTAAGGTAGGGGGGGTTTATTTGGTTTGGGGTTGTTTTGTTGGGGTTTTTTTTAACAAAAGGCCTCCTGGTTTAGGGAACAATATCTCCTGGCTGAAACACCAGGAGATTTGGAAAAAATCGGAGACTGGAAGGGAATTAAAAAAAAAATAACAAATAAATAGCAGCCTGTTTCCAGTAAAGTTCTTCAGGGCAGTTTCATCTGCTCAGTTTTGGGTTGCCTTTGCCTTTAAGACTGACAAACTCATCGCTAACACATTTCTACCCCTCTCACAAGTGTCTGCAAGCAATATTGGGGTGACTCCTTGCTCTCCTCTCCGCAGCCCAGGTCCCGCTGGGATGCAGTTGACCGGCACGGTGTGGAGCCCTGGCACCACAGGCCACCCGGGAGGAGGATGTTTGGGATCCAGGTGCTAGGGGTAGAGGCACATTTATGCAACCACGTCTCAAATTCACTCAAACATCACCCAGGAGGGTCAAAAGTTCATACAACCAACGCCAACACCATGGAGTTTTGTTTCCTGCTCAGGAAAGCGGGTGAAGGAAGGAACCGAGGAGAAACAAGAAAGAAGAGAGAAATCCAATAAACGCGGGGGTGAGAAGGGAGAGGGGCAGGCGGTGAGAAAAGCAAACAAGAGCTGCAACAAAAGGAGGAGAAAGGGAACAAGAACCACGGAAAGCAAGAGGACGACAGGTTAGGAGGAGCTGGAGGGGCGGACAAGGGGCACGGGGCTGCTTGCACAAGCACCAGAAAACCGGCACCCGGTACATGGCAACAACATCACAGCCTTTAAAAGTCTTTGCTGACACTGTCATCACCACGAGCCTGTTCTCAGCAGGTGTGACTGCACCACCACCAGCTCTGCTGACATCTGGGGTGGCCAGCGCAGACCTGCATCCCCAGCCCCAGGGACACAGACCTGCGTCCGCAGCCCCCAGATGCTGGGCATGGGCCCGTTCTCCTTCCTTGGAACTTTTCATTGTTTTTATTGTTTTCCTGCAGCAGCTCTTAAGGAACTTGATGTGCAAATGGAAAGGGGTGATCTTTTGGGGACAGTCTTGTCACTTTTGTGTGAAATACTAACCTCATTCTTCCTACCACTCGCATCCTCCAAGTGACCAAGTTCCCTGCTCCTTCTACCCGTGGCCATGCGGGCTGGACCTCTCCAAGGTGTGGGACATCTACTCCCTCCTCTCCATGCACGGGGAGGCTTAGCAGTAGCACATCGTGTTCCCAGCATCGCTGGGGAAAGCTCCATGTTTCCTCCCTGGCCCCCCACCATCAAGGTGTCCCTTTTTGTGCCTCCTCCTGGCACAGAAGCTGGCTGCTCCTCGGGTTTGCCGGGGCAGGATGGTTCATAAGAAGAGGAGAGCATGCCCTGGCATGCACACGGGCTTTAACGAGGTGTTCGTACATGGGCATGTGCACCTTGGAGGTAGAACAAAGGCTTTATGGCTCTCACATCGCGCATGGCGGAGCCCTGCCAGTGGCCTTCCCGGTGCTCTCGGGCGACCTTGGATCTTTATTGTTTCTGAGAATGGACCCTTTATAGGCTCCAGATGGAAAGTGTAAAATTAATAACCCCTGGTTGGCAAACACCCATATGTTTTCCACCTTCTCCCGAGATACAAGTTGTTTATAGTGACATTTATTTAATGCAAATTAACATATAAATGAAGATACATGGCTCTTCCTCGAGACTTGCAGGAACTGCTTTGCGCTGTGTTGTTAAAGCCCATCATGTGTAATGATATAACCGGGAGGAGGGGGCCATAAAATAAATCAAAACATTTTTCTGGACCAAGTCCCTGGGCTGCCACCCTCGGACACCTCCTGCCACCCACCCCAAACACCTCCTGCCCAGGGCAGCAGCTGGCTGGCCAGGAAGGTGTTCCAAGTCCACACCACAGGGAAGCAAATGACAGATGTGGTTTTTGGGGTGATTTTTTTTTTTTTTTTTGAGCTTACTTTTCTTCCATTCTCAAGAGACTACAACAACTTGTTTACCAAAACCTAATTCCTGCTGTAAAGCTGCAAGAAAATACCATTTTCTTGCCTTTTTTATTGAAAAAAACCCACCATCTCCAAATCTGTTGGAGAGGTTTCCTTTGAAATAGCCTCAGCTTTTTTTTTTTTTGCCTTTTTTTTTTTTTTCCCCATTCTTTCCAGCCAGGAGGAATTTCGCCAGCCTCCTGTGAGGGCCCTTTTCTTTAACAATATATACCAAGCCAGCCTGGGAGGTGCTAATTGTTTTTTATCTAAATGGACTGTTTCTCCTCATGCCACCAGTGCTTTCAGTGGTGGAAGGAATACAATACTTTATCAGGGAGCAAGATACATGTGTACAAAGGGTATTTACTTGTAGGAGGTTAAAGACACCGGACAAAGGAAGCCTTGCAAGGGTACCCTGTTAACTAGTGATGGACAAACCACCAAAAGAAGAAAGGACTGAAAGTGGGGAGCAGATAAGACCTTCCAGGTGTTGTCTGAGCCCATGGGTACCTCCTGGAGGTGCAACCACCAGGGCTTGCCTGCAGAGCAGTGAGTTTGAGCCCAGAGAGCCCAAAGCAGAAGGCTTGGTGCACCTAGTGATGACTGCCTGGGAATGAGGTGGCATCGGGTCTGCCTGCACCTCTTGGGCTGCCATGCAAGCCAAAGCGCCTGGAAGGGTTTGTGATCACTTTAGGGCAGTGATGAATGTGGTCTCCACAAGTCATTTGGGTGCCTTGGGATATTTCAGTCATTTGCTGCCTGCCTGTGGTGATGCCCTCCTCCCAAACCAGTGAGAAAAGGGCTTGGAGAAAGGCAGGAGACCAGCCTGCAGAGTGGGAGCAGAGGGGCAGGGTGGGGTGAGCCTGTCACAGCAACTTCTTAATAAAAAAAAAAAACCCACAGTTATATCCCATTTGTCCGCCAATGACCTTAGTTAAACCAGTGCAAGTTTCTTAATTCAGAGCCAGACTAAGCCTTTAAAAACTGTTGACTTTCCAGAAAAGCAGGAAGCAGGTAAACATGGCAATTGGCTGCTCTTTCTGCTGCCCACATGTCACCGTAAGGCAGGGGAAAAAATTCTATTAGGCTTTTATTTAACGTGAATTTGAATGTATTCCAGGTCACTGATCACATAAGCAATCATGATATGGGTAATAAAGAAGTTCCTACCATACCTTTATTTGCTCTCTACCTGTAATAAATCTTTATCACCCACCGTGCTGATTGCAACAGTATCACTTCCTTTTTTTACCCCCCCTTCCCCATTCTTTTTTTTATAGAGAACCGCAAAAATAACTCGGTACATCTGCAAGCACACTCCAAAGCCTCTGCTTTGCTGCACTGCCGAATAGCTCGGGCTGGGAGAGCATTCTGGGTCACGGTTCTTTCCCAAAAGGCTTCTGACAGGTCCAGGGCAGGCAGGGATGTTGCAATGCCCAGGGTGACTTTCCCCGCGTCCTTCGGCTGGACAGTGACAACCCCCATGCAGGTTGCAGAGCAACGTGTGGCTCCCCACGGCTTGCCCTGTGAGCTGCGCCCACCCCTGCCTGCCTCTGGACCCTCTCCAGTTTCTCCATGCCCTCTCCAGGGCTTGGATTCCAAGACAACGTAGAACATCCTCCAGCACGGTCATGGGGATTTGCGGCATCGTCCCACCATAGCTTGGCATCTCCCTCTTGGCCCTGCCAGGTCTCACACTGCAGAAGGTGGGTGCTGTGGAAGCTGCACCCAGGTTGTGCAGGTACTGACATACACAGGCAAGTCCTTTCACATGCATTGGGAAGTGAAAGCCTCCCAGCTCTCCTGGTACTGGGGATGAAGCGCAGTTTTGCATTACCTCTCCATGCCCTCCCAAAGGACCAGCTTTGCAAAGAGTCACCCTTGACCCAAACGGGGACAAGGAAGAGATGGTCCCAAATAGTGGTCCCAAATAGTAGGTGGACCTGCTTTGGCGGGGGGGGGAGTGGACTAGATGATCTCCAGAGGTCCCTTCCAACCCCATATGATTCTGTGATTCTGTGAAATGGTGCTGGGCAGAAGTGGCTTCAAACCCAGAAAGCCCCTGGGAATCTCCCCATGGACTCCGGCTGGGGACAGAAACCAAGCCTCCTTAGTGCCCACAAGCACATAAACTATCTTGGGAAAAAGCCAAGAAAATCCCACTCGGAGAGTCTATAGTCAAGGGGAACCTAAGTAGAGCGTGGTGATATTTAAAACTATATCAGCAAATGTTCTACAAGAAGGAAAATGCTAGAGGAGCTCAACACGCCCCAGACCCAAGCTTTTTTTTGCCTCTGCTAGGAGACTTTTCCCTTCCTGTAAACCAAAAGACACTTTCAGAGTCGGATGAAGTGGAGCGCAGAGGGAAGAGAACCTGGCACCCCACTCTGTGAAAAGCGCACACAAGTGAGGTTGTAATAGTACTGGAAGAGAGTCACACCAAGGATTAGAAAGTGCTTGGCAGGAAAGTGAAGAAAGCAAATGGATGAGGACGTTTCAGTGTGCTGAGAGATGAAATGCACATTGCTGCAAAGTCCTGTACCGGCAGCGTGCGCTGGGGGTGAGCTGTGGCACAGGCAATGGTAAGACCACATCTGCAGCAACCAGACTTCTTGTGTTATGCTGGAGAGGTGGAGAGGCATCTATTCAATAGGTAGTCACCAAAACCAGCTTAACTGTTGCCGGAATAAAGAGGAATAAAAATATATAGGAAAAAAATCCGAAGGGAAGGGAAGGGAAGGGAAGAAAGAAAAGAAAAAAAGAAAAGAAAAGAAAAGAAAAGAAAAGAAAAGAAAAGAAAAGAAAAGAAAAGAAAAGAAAAGAAAAGAGAAAAGAAAAGAAAAGAAAAGAAAAGAAAAGAAAAGAAAAGAAAAGAAAAGAAAAGAAAAGAAAAGAAAAGAAAAGAAAAGAAAAGAAAAGAAAAGAAAAGAAAAGAAAAGAAAAGAAAAGAAAAAAAAGAGAAAAGAAAAGACAACAGAGACTGCAGCTATTTAGCTTAAAGACAGGGTAAAGGAAGGGTTAAACTCTACCTGTGCATCTGTCTCTGGCCTCTCAAAATGCAGAAACAGGGGGGCATTCACTGACACAGGATGAAAGTGAGTCTGTAGTGGATAAAAAGAAGTGTCTGGGGTTTTTTTCCCCCGCTATGATACTACTTGTAAAATTGATTATATGAATTCTATCAGCAATCCAAGAACTTACCGCAATTCATAAAATGCCAGACATCGCTATAATGAAACAAGCATCCACAATCTCATTAAAACCAACAAAATTTCCCAAACTAAGGAAAATCCTCTTCAAAAAACACGCTAAGAACTCAAAAGCCAGAAGTCATGACAAACCACTCCTGTAGATTCTTTTATTTTTTTTGTTGGAAAACAAAGTTCCAACACCGAAAGATTTGGTTTGAGAAGAGAATTGCTTTTAAGCTTCTCCTTCAACAGCGATGCAAAGCCCTCACTCAACTTCCAGGTTGGGAAGGCTTGCAGGGGGAAGATGTTGGCAGAAGACCCCCTCACAGATGGCACCAGGCTCGGACTGTGCTCTTCCCGAAGTTTCCAATGTCCGGAGGTGGTAGATGCCCCTGGCACCCCCGGCTTTAATAGACCCTGAGATCTGGAGTGTCTCCAAGGGGTTACACCTCTGCATGCAGGACAGAGTTTTCCCAGTCTCTCTGCCACCGTTTCTAACTCCTTCAGCAAATACCACCTGAGAAGTTTCCCACTGTTCCCAGCATCGCACTTTCTGAATCCCATTCTCCCTCTGCCCTTCATGCTTAATCTGTCTCATTTGAATGATTTACATCCAAATCTCCCCAATTTTGTCCTTTCGTTCTCCAGCACACAATGTTAGTTCCTGCTAACGCAAGGGCATCAATCGCCTTCATCTTTTTCCTATTTAATGATATTTATCCATCATCGCATGGGAGAGGAATTGGCTGCAGCTCAATTTGGCAAAATAAATTGGTACCAGTTCAAGCATAATCTCACTAAATACACAGATTTTAATTTCCCCCCTAAGTGAACTATGCTGCATCCGCAATCATTGTCCTTGGCACAAAATCTGGACACTGGTTTCAAAATCCTGAATTTTTCACTGCATGTAGAAATCCACTTTTTGACTGAATTGTCTTCTTGCTTGGCACCACCAGGTGTTTGACCTGCAAGAGCAGGTTTGCAGACAGACGGTCACTCTGCCAGAGCCTGTTGACAATGCCACCCAGTAGCCGAACCGTGGTAACTTTTTGCTTATGCAACTTTAATTCACTTTATGCTTAAGCCACTTGATCTGAGGCCATGGATGCTACCACCATCAAGCTACCCCATGCTTGCCACGGGCTGTGGCCGGTCTCACAGGTGCTTACCAGCGCTTGGTTGGCACATGGGATCTTGCTAGGCTCACTGCGCGTTTCCAGCAAAGCTTCACTATAAGCCCAGAGAAAACTCTTGGATGCTGCAGATTTGAATCCTCCTCCTTTTGGGGGAGTCATGCCATTTTTTTTTTTGTTGGGGCGGGGGGGGGCTGCCAACCTTTTCTCCACGACAATTAAATTTAGGGAGCTCCATCTGCACAACCAGCCTTGGCATTGCATGGTCAAACCCTTACCACCCCATTGCATTTGGAAACCCCCTAAAGCTGAGACCCTTGGGTGTCCGTGGAAGACCAGGGTGGTGTGAGTTATTATAGCATCTCTCCTGCCATTAGCTGGCAGAGTCAGCGGAGGCTGCCCTCCAGATTACCCAGCCCCCGAACGGCTACAAATCCTTTCTTTGGAAAGGCAGGACACTTTGCTCCTCCTTCAAAGGCCTGAAGAGAAGGCAGCATTTAAATTCAATAGCACAGCTTGGGTACAGTTTCACCCCTGTTGTTGTTAATTTCTTGAATATCAGGCAGGCTGATACAGTGATTATTTGTAGACATTTATACCATCCCAGGCCTTCTTTTTTATAACTTTATTTCATTTTCTGCTGTTTACTCAAAGTACCTTTATCATCGCACGCTGATAGTCTGTTCTTTATTGCCCCAGTGTGATTGCAAGGAGTCTAAGCATAGTGCAATAACACACATATATAAATATTTGAACAGGAAAAGAAAGTCTGTCTGATTTGCGCTATGAAAGGAATAAATTAAAACAAATAATACCACTAGAGGGACCTTCACTCTGAACGGCGGCACCGGGGAGGTCACACACATAGTCTGAGGTGTAACTGCCAGCAAGCAATGGCAACCCCCCCCCAAGAATGGCTGCCCAGCCGGGACCCCGTCCCTTCTCCCCCCCAGCGATGCGCTGCTCCAGGCTTATTAGAAACCACAATTGCAGCACCCCACACATGTTTGCAGGACTTTGTGTTTGCTGAGGATCACTAAAATAATTCCACTTGAGCACAATAAACGCGTTTTGTTTTTGCAGTTAAAGACCTGAGTAGTTTTAATTAGTTTACTCGGGTCTTTTGCATTCAGTCCCCACACAGCATTGCAGGTTCAAAGAAGAGCCTTTCTGTGTGTTTTCCCTTTTCTTCTCTTTTCTTTTCTCTGTCTCTCTCTCTTTTAACAGTGTGTGTGAATAGTCGAAGACAGGAGCGAAAGACGCTGGACTTAGAAAGTAAAATCTCCAGGAAGGAAAAATGGAGGCAAACACAGGAGCTAATTTAGGCAGGCATAGCTGGTGTTGTTTGTGGTTGTCCCTGACAGCGCTGCTGACTCGAAAGCACCTGTGTTTGCTCACTAGCTTTCCCCAATCTGCTAGAAAATGGCCCAAGCATGTCACATGGCAGCGAGATAGTCCAAGCGCCATGGGAATAAAAAAGCCTGAGCTTTTAGCAGAGTTAATCATTAATGCGCCTTTTCTTTGTCCCATTCAGGAGTGCTGACAAGCGCTTTGATATTTCATATTTGCCATCAGGTCAGCGGCAGCCATACCCAGGTACTAATGAACAGCCTGGCTCATGCCTCCCCATTTCGTTGCCCGCCTGCCGGCTGCAGATTTCCTTTCACCTGCCCTCGACTCCCTGTGCATATGCCTCTGCGTGTGCGTACACCCGGGCACGTACATATCACCTCTTTTCCAGCTCGGTCGGGCTCCCAGCACGCCCAAGCTCATGCAGAAGAGCTCCCGTAGTTTTACACCAGCGAGCGTGCAGCTTCCTCTGCTCCAACCTCGGACTCTCTCACCCTTCCTTTGGGATAAGGTACAGGGCGAGCACGTTTGCGACATCAGCCAGCCCCAAGCAGGCAGCCCATACGCTCCGTATCGGCCATCTGAATACAGCGCTTTGTATTTCCCAGCAGCTGTCAATTTGTGCGTGTGCGTGCGCCGTGGGGCTGAGCAAATAATCCCTCGCGAATAATGTATGGATGGGGAGGAATGCAGACTGCCTCGCTCCGCTCCTCTCCTCCCCCCGGTGTCACCAAGGGGCTTGAATATTTTCTGCATCGCCTTTCTTTTTCAAAAATTGTTTGCCGAGGGCCTGATTCTTCCAGGTGTTGGGGAAAGAGGGCACGGGGTTTACGACCTCGTCTCTCGAGCATGCGGTTTAAGAGGAGAGTGAAGAGTCTCCCTTCCCAGGCAGAGTGAAAAACGCACCAGTGGCCTGTTCTGCTTTCTCTGACTTAGCAAATAAAATGCATTTGTTTGTGCCAGTTTTGAACAGAAACCCCCATTCCGCGGCATAAAGGACAGGCAGGTCCCCAGGCCCCCATAAAGCTGCTGGGCAGAGGTGATTTGTGCCAGCTTAAACGAGAATCACAGTCAAACTTCAAGGTGCTTGAACTTTTCCCTTGACTCCCTCAAGCCCTGACAGCACGCTTTGCTCACCCGCCCCAGAAGCAGAGCCTGCCAAAGCCGCTTGGTGACAGAGGGAGAACCACACCAAGGGTCTTCTTGGTGCTTTGTCCCTCCATTTATACCCCCCAGCTGTGGAAATCCAACCCCATGCTCCCAGCCGAAAAGCTTCCAGCCCCAATGCCTTACGGATTCTGCAGCTGACAGCCACCCATGCACCCAGCCACCAACGTTAAAGGAACAAATGCTCACCACTAACTGCAGCTGCGTGCGGAAGAGCCCCAGCATTGCATTTAAACAGAAGAAAAGCCCTTGCTCAGCACAGAGTGCCCCTTTTCCCTCTGCCATCCTTTCCAGGTTCAGACACTCCGATACCTTTAAGAACTTCATGCAAGTGAGGTTTGCATGAAGCAAACCCTAGCGCCCCTGCAGATGGAAAGTGTATCAAATGCCAAATCTAATGAGCAATTAAATGAATCCTTAGCTTTTTGGTCCCCTGTTGCTGAGACCTGCTACACGCATCCCTCTGGGTCTCAGAGGGCTGTCTAAGGAGGCTGGATGGAGCATGTTGGGAAAAATGCAGTACGTTCCTCTATTTGCCCCACGGATTTGCATGCCACTCACCCTGGGATGTTCACATCTGAACTGTTGAAAAAGCAACCAGGGCCCACAGATCATCCCTGCCCTGACACTGGTCGCTCTACCTAACATTGGAGCTTCCCTGAGGAGGTGCCTACAGCCAGTTTCTCAGCCCAGCACCCCGCAGGGGACATCATAAGGTCTCTGGGTCTCTTTAGGGTCAGACGTGGACTAAGCACCCTGTCCCCTCTCTGTCACCCAGAGCTTGCACCCACTCAGCGAGGACAGGAGGGTTTCCATGCTCGATCACAAGCTACAGAGAGTACTTCTCTCCAGACCATCCCCCTGGCAAGAGGGGACACAGGAGCTGCACTCAGGAGATGCAAGGCGGCCAAAAAAAAGTAGTAGTAGTTCTTGGCCAAAGGAGCCCTGCCGCCATGTTCCTCGTGAACTTGGCACACTCCAAAGCCACCAGAGGAATGTGGGGCTGGGCCACCATCTCCTTGTGCCAGTTTTTTTCAACTCAAAGAGGAAACTCCCTTAAATGTCACAGATTTGTAAAGGCCAGCTAATGGTGACTCACAGAGATGAAGTTCTCAAGGACACTGAAGGAGCCTGGAAGCCTTGGTACCATGGGCTTCCTGTAGGACTGAGCCATGTCTGGAGAAGTTGCCAAGGTCACCAATATTAAGAGAGCACTCTACCACTGGCTTAGGTCTCTAGTGCCTCATGGGATGAAATCCCTCATGTGATGAGGCGCCTGCACCATTAATTCTTCAGGTGATGTGGGTGTACCACTGGGCTCAGACAGGGACTTGTAGGCTTAGGTGAGGGAAGAGCACATGTAAGAACATAAGCATCATGCAGTCTGGACAGACTAGAGGAACAAATATTCCATAGCTGGCCTTTCAGTAGCAAACAATAGATATCTAGAGAAGAGCAGAAGGACAGGGTACATGCAGTGATATTTTTCCTGAGTGCTTGTCCTCACACCTAGAGACCCCAAAGGCTGAGAAGGGGAGAGATTTTGTATGCAATATCCCCTGTAAACATAACCAATCCCTTTCTAAACACATGTACCTCTATTGTCCTGCACATGTATTCCAGATTGAAGTGTTCCTGGTATGAGAGCCCATATGCCATGGTTTGTGTCAAACACACGGGAACACATCCTGAATTCAGAGCAAGGCTAGGGCAGCACCAGGGTCCGCAGCCAGATCTCCTGAAAACCAGGTAAACATTGCAGTCCCAAGGCCACTGACAGCTTTGATCTCCAGCTTTTGAAATGTCCAGGTAGGTACAGTTATTTTGCAACAAGAGTCTAGCAGAACAGCTATAACAAAGAATGCAACTTAAAATATTCCTGTGCAGTTAAGAGCCCACTTGCATCCCTCCGAGGCAATAAAACCACCCCTAAGGCCAGATCTTAGAGGGCTCTTCTGTCCTTGAGGAATGCCTGCACGCTCACGTCACGGCCAAGGGCTTGTTTGCAACACCAATGAAGTTAGGCATACTCAAAGGCACGGTTCCTGCACCCTCAGTTTGTGCAGAGCTAGGTCAGGATTGGTCCCTTTAGTCACTTGGGCTTATTTACTGCTTTGCTTTTAACTTTTTTAAAATAGCCAAGTAAACTTGAGGATTTAAAAGTTAGGCTGTGGGAAGCACCCAGGCACTACACCGCAGAGGATAGGATGGAAAATCCTGCCACAGAAGATGAAACTAGAACCCCACATTTGCTGCTTCTTCCGCATCTTCCACACCTTAGAGCCACCCCACAAGTACCATCTGCTGCTGCTTCATCCCAGGTTGGTGAGGATGCCTGGGCCCTCTTTGTAGGGTGGGGCTCTCCAGGGCTGGCCAAGAGGAGGGTGGGAAGGGCTGCACCACTGTTTACACTCCCTTCTGCAAAATCCCAGCAGCATGGAGGCGGGAAGGGACCTCTGGACCTCTGCCTGGCCAGCCTATAGCTTCCCACATCCTCCTGCCCAAAGCTGGCTGCGGTGTTTGATTTTAAACTCTTGCTTTGCTCAGTTATTGAAGTGCTGCAGCTTGCTCTTCTCTGCATTAAAGCTTTCAGAGAGCTAGAGAAAAAAACTTTCCTTGCTTTCTGCAGGCTTTAGCTTGAAGCTGGCTATGTCTTCTAGCTGAGGATGCAGACCTGGGCTCTGCTGCAGGGGAGAGCCACGAGGTTAATGCAAGGCTGGAACAAGGAGCCAATGTGCATCGCAGGCAGGGACAGGGGCTTGCTGTTAAGCTGCTCAGAAACATTGAGAAATGAGTTGACTGTGGTGTAGGATCAGCCCCCTGAGGAGAAAATCCAGGGTGCTAAAAGGCTCTTTAATCCAGTGGGGAGAAGATAAATGGGAACCAGTTGGCAGGACCTGCTCCTAGGCATACCCGCACTGGAAGCAGAGCACAGCTTTCTAGTAGCGCAAGTGATTAATGAGTTCAGCAGACTAATTATGGTCCTCTCCAGCCACAAAGCTCTAATCTAAGAGGCATTCTTAATGAACTCCTGAGGCTGCGATTGGACTTCTAGGGTAAATCACTTACATTTTAACACAGACGTAGGAAACTGCTCTCTGAGTTAGCAACCAAAGCTCATTCATAATTGCTTGTTTAAATATTTTTCCTTCTTCATCACTGCAGTCAATTTGCTGTGTGCATCCTATGCAGAGGTGAAGCCAGCCAAAAAGGAAGCTTTCCTGGAAAAATAACAAAGGTACTTTCAGCCACAGAAATCCCCATCTCAAATCCAAACAGGGAAGCCTCTGTCCCTTGCCAGTGTAGGCAGGGTTTCCGCCTGCCTGTTATTTGACATAGCAGAAGAGTTAGCTTAGGCAGGGGAAAGGGAAGGGGCCGCTTCTTCTGCTGCAGGGTGGAAATCCTTGTCTTTCTAGGTGCTCTTTCCAAGCTCAAGTCTCGCGCTCAGTGCTGACAGGCTATTTATTAGCTCCTGCATTTCCTTGCGAGGGGGGATAAGAGCTGAAGGCAATGCAAACACCCGAGGAGCAGTCAAGCAGTCTGCAGGCAGAACGGGCAGCCGCTGCCTGGTGATGGCATGTTGGATGGAAAAGCCATGTCACCCCTATGAGCTGCTGCATTTTGACTGGAGGACTGAAAAGTCTGAAGCTGGGGGCCCAATTACAAATGTCCAGCTGTTTGCAGTGAATGCACAGTTATTTCACGCGAGTTTGGGGTGCAAAGAGAAGAGACGTGAGGATGTTCAACTTGCCCTCCTGATTGCCCATGCGTGGTCCACCACATCCAGCCTGCCAGAGCAAGCCAAGGGCAGGCAAGGGAGAGGGGATGTCCTGCCCAGCTCAGGAAGGGACGTGTCCACAGCATCCTCAGTATCAGTCCCTCTGCACCAAAATGATGCTAAGACAACAAATGAATCTGAACCCTTCCTAGCACTGTTAGTGACCTTCTCAGTGACCCAGAGCCACTCGGTTAACCTCTCGTGATAATGAGATAATGAGAGCCTCTGATGGGTAAATATGCAATTACAGGGGCTGCTTCAAGAGGGCAGGGGTGGCCGGGCAGGGCATCATCATCCATGCGGGTAGTCCTAGGCACCCTCCAGCTCAATTAATCGGGAAGAAAAGCATCTTTGCCCCCATGGTGAGGCAGACCAGAAGGAGCCATGTGCTCAGATCAGTGGCCAGCAGGTACATCTGAGTCAGTCAGTGGGCCAAGCATGTTTGCTTTGCTATCTTGTGTTATTAATAAGGAGCTGGACATTTCCCTTGGCATTCATTACAGCCAAGAGAGAGGGGAGGGTAAGTGGCACAGACATGCTGCACAAATGCCCTGGTTTTGCTCAAATAAAGGTTTATGCTCCTTTCTGCATTGGGAGGGGATGTATCTGATGTCGCTGAGATCAAGGGGTTTCAGTAACAGAGGGAGTCATGTATTTGCACCTGCTCCCTCCATCTTGCAGCACCCTGCGCTGGTTCCCACCCTCCTGCTGGGGCCTCCAGATCCCATGCATCCCCTCACCTTCACCCTACTGAGTCTGGGAAGAAAGCTCATCGGTCTTGGCTCATTTTCAGGAATCCCAGGTGGGCATGGGCCATCTTTACATGTAGAATCCACATTTTCATGGCAGACCCTTTTCAGAGGGGATGTTTCACAGCTTCAAGCGGATGCAGAGCTGGTGTATGAGTGCTGGGGCATCTCTAGGTGATGCTTGTGACCTGCCACCCCTCTGTCATGAGAACTGGATGGTGCATATAAAACAGTCAGGTACTGGTTTTGAAATTCCACAGTGCTTACTGCTTGGGTGGATCCCAGTGCCACAAGATATGGCTGTAATCAGAGGTATGAATGGCCTTCTGTAATACTTGCGATGAGATAAGTCACAGAGAGCAGGTCCACCAAGGGTGGTTAAGCACCAGGAGACCCCAAGATGTTGCTAAAAAGCCTACAGCAGCACACAAAATAGCTCAGAGACCTGCCTGGGCACACAGGGATGGAAGGGACTGGAGCTGGGGTACGCCTGCTGGTGCTGCCCGTCCTCCCTCCCCACTGGGGCGGCCGGCTCCCTGCTGCGCAAACACGTCCGGGCGAGATAAGGTGTGTGTGCACAGCACTCCACCAGGAATTCGGGGCCTGGCCCCCTCCGGCTGCAGCCACCTTCACACCCGCCACCTTCGGCCAGCTCGCTCCCCGCACCCTCCATGCAGCAGGGCTGGCCTTGTGCCCCCTCGCTTCTTAAGATACCCAGCTGGGAGGCACAGAGATGCTCCCACCGCAGCATCCCTGCCACCAGCCGTCGTGCTGGGGTGATGCAGGAGCTGACATGGGACATGCAGCCTCCCCCCAAAAAAGCCGATGAGAATAAGAGCATCCGCAGAGCAGGAGCGACTCGGGATTTGATTGTTAACGTGGCGGCATGTAACGAGGATGGCAGTGGGCAAACATGGAGCCCAGCTTCCCTCTGGTGACAGAAGTGCCTCCTCACTCTCCCACTGCCCCAATGGAGGACTTGGAATAATAAAGGCTGGTTTTAAAATTAATATAGTGATACCTAGGAGATTAATCTTTCCGATAAGCAGACAGCAGCATGACTGAATAGGCCCGTGGTTCAAACAAAGGTTTCTGTTGAGTAGGACCAGGTAAAAGACGGATGGTTTGTTAAACATTGCCAGCATACTTTGCTAGTGCCATTCCCCGGTCACAGCTAATGGCAGCCGGGGCATTGTGCGGCAGATGCAGTTGCTAATTTCAGCCAATTTAAACGTTATTTCTTATCTTTGTTGGTCTTGCTGAGTTGAAGGTGGTTTCAGGATTTTGAATGCACTACGCTCACACATGGATAACATTCCTGATGGTCTCAAGATGTGAAAAAAGCCCCACTCAGTGTGGCTGGCCAGAGGCACGTCTGCTCGCCCAGGGGCCCCCCAGCTTTCACAGCAGAAGCAATTTGGGGGTGGCGGCGGGCTGCCCTTCACTTCGCCTTTCCCCTTCCAAACGCATTAGGCAAGGTCCAAGGAGCGCCCAAAATGTGTTGAGCACTTTGGACCTTGCCCCAGCCTCTCGATAAGAGCTGTGCGTCCTCCCCGGGTAGCTGCTGCGCCTTTTACCTGGAGGCCCATCCCATGGAAACAATTCTCCCTAAAAGCTGGGGAAAAACGTGGGACCAAAATTGGTTTTGCAAACAAAATCACCGCGCAACTTCTTTCTTATTTTCCCAGCAGTTCTGCCAGCAAAAGTGCTTGCTGGCTCTACCTGGGGAGGCTTGGAGAGCAAAATCAGGGCAGATCGCATCAACTTCTCTTCTTCTTCATCAGCTTCTCTGCTTCTTCCTTTCCCACATTGCCCACCAGAAATTAAAACACTAAAGAATGGTGTGTCAGGGACACTGAGGTGCTTTTCAGCATCACTTATCATCACTCCAAAGGTCTCTGCAGCTTGCACCTACATAAGAACCCCATCTATTTTGATTTCCATCCAGACAAGTTTTCTGGTGTCTCCCTGTCTGTCTGTCCCTCCCCTCCTAACCCTTGAACTCCTTGGCTGGTCTCAATCAGATTTGTCAAGACAATAGCTGTCTGGAAGCTCATTAAGTCCTTAGGGGGGTTTGTGGACATAGGCAGCTGTGCACAGGCAAGAGGCTGGGGGATGACCGCAGGGTGAAATTCCCTCACCCAGGTCCCCTCTTCCTTCCCAGGAGAGCAGGAGCCCATCACCCCACTACCTGAGACACTCCCCAGATTTTCCTGCTCCTTTGAATCCTTCTCAGTGGTTTTTCCCCGGATTGAACACTTGCAATATCTCTTTTTTTTCTGTAGCAAGGCAGACGGGCTATCTAGGGGGGATAATCAATGGCATTATAACACTTTTTATTACTCTCTTAAGGCATCTTTACAATGCTGAGTCACACTGGGGGATTAGGACAGCTACAGGAATATGAAAACCTTTGCAGGGACGGGCCGGCGGGCTCTGCCAGAGGCAGCAGGCAGGCAGATTTCTGGAGACTGGGACAGGGCCGGGAGCCAAAGGTGTCCTGTTGGAGGCATCCCTGCCAGGCGGGACCTACCTCAGATAACACGAGTCCACTAACACGCAGTGCTGGATACTTCCTGCATTGCACAGGAACGCACGGAGGAGATGGGTGACCCGTCCTGGCTCCCTGGATATTTCCTCTGCACCCCCCTACACCTCCAGACAGATCCAGGGTCCCTAAACTTCACACAAGCCCAGCAATGCCTTTGGCTCAGGCATCCTAGATTAGCCAGTAATTAAATGTGTGCTGTCCAAAAATCCCAAGAAAAAGATTTCTTTTACCCCAAAAGTTAGTTGATGTTCTTAATTTTTGTAGTAGTATTATTATATGTTTAATGTTATTATTGTTGTTATTGTTGTTGCTACTGTTGTTATTACTGTTGCTGTTGTTATTATTATCATTACTGTTGTATTGGAGCAGAATCCCCTCAATATGGACATAAACTTGACTTCTTTTGCATTTTGTCAGGAGGTTTTGTCTGGCTCCTCTGAAATGGCTTGTACCTGTGGCCCTCAGCCCCTGGGTGCAAGGGGCTGGGTGATGAGGAGCAGTGACTTGACTCAGCCGTGTCACAGGCTGCTTCTCCTTCTCAGCTATAGGCTTTAATTTATGGTAGGGAAGCGGAGGATGAACTTTAACTGAACTATGTGCATGTGTGTGGACACAGATCACAGGCCAGCTTGTCTCATGTAATTCATAGATTCATAGATTGGTCCAGGCCGGAAGGGACCTCCAAAGGTCATCTAGTCCAACCTCCCCGCAGTCAGCAGGGACACCCCCAACTAGACCAGGTTGCCCAGGGCCTCGTCGAGCTTCACCTTGAATATCTCAAGGGAAGGGGCCTCAACCACCTCCCTGGGCAACCCGTTCCAGTGTTCCACCACCCTCATGGTAAAGAACTTGTTCCTAATATCCAATCTAAATCTCCCCTTCTCCAACTTAAAACCATTGCCCCTCGTCCTGTCACTGCAGGCCTTTGGAAACAGACCCTCCCCAGCCTTCCTGTAGGCCCCCTCAGGTACTGGAAGGCCGCTATGAGGTCTCCCCGGAGCCTCCTTTTCTCCAAGCTGAACAACCCCAGCTCCCTCAGTCTGTCCTCATAGGAGAGGTGCTCCAGCTCCCTGATCATTTTGGTGGCCCTCCTCTGGACCCGCTCCATCAGGTCCATGTCCTTTCTCTATTGAGGGCTCCAGACCTGCACACAGTACTCCAGGGGAGGTCTCACCAGAGCAAAGTGGCAGAATCACCTCTCTGGATCTGCTGGCAACACTTCTTTTGATGCAGCCCAGGATGTGATTGGCCTTCTGGGCTGCGAGAGCACACTGCCTGCTCATGCCCAGCTTCTCGTCCATCAGCACCCCCAAGTCCCTTTCCTCAGGGCTGCTTTCTAATACCTCATCCCCCAGGCTGTATTTATACTGAGGATTGTTTCTTCCCAGGTGCAGAATCCTGCACTTGCTTTTGTTGAACCTCATGAGGTTCATCTGGGCCCACCTCTCCAGCCTGTCCAGGTCCCTCTGAATGACATCCCGTCCCTCTGGTGTATTGACAACACCACACAGCTTGGTGTCATCTGCAAACTTGCTGATGGTGCTCTCAATCCCTCTGTCTATGTCTTTGATAAAAATGTTAAACAGTACAGGTCCCAGCACGGACCCTTGAGGGACACCACTTGTCACTGCTCTCCATCTGGACTTAAAGCCATTGAGTACCACCCTCTGGGTGCGACCATTCAGCCAATTCCTTATCCACCGAACCGTCCACCCATCAAATCCGTATCCCTCCAGTTTGGCAAGCAGGATGTTGTGAGGAACTGTGTCAAAGGCCTTACAGAAGTCCAGATAGATCACATCCATAGGTCGCCCCAAATTGCTGCATGAAGCATCTGTGGTTTGGTTAACAACACCACCTCTGAAAAAAAAATATAAAAAAATATCTGACAGCCATGCTTCTTAGGGGAAATGGGTGGAGGCAAAGCAGTACATCCTTGCTCTAGCCTTGTCCCAGCATCACCTGCAAAAAGGATGCATGGGATGACTTGATGCAAAGAACAGTCGATGCTATTTCAGTACATCCTCTTCATCACAGCTCACTTCTCCCACTGGTTCTCCCCCGTCGTGTTTGCAGGAACTGCCTGAACCCTAGGGACGAGCCCTCCAGGAGCAAGGTGACCCAAGGAAAGAAGCAGTGTGCCCCAGCACAGCTCTGCCCCGGCTCAGCGAAGCCTGTCCCCAGCCCCAGGCGAGGGGTCTGTGGGGGAGCAGGGCCCAGCAGCCAGCTGGGATGCGGCTGCCCCGGTTTGGCAGGGGAGCGAGCCCTGGCACAACTTGGGTGGTGGCGGAGGTGGTGTCTTACGCCAAGGCACCTTATCTCATGGCAGAGAAACCGGCAGCAGAGCCATGCTGTCAGAGTGTTCCTGCCAGAGGCATTATATTCCCTTTGAAAAAAAAAAAAAAGACAGAAGAATTCAATTGCCAAATATATTGTTCCGGTAACTGTAACAGAAATGACTCTGGGTCTTGCCAGGTTACAAAGCTCCTGTTAAGTAGCTCCTGCCGTGTTGCAGTTAATGCCTATTGTTATTGCGGAGCACCCATGCTCCCGTTCAGGATCACCCTGCTTTGAAGTAGTTGAGGCGGGTTCTGCTCTTTCCTCTTTGCTATTTTCCTTTCTTTTTATTTTCTGCACCACCCCCCCTCCTCCCCCCTCCAAAGCCCCAAGTCTATGGTTTAGGCTGGAAGCAGAACCTTCAAAAGCAGCAGGGGAAATTTGGCAGGCGTTGACAGACTTCCCACACACACACCCCAAATTCACACTGCACAGACACAAGGGAGAGACGAGTAGTGTTGGCTCCAGTGAGGGATGCTCCAGGGTTTAATTGTTGGGTTTATGTCATGTTTTGGATGACCTGCACAGGTGGGGACCAGCTGTGCTACCATGAGATGTCAATGCGACAGAGGTAGGAGGGTCAGAGAACTGTCAAGTTTCAGAGCTGGGGTCTAAGCCATGTCCAGCAGGACCATGACGTTACTCTCCTCACCCTTCTCCAGGTGAGGAGGTCTCCTGAGGTCTCACAGGGTTTCTAGTCACTCACTACCCTGCAGTGAATTTCCCCTCCAAGTTGCTGCACAACTGTCTCTTGAGCCCACATACCCTTCCTGCACCTAGGACATCCCTTGGGAAGGAGCTGGGGCAGAGCTGGTCCATGCTCCACAGCCAAGCCCATGGACTTTCTCTCTGGTGCTCCTTCTCCCAGCTTATGGATTTTATCCAATTTAAATGGCAAGGATTTAAAATGCCACCTGAGTTAAAAGAACCTGATTAAAACCGTAGCCTCATCATATTTCTTAAACATGCAGTTGCATTGCTGTATTTACATTAGTGTCAACTTTAATTTAAATTCTGCATAACTATATTTGCTCCCCTAAATTCATTCGCCGGGAACACAGCACAAATTACTCTGCACTAACTGCACTTTCTCTTTGTCTATGGCGGAGTGGTTTGGAAATTAGCACTGTAAGTGAGTGGTGGGAAGTGTCATTCCGCCTCTTTAGTGTCTCATTAATTAACCCGTCTGGGCCGGGAGCAGATCGATGCGCCGAGGTGGGCGAGATGCCGGTGGTCTGGCAGGGGCAGAGGCATTGCCTGGGGTTACTCTGCTTCAACTGCTTGTAGAGCAGCTCCAACGGATCCTCTGGGCTTATTCCTCACCCTTTCGGGTGGTGGGTTGGGCTTGGTTCGGGCAGGTTTGGCCCCATTTTAGGGGGCTGTTCCATAGCTGTGTATGTAATGTATGAGGCTCAAGCTGGTGGTGAAATGGCAGAGAACCCTAAAATGAACAGCAGTATCGGTTTTTCTTTAGCACTCTGACTTCAAAATGGAAATCAAATTGGACTTGATGATCCTTATGGGTCCCTTCCAACTTGAGATACTCTATGAAATACGAATGCAATTAAATAAAATTGTGAGAGGTGATAGGATACTGCTTGGGCATAAAAATACTGCTGCTGTGAAGTCATAAAAACTCTTTTCTCATGGGAGAGCATGGCCGGACACCTCTGACTGCTATCATTTTCTTGCGATGGGTTCGTTCCATCAGTGCCAGGGCTCATCAGGGCGCTGCAGTATCCGCGGGAGCAGGGCACAGTCAGGTGCTCGGTGACTTCAGAGACACACGGGGTCAGCTCTCAAGGCAGTGCCGAGACAATAGGAGCCCTCCTGCCTTTCAGCCCATCCTCCTGACCACCCACCAGGGAAGAAGAGGGGGGGAAAAAAAAAAAAAAATCCCCATTGGCTTCTCAGATTTTTGTGACAGAAGCAGTGTTTAAACTCAATGTTTCCTGCAGGTGTGCTCTGTAACTACAAACGCTGAATGTGATCTCAGCCAGGCAAGCATTTTCTATAGTCCCCGGCATTTTGCCTTTTCACCTCGTAAAACCCTTTCAAGCTAAATAAACCTTATTACAACAGCACCGCACAGTGCAGCCCAGTTCCCAAAACCAACAGCCCGGGGTAGGACAAAGAGTAAAAATAGCAAAGCGTCCTCATCAGCATCAGCGCTGAGCTCAGATAGTAAGACCAGCCTGTGCCGTACCGTCCGACCTTGCTACGTATTTATTTTTAATTACAGCATTTGCCTGCCTGATCAGCAACGACATCGTTAAAGCAAAGCAAGTGGTTGGCCTGGGTGGATTAGAGGAGAGAGGGTGATCTTCAGGGACACCGGGCGCAGGGAGGGAAGGGGAATGGAGGCACTGCCCGAATGCAGCAAGACCTCCCCCTGCAAGGATATTGCCATCAACGATTGCCATCGCTTACACCCAGGCAGCAGCAGATAGATCCCACTGCTGCACGGCAAGGACAGTACATGCTTATGCTGGTAAAACACTCGAGGCTGGTAGTGCCTTACAGAACTGTGAAATGCTGTGTTTTGCACCTCTGCATCTCCAGCCCATGGTGGCAATGTCCTGTATCTCTTGGAGCATGGTGCTTCTGGAGCTGGGACTGCTGGCTCTGGACAAGAATGCCGTTGCACATGCGTGCTTAAGGATGGCCAGGGGCACAGACGCGCCAGGGTGCATTGCCATTGCCTTGGTTTTTTCCCAGCCAGGCAGCCCAGTGTGACTCGATGGGAAAAGGGAGACACGGGCAGGGGACAAGGGAAGGCAGTGACAACGGCAGGTGCCCAAAAAGGGGTTCCTAGCCATCCCTGAAGAAGCCAAAGCAAGCTGCAGGGGATGAATTGCCCCAAGCGTCAGTGAGTGGCCCTGAGGGCAAATACAGCATCTGATACAGCGGGGAGGGCGTTTCACAGGGGGAAATACAGTAAAGGCAACCCGAGATTTGGGTGGATAAGTAGAAGGCCTGACTTAGCTGCGCCACCGCAGCTGTGCTCTTATCTGGCCAGAGGAAGAGGCTGAACAACAAAAGGGGCTAAGAAGCCGGGTTGATGCATGGGAAAGCCATTGGCCGAGCATTGTGGCTGCCCTTCTGCTGAGCAAATAGTTCAAACTGTTCATTCCCATCTCCTATTCTCTCCCTGGTACATTGTTTGTGTCCTTGCATTTCATTCTGTGAGGAAGATTGCTCTCTGGGCCTATAAGCAAACAGTCCAGAAAAGAGCCAACTATCCTCTCCTTTTCCCTGGAGAACTAGCATTTTTATTTCAGCTCCAAGCTGTCAAAGAGCTGGAGAGTTTATGTCAGTATCCTGAATTAATTGCTTTAAGCTGGAGCAGCCTATACCAGCCACCAAATGTCCAGAAGATGTTTCTTAATAATGTTTCCTCTAGGTTTTTTGGTGGTTTGTTTTGGTTTTTTTTTTTGTTCCAAGCTGTGCTCTCACATACAGCGCACTCTATTCACCGCCGAGGCAGCGCGCCTGACGCTGGGCGAGGGTGGTGAAATGAAAGCCGCTTATAGGGAATTAATAAAAGCTCCCGAGGTATTGTCAGCCCTGGTGCTCAACGTGTCGGTGCAGCGGGCACGGCAGTGGCTCGGAAATCTCCTGTTAGGACTTTTCGGGCAACGGGAACGAGAGGAGGAAGATGAATTGCTGGAGGGATCGAGAAGGAGCAAGCCCTTGTTTAAACACAAATATCTTTGGTAATTAACAAAAGTGGCGAGGAAATTACTGATGGAAAAAAAAACACATGAAAGGTAAATGGTTTTGTGTTTAAACATGATATATTTTAAAGTGTTCCCCAGTGTGAAAGTCCCTGTTTAAGGGAATGAAGTAATAAACCAATTTATATACCAATAGAAAGTCGAGATCCTGAGTGCCTTTGTGTAAATTTTCCACTTGACTTTTCATTATCTACCTGAACAAAATCAATCTATATGTATGGGATCAACATGCAATATGAGAGATAAAAGACGAAATAAATGTGCTTTGCATATCCCACAGATAAAAGCCACCAGGCTCCGGGCGCTGCCTCCTTTCCAGGCAGATGCATTTTAGAAAATAAATCATTTTGCAAAGGAAAAGAGAGCAAAGCAGAGTGGTGCTTCTTAAGTGTTTACTCCCTCGCTTGAAATATTGATCCTGTCAAATGAACAGCGGTTAATAAGTAACTCGGGGAAAATACGCTGGCTCTCTCTTGGCTCCCTGCTGTAGCATGGGCCCATCTCTCGTCCCTCTCCGGCTCCCGGGGAGCAGAGCCCGTGGAGCATCCTCACTGCTCCACCCTGTGAAGGGCCCCACAAGCAGAGCCCGGACATGCTTGCAGGGCCCTTCCCAGGGTGGAGCAGATTAAAAGGAAGGCAGCAGAGGCAGCAGCGTGGGGACAGACCCCTGCACCCCACAGGAAGCCCTGAAACTCCAGGGCATTTCAGCATCTCAAGGCCTTACACATCCCGAAGCCTTCCGCCCCCCAGGTAAAGATTTTGCTCGAGCAGCCTCAGCATCCCCAGGAAATGAGCAGTCGCTACGTTAACAGCAGCTAAAATACCTGCCCCTGCAATGTTATAACCCAGAGCCTTAAGAGTGCAAGTGCCGTGTCTTGTTGCGGCAATTTGTGTGAATTCTTCCACCCACCCCTTCCTTTCCCCCACCCTCTCACAGGACCTGGCTGGTACTTGGCTTTTTGCTATGACAAAGCTCCTCTGGTGTCATGGATCTCAATGTCTTGGAGAGCTGGGTACTAGCATCCTCTTTTTTTTTTTTCTTTTCTGTACGGTCAGGTAAAGAGGCAGGAACTCCTCATGTGGGGTTTTTTTTTTCCCTTTAGTAACAGGATATAGAAAAGGTTAAGAGGCACTTCAGCAAATACAAACCCCTCCTGGGCATGGGGGGGTTCTTATTTCTGCAGAAGCCCCAGCCCCGTTTCTGCAGCGGCAGAGCCTGTCTCCCTCGTTGATGTATTCCTCCTCCTAGCATCCACCTGCCAGGGGAAAGCACTACGCAGCCCCACTCCAGTCAACAGGCAGGGAAGCACCTGCCTCGTGCTGATTTTATTTCTGTGAGGGTCTCTACATTTCTCCAGGCTCTGGCAGCCGTGCTGTGGGGTTGGACGTGAACGTTTCCTCAGGTCAGGCATTGGATTTTTGCCTTTCCTTATGCAAAAGGCCATTTCCCATCTTTTTCCTTTTTCTCCCCCTAAAAATCCAGATAGGAGGGGTGAGATGGCAGAAAAGGAGATGAAACAAAGGGAAAAGCAGGGGAAAGATGATGACTTTCCAAACCAAGGGGTTTGTCAGGATACTCCCAAGAAACATGCTCTGCCGTAGGCTCAACATCTGCAGCTATTTTATTAGTTTGCTAATGATGTCTCGTATTGGACCCAGGGGTGGCAGAAAGTCCTGGCAACTCCTTTAGAAATGAGCCTCACCTTCTGCCCCCCACCCTGCTGCCTCCCCCCCAGAGCTGTTGGGTTTGCACCCCCCCGTCTCCCAGGCCATCAGCTCAGGAGCGATGCAGGGCGGTGAGACAGCTACACCACTGCAAACCTCCGGCAAAGAGAATGGGTCCATGCACCTGCACACCCACCCCTTCCCGTGGGACACGGGGGATAGAAATATCCACATCCATTGTACACGTACAAGGAGTTATGTGGTGCGGAGGAAGCACAGGGATCATCAAGGTGGGACATGGTAGAAAAGCTTTGGCATCAGGAGGGGTTTAATCATCACTTTGGGGGTATTTTTGGCTGTCAGAATTTATTCTCCTCTCCAAAGCCCTTCCTGACCTGCTCTTAGCATAGCACCGACATGCATCCCTCAAAAAGCTCCACAAATTAATTTGCTCCTCAACTTTCTCAAGGTGCTGTCACAGTTTTGTTTTCACTTCCTTGAAGCCTAGAAGGATCTATCCTGGCAAAGCTTAAGAGCTTCCTCCAGGCCAGGATAACATTGCTCCCCATTCCTGTCAGGAATTACTGGAGCGTGACTCAGGTATCATGCACAAGTACAGACACAAAGAGGCAATCGGAGATGGGAATCTGTGGCTTTAATAGGAGATGCATACACAGCAGCAGCACGCTCGATGAGGCCCAGAAGTTTGCCTCAGCTACCCCTGACACTGATTCCTTGTGCCATTACTGAAATAAATAAAGGGGAGTGAAAGGGAGAGTTAGTGCAGGCAAACAGCAAAGCAGCGCGCCACCGCTTTGCTGCATGCAGAAGGCCGTTGGTGACAAGCAAAGCATTTCAAGGTCTCCAAAATCCTTCAATATCAATGCCTCCTGTACCGGGGTGGGAAGTAAAATCAACACATTTATACTCCTTCGTGGTGTTGGCACTCGGTAGCTGTTTTCCAGCTGCGGAGGGATGAGGCTCATTCTTGTTACCGCTTGTGTGAGTCAAAAACCTGTAGAAAGCCACTCCTTCCCCAGCCAGGGGTGAGCACTTTGCTCTGGCCTTACGTGGGTGGTGCTGGCAGTGACAGATGATTTGGACAGGTATAGATCTCCCAGCAGCAAGGATCTGGCTGCAGAAACCCCTGCTGCCTGCAGCAAGTGGTATGTCGAGGGCTTTCCTGCCTCCATAGTTTATAAAAAAAAAACCCCAAAACAATCCCTGGCAAGTGGAGGGCAGCAGGAAGGACCTGCCACTGTGATCTTTGCGTGGTGTCCATCCCTGTGGCAGCAAGGCTACCCGCAGCCTCTGTGCCTTTCCCCTGCCCTGCCTGGGGAAACGGTCCCTCTATAGTTCCCTCTTCGTGGCCAGGGTGAACTGGAGAGGGTGGAATTGGAGTGAGGTGGGCTGTGAGAAGAGATGAGCTAGCATTGGTGTGGGGAAAGGGAAAAGAGGGAAAGAAGAGGAAAGGGGGGAGAAACATTAGAAAAAGAAAGGGGGAAAAGAAAGGAAGAGGAAAAAAGAAAGAAAACGAAAAAAATGAAAGAAACTGAAAGAAATGGAGAGAAAGGAAAGGAAGGGTAAAAAAGCAAAAAAAAGGAAAGTAAGGAAAAGAAATGGGGCAAAAGTGGGAAAGAAGAAAAGGAACGGAAAATAAAGGGCAAAATGGAAAAATGGGGAGGGGGAGAGAAAAGAAAGGGAAAGAAAGAGAAAGAAAAGGAAATTAAAGAAAAGAAAGGGAAATAAAATAAATTATAAAAAAGGAAAAGAAACGGAAAGAGAAGAGTCCATAGCCAAATTAAAGGCAGCAGGGCTCTCCCCTGCCCCGGCTACGTGCACGCTGGCAGAACGCGAGCAGCCGTGCGGGGCTGAGCGCCGTGCCCGCGCCTGCGGCAGCCCCTCTGCGGGACGCTGCCCCGCACACCAGCGCACACGCGTGTGCAAACGAAAAAGCCCACTTCGGGAGGGGATGGGGGGAAACAGGCGCCCCCTCCCCGGCTCGGCTCCACTCCAGCGGCTCCCCCGCCCCCGAGGAGCCGCCTCCGCCTCATTTGCGTTTTTTAAAAAGTTTTTCTTTTTTTTTTTTTTTTTTTTTTTTTTTTTAACATGCAATTTCACGCCCGGCTGCACCTGCAAACATAGCGGCCCGGCGGAGCCGTCGCCCGCCACCCACCGCCCCCGTCGGCTCCGTGCCGCCCCGAGCCGTTGCCCGGCCGGCAGCCGAGCCCCGCGTCCTCCCGCCGGTTCCTCAGCCCGTTCGGGGCCCTTTTCGTTAGTCCTGCCCGGTGCCGGAGCCCTACGGCCGTGGGGAGGGGGCCGGACCCTGCGGGCTGCAGCGGCTGAACAAACCGCTGTCCGTCCATCCATCCATCCATCCATCCATCCATCCATCCATCCATCCATCCATTTATCCATCCATCCATCCATCCATCCGTCCCTTCATCCCTCCGTCTATCCATCCACCCATCTCTACATCGATCCATCCCTCCATCCGTCTCTCCATCAGTTCACACCCCCAAAAAAAAACAACGTCCCGGGCTCGATGCGTCTTTTCTCGTCCTCGCGGCTCTGATTCGCCCCCCCCCCACCCCCACCCCCGGTTCTGCCCGTGGCCTCCCCGGTGCCCTTGGCTGCTCCGCTGCACGCCAGGATGGCGAGTCAAGCCAAAAAAAAAGCCAAAAAAACCTTCCTCCGTTGTTTAGAGCCGAGCCCCGCATTTAGAGGGGTGCTCCGGAGACCCTTGTTGTCTCTGGGGTCAGCCCGACTCCCCGGGACACAAGTGCTCCTTGTGTCCCGGGAAAAAAAAATTGGAGAAAAAATTGGGGAAAAAAGCCCTGATTGTGGTGCCCGGCCGGAGCTGCGAGCGGGTTTGGGTTGGTTTGTTGGGGTCTGGTTGGGGTTTTTTTTCGTGGGGTTTTTTTTTTGTGTTTTTTTTTTTTGTGTGTGTGTGTGTGTTTGTGTTTTTGGTTTGGTTTTGTTTTGTTTCGTTTCGGTTTGGTTTGGTTTGTTTTCCCCAATAAAAATAGCTACCAACCAAATTCGCTCCTCTACCCCCCCCGGCTCCGTCAGGAAAGGATAAATATTTCGCTCGCCACCGTGGGAGCCCGAGCCTGAAAAACGCCCGCAGTGAGAGAGCAAAAAAATAAACGCAAATTCCTTCTCCTTCCGAATCCCGCCGGCCCCAAAGCCCCGTTTTTAGCTCCGCCGGCGACGAAACTGTCCCGTAAATAACGAGCCGGGAGACTCTGCATCATCCTTTAATATTTACTCTTTTGAAGGTTAGGCAGGGCAGAGGTAACAAACTTTGAACGATTTTTTTTTTTTCCTCCCCCCCCTTTTCCATCCTCTTCCCTACCTGGTTTTATGTGGTTTCTGGATTAATCTAGTGCGGAGCAGAAGCGGACTTTACCCGGCCGAAATACAGGATTAGGACTATTTCTAGAAGAAAGAGGATAGTGTGAACTGCCTTTAGCCTGCAATAGTCTAAAGCAGAATTACAGCTTGTAAAATAGGTCTCCATCAGTTTCCCAGGAGACGGGTTAAGCCCTACTTGGGTGTTCCAGCTCTTTTTAGAACCAGCAATAATTAGACTCATCTCACCCCCGAGTTGTCTGTCCGGTGTAGGTTTGTGGGGTGGTTTTTTGGGGGGTTTTTTTGTTGTTTTGGTTTTTTTTTTGTTTTTTTTTTTTTAAGATCATCAATAAATACACTTTTGCCCACAATCCTGCCGGCGGGCGCGGGCAGGGCGGGCAGGGCCGGTTCTGCCCGCCCCACCGTTATCCCGGGGAGGAGGCAGGGCCGGGGGGTGTCGGGGCGCGGGCAGCGAGCCCTCCTCCGCCCGACCTGGGCTTCCCCAGCCAGCCGCTGCCTGTGCCACCTTCTTTGTGTTTTGATGTCTTTTAAGCCATCGCTGCATGTCATTAGGGGCCCAAACAATTAAAAGAAGTGCCTATACCCCCCACCTACCCACCCACCCACCCCACCCCCCCCCCGTTCCCGCCAACGGGAAACCAGGGAAAAAAAAAAATAAATATTTTGATTTTTGATAATTTTGATTTGGGGGTTCGGGCCGGCGGCTCCCGTCTGCCCGCAGCCTCCCTGCCCGATCCGGCGCAGCCCTTACAGACCCGGCCGGCACCATCGGATGCCACTCGGTGTCCTCCCTTCCCCCCCCTCCCCCCCCGTCCCCCTCCCCCTTCCCGAAAAATAAAGCTGTATTTGGGGGGGAATTAACGGCCGAAACGGAGCCCAGCGCTTTGCCCCGCTCTTAGTCGGGGAAACGCCAGCCGGGGTTCTTGAGGAAACTGGGGATGCTCTGCTGCAGGAATCGGGAAAAAAAATAACGAGGGGCTGCCGGCAGAAAGTCAGTGCCCCCCCCCTCCCCCGGCCCCTCTCACGGGGACCGGCAGCGGGGGACATCGCCTCGCCCGGGCCGGGGACAGCGCGGCGCTCCCCGGGGAGGGATGCTCCGGGATGGGACGCCGCGGGCACTTCCCACTCGCGTCCCCCTCCCCGCGCGGGCGACAGGCGTTTAATGAGAAGTAATTGGCGAGCGCGCAGAGCTGCATTACGAGCGGGCCGGGCCGTTATGAATTATTGAGATCCCATTAGCCGCCGTGCGTCTTCCCCTCTCGCCGGGGAGATGTAACCTGTCACAGCAGCGCGGGGCCGGGGACACACACGCACCCACGCACACTCCGCTCCTGCCCTCGCCTTCCCGAGCTCGGGCAGCGCGGCCGGAGCGAAGCGAGGACCCGGCCCCGGGGGCCGTGTCCCCTCCCCGGGCCCCAGGCTCCCGCGGGAAGCATCCCGGGTGACCGCCTTCCCGGTCCTTCCCCGCGTGATCCATGCCACTCGTGTCCGTGCCTGGTGCGGGCGTGCGGAGCGGGCCAGCCCCGAGAAGAGCGGCCGTCCCCTCCGAAACTCCCGTTTTCCCTCTGTATCGAAGACATACGGGCGGGGGAAAATTCCACCCACCCACCCCTATTTTTTGCCCACTCGGGTGCAAGCAGCCGTGACCTGCCGCAGCGGCGCTTTCCCGGGGTCACGGACACGGGAGAAATGCCCTTCCGTGTGGTCGCTCCCAGCCCGGAACAAAAGACTGCCACGGAGCCGGGGGAAACAACGAGGGGACAAGGGGAAAGAAATAACAATTAAAAAAAAAAAATAATAAAAAATAAATGAAAATAATAAAAAGTAAAAAAAAAACCCCAAGTGTCCAGCTCGGAGGAGCGGCAGAAGGGCAGGAGGCTGGTCCTGCACTTCCCCCGTCCCTCTCCCACCGAGCCACAACGACTCACACCCTCAGCGAGGGGTTTTGGGGCTGAAACGGGCAGGAACGGCGCTCCGAGCCAGCCCGGCCCCGGCCGCACCCCGCTCCCGCACGGGCAGCCCCCCCGCACCTCCATATAACAGCCCTTTTTCCCCCTCCCCTGGTTGGCACCGCGCTTTTCCCCGCTCAAACGGCTCCTGAGCTGGGAGAGGGGCGGCGGGGCGAGGAACCCCCCAAAACCCCCGAGCGAGGCCGCGGGGAGCATCCATCCCCTCGCACCCCCTCCCCGGCCCCCGCCGCCTTCCCGGCTCCCCTCGCCCCGCCGTCCCCGCCGGCTCTACGGCGAGTCGGGGAGGAGGAGGAGGAGGGAAAGGTGGAAGAGAAGCGGAAGGTGGGAGTTAAAATCGAAGGAGAAGCAGGAGAAGGAGCGGCGGGTGTCACCTACCTGCGCCCCGGCCCGCCGCGCCCCGGCTCTGGGAGAGCTGGAAGCATCCCTGCATTTATTGGAGCTGAAACTCTGCTACTGTTGACTTTAGCACAAAGCAAAGATTTCGCTGCCCGCTAGTTTAAAAATGAATATTTTACCAAGATATCGATCAGCTTTATAAAATTCAGTTAAGCACAATGGCTCAAAAGGAGAAGGGGGGCGGGGGGGGGAAGGAAAGGGACGCAATATAATATCTGTGTAAATTTGCTGAAGTATGACGTGGTGTTGAAAGTTTACCCTCCTGGAATTTGGATCTAGATTTCCACCACCCCCCCCTTTTTTTTTTTCTTTTTTTTTTTTTTTTTTTTTTGTTTACTGACTTTGTTTATTCACAGATCACGGTTGCTTAAACCGTCAGGAGCAGAATGCACTTGCAGGAAGGCTGGGGGCGGGCGAGTTGTGTGGGGCGGGGGGCGACAAAAATGCCGGGGCGGGGGGGTGGTGGTGGTGCAAAGAAAAAGGAATAACATCTAGCGTGGGGATTTTTTTTTTTTCCTTTTTCCTTTTTCCCCCCCCTCTCCCTCAAGTCCCCATCCTCGCATTTCAGCGTGAACCAGGCCAGAGTTAGGGGAAAAAGAAAATAAAAAGTGAGGGGAAGACCCACTCCTGGAGCGGGGCATCCGAACGGCACCTTGTCGCGCCGGGGCCGGAGCGGCGGGAGCAGCGGGCGGGGGCGCGGGGGGAGCCCGGCCGCCCTCTCCCCAAACCGGCGGCACCCCCACGCCCGTGCTCCTTCCCCGCGGGAGCCTTTTATGTGCTAATGAAACACATTGCACGCCTTGTTTCACAACGTGTGTGTCCTTGCCGTACAGAGACGGACAGATTTCTGGCTGGATCCCTGTTTTGGTTTTGGGAGGGGTTTTTTTGGGGGGTTGATTTTTTTTTTTTTTTTTCCCCTCTTCCCCCTCCTCCTTCTCCCCTTCTCCCCTTTTTCTCTTCCCACGGACAATGCGGAATTTTAAGAAGGATTTGAATGTTATTTCGGAAAGCAACGTCTATGACCGCCGTAAACGCGTGGGAAAAACAACAAGTGGTCGGGAAGAGGGGCAGGGTATTTCGGGTGGGGGAATAAATGAACAGAAGGCCGGCGGGGCTGCCCGGGGGTGCCGGTGGGGCGGCCGGAGGGTCCCGCTGCCGGGCCGTGAGGCTCGGAGCGGCCGGGAGATGTTCAAAGACAAAATAAAAAAAAGAAGCTCTCCGTTTGGTTTTTTTTGTTGGTTTTTTTTTTTTTTTTTTTCTCCGCCGGTTTATCCCGCCGCAGAGCTACCGGGATGTTCTCCCCGGGCAGGCCAGGGCTGCGCTGCCTCTCCTAGCCCCAATACTCACCCCAACCCCAATTAACACCGCCCGGTGACTGCGGGGCCAGGGGTCCCGCGGCGAGGCCGGCTGTGCTGTTCCGTCCAGGGTCCCGAGCGAAAGGAGGTTCCCGCTCCCGACCCCCCGGCTTTGCGGGAGAACACCAGCTCCCCGATCCCCGGGCCGCCCCTCTCCGTGCCCCCCGGGCTGGCTCCGAGGGGAGCCGTCGGGGAGCTGCGGGCCGCGCCGTCGGGGCGGCAGGGCCGGGGATGGCGGGGGCGAGCGGCAGCGGCGACGGGCGAGTCCCGGCGGAACAGAGACGCAGGGGAAAAAAAACGCCAATAACACTTTAATATAGTTCTGTGAAAATCTGGCTAGTCGCTACCAGAATACACATTTATAAGCCATAAATAAAGCATACAGAAACGATAAATTAATCAGATCCAAGTAGTTTACTCTCCCGGTAACATCAAGCGTTTGTTTCAATTACAACGATCTATCCTGACTTTTTTTTTATTTTTAAATTTTTTTTCGTAATTTTTTTCTCCTCCCCCCCACCCTCCTCCCTTCCCCTCTTTTTACAACGTTACAAGACTTTTGGTCCTCGGATTCAAAACTAGCATGGGTTTCACACTGAAGGAGGGTTTCATTTTGTTTGTGGTTTTTTTTTTTTTCCCCTATCACTTCCACACAAAAAAAATAGATATATTTATACCTCCTTGCGACAACGACAACGAAAAAAACCATAAGCCCTATAGAAACACCCCTCTCCCCGTCCCCCCCCGTCCCCAACCCACCCCTCCCCACCAAACCAAACCTCCCCACAAGGCAAACCAAGGGAATCGCAGCCCCCTCCCCCCCCTCGCCCCGGGGATGGTGGCTTTGGGCCGGGGACGGGGGGATGACCAACACGCCTGCCCCTGGCGCGGGCCGAGATGCTTGCAAGACACACGGCTGCTCTTTCCGAACGGATGCAAACATCTGGAGCCAACAGAAAAAAAAAAATAGATATATATATATATGTATATGTACTGTGCTCGACAGCGTTCATAGTCCATCGCTCTGCTAGGGGGCTGCATGGGGGTACGGGGAGCTTCTCCCCCTCGCCAGGGGAGGTTTTCCCCTTGCCCCTTTTAGGAGGAGTTCATGATGGGCCGGGAATACACACCTTGGTAGTAAGAAGTCTCTCCGGCTAAAGGGGAGGACTCTAAGCCGTTTTTGTTCGTTACGGGCCCCATGGCCAGGCTGCCAGGCATGGGCGAGGCGTAGCCCGAGTAGTGCATCACCTGCTCGTAGGCCTTCAGGTCCATTTTGTGGTGGTGGTGGTGGTGGTGGTGAGGGTGGTGGTGCTGCTGCTCGGAGGAGGACATCAGGTTGTTGATGGAGAAGGGGTGGTTGAAGGCGTAGTGGTGCTCGGGCTTGAGGTGGGCATCGTGGGGCAGGCCAGCATGCGGGGGGGCCAGGAGGTGCTGGGCCGGTGAGGCCGACGGCTCCCCGGGGCTTAGCCCCGATGTGCCCTTCAGGTCTGCCAGGGCACGCTTGTGGTCCTGGCACGGCGAGGCGCTGGCTGGGGACTCGGCGCCAGCTGAGCCCTCGGAGCCCCCTGAGGAGCTGCCTTCCCCCAGGGGCTGGCTGGGAGCCTGCCCAGGCCCCTTCTTGCCTCCACTGCCCGTCCCGCCACCTGGCCCACTGCTGTCCTTGGCGGCCAGCTGCTTCTCGCACTTGAAGCGCTTCTGGCGGCGCAGGTAGCAGCCGTTCTCAAACATGTTGCCTGAATCGGGGTGCAGCGTCCAGAAGGAGCCTTTGCCCGGCTTGTCCGGGGAGCGGGGCACCTTGAGGAAGCAGTCGTTGAAGGAGAGTGAGTGGCGGATGCTGTTCTGCCAGCGCTGCTGGTTCTGGCGGTAGAAGGGGAAGAGGTCCATGATCCACTGGTAGATCTCGCTCAGTGTCAGCATCTTGTTGGGCGACTGCTGGATGGCCATGGTGATGAGGGAGATGTAGGAGTAGGGCGGCTTGGCATGTGTGTAGCTCCGCCGGTAGGTCTTTGGATCCCGGGAGCGGTTGAGGTTGGATTGCCCGTAGATGGGGCTCATGGAGTTCATGTTGGTGTAGGGGGCCAGGGCATTCATGGAGCCCGCTTGGCCCCCCATGGGGCTCATGCTGGGGCTCAGGTGGGCGCCCATCCCCGTCACACCAGCCGAGCCCATGCCAGGCATAGCTCCCGCACCCGGGGACATGCCAGTGAGTGAGGGGCTCATGCCCGTGTTGGCGTAGGACATGTTCATGGAGGTGGCAGCCGTCATGTTGGCAGTGGTGCTCATGGCCGACATGGTCATGTATGTATTCATGCTGTTCATGCCCAGCCCCGCGTTCATGTTGCTCACAGAAGAATAGCTCTGCAGGGGCAAGCGAGAGAGACGGGAGATTGGGGGGGGGACGGGGACGAGGCAGGTGGGTAGCCCGGTCGGGGACAAGAACAGCCCCGTGAGCAGGGAGCCGTGGGGGGACATCCCCAGCCCAGCCCCGATCGCCGCCGGGCTACAGAGGAGAGCCTCTGTAGCCCCGGGGCTCCGTGCCCCGCGGGGCGGGAAGGGTTAAATCCCGGGGCGGGGGGTGTGTGTTTTTCTCGTTAATGAAAAACAAATATATACATATATATATAAAAATATATAAATAAAAAGAGACGGGATGGAAGCAGGATCGGCGGATCCGTCCTGGAAAGGGGAGTTGGAGGAAGGGGAAGGGACATCCCTAACCGGAGCAAGAAAAATACCTGGGGCGGGCTTGGGGGGGGGGGGGGGGGGGGGGGGGGAAGGGGGAGGGGGAAAGGAAAAAATAGCGACCTGCCGCCCGGCAGCACCCCGCTGCCCCGCGCCCCCTGGGACCCCCCACCCGCGCTGCCTCCGCGCCCCTGCCCGCGCCCAGCGCAGCCCTGCCCGCAGCAGGCAGGCAGCGACGAGCCCCGGGGTCAGTATTGGACGACAAAGTTAATCTTGTCCCGGGGCTGGCAGGGCGGGGGGGGACCCCGGCCGGAGCCAGGGCGGGCCGTGTGGCAGGGGGTGGCGAAGCCTCGGCTCCCCTCCTTACCTCGGGCTCCCCGTAGTAGTTGCTCCAGTCCGTGTGCTCATGGCCTTCCATTTTCACCGCTCCCAGCATACTGGAAGTGGAGTGCATGGCAGTTTAAAATTTAACAGCCACAACAAACGACGACAGAGAGCAACCCCAAAAAAAAAAAAAAAAAAAAAAAAAAAAAGTCCCCAGCCCTCCCTCCCCTCCGTCGGAGCCTCTGGAGGAGGAGGAAGAGGAGGGAGGGAGGAAAGCGGGGGGGGGAGGGAGGGGGGTAACCGAGCGGCGCTGGGGCTGGGGTTTTTTTTTCGCTGCTGCTCCTTGGGTGGGTTTTCGCAGTGCTTCGCGGCGAAGAGTCGCCCGGAGGCGATGGAGGAGCCGGAGGAGGAGGAGGGAGGAGGGAGGAAGAAGAGGAGGAGGAGGAAGAGGAGGACAAGTGCTGCAGTGACGTGGGTGCCCGAGTGATATAGCACGGAGCGGCCGGGCGAGCCTCCAATCCCCAGGTCCTCGGCTGCCCATTTGAATAATCAGCTCACACCTAGGCGGGAGAGGCTCCTCCGCGGCCCCCCGCGCACCTATCTGCACCCCACCGCCGAGCACGGGGGACCCGGCAGCACCCCGGGGCTCCGGGACGACAACCCCGTAGCCGGGTTCCCCCCGACTTTGCAGGGGGATCCTGTGGGAGCCGATTTCCAAAACACACACACACACACACACACCGGGCAGCCCCGATGGGAGCCGACACCCCCCCAGCACCCCGAAGGGAGCTGCCTTCTCTCTCCCCCGCACCCTCGACGGGACCTGTTCCAGCCCCGACGAGAGGCAGCTCCTAGCCCAGCCCCACGCACCTTCTCTCCCCGCGGCTGCTCGGCAGAGCCCCCGGCCCCGGGGCTCAGGCCGCCGCCCGCCCGGCCGTCCCCGGGCTCTGCCGCATCGGTGGGCCCGGCAGCCGCCGCTCTGGCTCTTCCCCGGGCTCCGGCTCAGGTACCTACAACAAATTCGTAACTAAAACAAACAGGGAAGGCAGGGAAGGAGCGGGGAGCGGCGCGGGAGAAGGGCCGTCGGGGGCCCGGGGACTCCCCCGGCGCCAGACCGGGCGGTGCGAGGATCCCGGTGGGCGCCGTCGGGGCAGCGCCGCCGCTCCCGCTGTCGAAACGCCCCGGCAGCCTCGGAAAGGGGGGAAAGAAGGAAGGAAGGACGGACAGACGGACGACAAAAATCACCCGGCTCCAAAACCCACCCGGCTCCGCCGCCCGCCCCATCGGCGCTGCGGGCACGTCGGCTCCCGGCGGGGTCCAGCGGACCGGGGAGCGGGGTTCTACCCCGGCAAGAGGGAGCGGAGGGTTTCCCTCCACCTCCACACCCGCCCCGAGCTGGGGCCATGCCTCTCCCGGCAGCATTCCCGCCTGCCCACCCGTAGTACGGCCCCGGCCGCCTCCGCTGCGCCCGGGGAGTTGTTTTTTTGCCAGTTTCCTAGATCCCCACCTATATCTACCCACCTTCCAAAAAACCCCAGAAACCGCCGTATTTATTTATTTATTTATTTATCGGTCCCCGGGGGGGGGGAAGAGGGAACCCAGCCCATCGATCGGCGAAGGCTGGCGATAGTTTTTAAATATTAACACAAACCCAGCAGAGAGGATTTCACCTCCCCGCAAGGTTCTCCCGCTCCGGGAGGAACCCTAAACCGCCCTCCCGCAGGACTCTGCCCCCCGCTCCAGCACCCCCCGGAGTCACCGGCAAACGACAACAACCCCCCCGCCTCCAGGAGGCCGCGCTCCTATCGCGACAGCCGCGGCGACAGCGCCAGCCCGCCTCCCTCCCACCCCAGCCCTTTTCTGCCCCTATTTAGGGGATGTGGGGGTTGGTTGGGCTACGACCCGAAGGAGGCTTCCCCCGCCGGGATGGGGGGGATCCCCCTCAAAAGCGAAGGGAGCTGTGGTGTCCCTCACGCCGGGAGGGGCACGTCCCTCGGTCCCGCCGGCTAAAAGCGGTGGTGGGGCGCCCCCTGTCGCCTGCTGTGGGTCTGCAGGGCCGGGGGGGTGCCGAGGGCGACACCCCGGGGGACCCCCGGGGGCCACTGTGGTGGTGCTGCACCCCCCCGGGGCAGGGGCTCTCACTCCAAATGGCTCAAGTGCACTCCTTTTCTGCAAGAAGGGAGAGAGGCTTTTCCCCGGGGGGAGCACCCTGCCCGCGCCGGGTGCTTTATATTCACCCTAAAATTACCCATCCCTAAAAGGGGCTCCTGGCCTGGGTGGGTACCGGCTCTGACGGCACAGCCTGAGACAGGACTCTCCGACCTAATGCATCGCCACAGAGCTTTTTGCTCCTTTGGAGTAACAGTCAAAGAGTTCTGGAAGGTAGAATTCAGGAAGAACTCGGTAGAATTAAGCAACGTGGCTATTGGACGCAGCAAACTTCATCCCTTCAAAGACCCTGGCCGCTCAGCTCCCCGCTTGCAGCCGACCGCAGTCAGTTACGGTGAGGTGAGGTTAGCGTGAGCATCATTTTTTCCTTCTGCACAGGAGGTGCGGGAGGCGAGCGTGTGTTTTCAGTGTGGCTGGATTTCTTACCGAGGCTCCCGGCGAGCTGCGCAGGAGGAGAGAGGGCACAGCAGGAGTTTCCCTCGGCTATAAACTCACCCACCTCCAGGGCTTTGTCTTTCAGTGGCACAGATGTTGGTGTGCTTCGAGTACACCTGGCACCTCTGCGCTAGGGATGGCTGGAGCCTCATGCACACCCAGAGCTCTTGTGGGTCCCAGTCTCGCACTGCTCTTTATAAAGTGCCATTTCACTTGGCTTTTGACCCCAAAATATTCGCTTGAGGCCACCCCTCAGCTACAGAGGACGTTCCTAGTCTTGTTGGTTGCTCTAGTCCCAACACTTAAATCCAGTTTTGCCTTCTTGGTCTGCTATTGCACCCTTCACCGTCTGTCCCATGATCCAAGTCTCTCGCCCTACCTAGGACATGAAGGACCTTCCACGCAGCGCGTATTGGATGAGAAGCAGCTCTCCTCATCCAACACATCCCTTGTATCACAAGGAACGGTGGCATCCCCCCCAGCCTGCGTGCCCCGAGCATCGTTTGCATGCACATCTTGGGGATGTGGTGCCAAGGGTGAACTACAGCAACCGCATCCTCCTGCTCAGGCAAAGGCTCTGTTCCTGTAATGCAAGGACACACGCTTTCTGAGCTGCGCGAGCATTTGCATCCAGAAACGTGGGCCCAAAAAGACGACGGCTTGTCTGAAGGTGGCTGGATGTGGGACAAACCCAGCAGGCGGCATCTCTGCTCCTGTAAGCAACCCGGGTCCTGCAGCCACCACCTCCTTCTCCCTTCTTTCACAAGGGCAGCCGTCCATGCCACTATCCTGAGGAAACCTGCTAAAAGTAATATCTCTTAAGAGAGCAGGAAAACATATATGTTTGCCTTATAAGAAACATTTTTAAAAATACCTAGGATGATAAAAATTGAAAATTTTCAGCAGTGTCTTATTTAAACATACCTGGTTGGGTTACTGAGAAACACACCGGCCATTTAAAAATTATTTCTTTTCTTTAATATTTAACTAATATTTATTTTAAATTTAATTTTTAAATTATGCTCTTATTTGCATTAGAAGCCATGACTTGAGGAACCATCTCTCCCTTCCCTGGGGTAGGAGGCCAGCGACTGGTGCGAGGCTTTGCTAGGAGTTGGGATGCTTTTCGGCCATCTCCATCCATCCCTTGGAGCGATGACGATGCCAGGGAGCGCATCCTGCTGCCTCTTCCCTAGCACCCCCAGGGACAGGCGCTTGCCCTCTGTAGCCGACCGCGTCGCAATGGCAATGTCATGTAAGGACCAGGGCAGTGCGGGACATCGCTGAGAGGGGGAGGATGCTTCTGAGCTGAGACACGCAGCCAGGCTTTGGTGGCAAGCAGACAGACGAGCAAGTGGCCACATCCGGGGGCTGAGCAGCCGTGATCCTTGTGCCCTGAGGTGGGAGAAGGTGAAGCCCTGCTGCTGGCGTACGCCTCCCCTGTGCTCTCCACACTGTGTAGACAGGCTGGCCTGTGCAAAAGGAAATAATTATTAAAAAAAAAAGAAAAAAAAAAAAAGAACCTCTTACCTTGTTCTTGACAACAAATAGGGTAATTATCTCCCTTCTACTGATAATTATCGTAATTAATCAAATATAATGAACTTTTCCAATTGCAATGCTGTTTTAAAATAAATGCATTGGCTTTTTTTTTTTTTTTTCCTTTTAATTGAAGAAGGGGCTCGCCTGTGAGATAGAAGCAGTCATTGTCCCCAAGAAGAGAGGCATTTCAATAACAAGAAGCAAAAGGAGTCCAGGCGGCTACAGATCTTGTTAGAGACAAAAGCAACCAGCCTGCCAGGAAGGGAGATGGCCCGGTGTGCTTGTACAGTGCCACCACAATTACTGTCAGAATTTATTGAGGCCTTCCGCTGATAAGACATGAAAATTATGGTGGAATCGATGCACGGAGATACTCGAGGAAGAGGAGGAAGCGGCTGGGTCTGAGCTGGGGAGAGGGAAGGGTGAAGGTGGAGCTGGGGCAGGGGAGCTGCCGTCACCCCTGGGCCACGTGCTGCCTGCAGCACCCCCTCTCGCTGCATTTATTCCCGGTTTGTTCCTTTAGGATCCCTGGAAGCAGCTGTGTAAGGCCAAGGGGCTCTGCTGGGCTGGAAGTATCTTCCACTCTAACAAGCATAACATACAACAGGAGGATGATGACGATGATGATGATGATTCACGTTTCTAAACTGGGGAAATACGCTGGAGAGAGGTTGAGCGTCCTCACCAAAGCCCTCCGGAGAGTCCCACGGCAGAGCTAGAAAGACCCAGGCTCTCCAGCACGGCCCGATCCCAAGGTCACGTTCAGTATCGGTTGGGTAAGGTGCACCAGGGTCCTGCTCCTGAGGGTGCCTCTGTAATTTCTGTGAGGCATGTCAGGAAACAATGTCCCTTGCTCGTTCAAGGATTTAGATGGGAAGTATTGAAATAAGTGACATTCCATAGTGGGGAGAGTTTTTCCCCCATCCTCAGAGTTACCTATATGCTAAAACAGGCTGCCATCAGCTGTGGCACCGCCGGGGAATTACCACAATTATACCGTATAATATTGACTTAACTATTTGAAGATCTCTACAGCCAAGTCTCTCCTAATTAGATTCAACATTTAATGGGGCTTCTTAATTCATGAAAATATTTTCCAAGGCTTTAACAAGTCTAACAAAGGAAGAGTCAGGAGTATGCAGAATTTTTGTAATTTTAATATCTGATCAAGAGCCCAGGGATGTCTATCTTTTTCATACTGGAATGATATCCCTCCGTCCCAGATTCTCAGGGGCTCCACCGCAGACAAACTCACTGCATCTGCAAGTGTACCCAAGGATTTGGCCAGTCAGGACATGGCCGGCGTGACTATTTTTGGCATATTCAGTCCTCCAGGTGCTATTTTAACACTCCTCCCCACTCTGTAATTATTCAACATGCCAGTGAAGGTAACGAGTTGCTGGAATCAGTGGTTGGCACCACAAGGTAAAATAAAACCCTGGAAGTGCAGGAAGAATGTGACGGGGGGAAATAAAGTGCCATTATTGTCCCCGTCGGGGATGGAGGAGGTCCCCCAGGCTCACTGGCATCGGCAGGATGCTCAGCGAGTGCCGGCACTGGTACTGATGGGGACGACAAGCTCCCGAGAGGCAACTGGGGAACCTCAGAGCATTTGCTAATGTCTCCCTGCTGCAACAACAGTCCAAGGTAGGGACCTTGCCAGTTCACAGCACCCGGGGATGGTGCGATGGGCACCAGTGGGACCATAGATGGGGCAGAGCCCCAGTGGGCCTGCCAGCAGTGGGCAGCTCCTGCCCTGTAGGATGCAGGTATGGGAAAAAGGTCCCTGTGAGGAGCCCACCAGCAAAATGGTGCCTTCTGGAAAGGCTCTGAAGCAAAATAAACAGAGTGCATCTGCTGGATGTTTACTGTGGCCCACGTGATGCCCCGGCGCTGGTTTTCTCCACGAGCACATTTTGCTGGGTAAACAAGATGCGCAGGCATCTGGAATGATGTCGGGAGGAGGCTTGGTGTGAAAATCCTGGAGCTAAGGGATTCACCCCAGTGCTTGGGTCACGTGGGGCTGCTTCAGTTCCCCTGCTTTCACACAGCGGAGGGAGGAGGAGGTGCTGAGGGAGATGCCCGGCAATGCTAACTTTCCAGATCAAAAAAGAAAGGAAGAAAAGAAAGTCTTCCTCACCTCCCAGGAAAGTCCTGCCACGGACGTTTTCATTAGCTTTGCCCCCAAAGGCCCTGGCAGGCAGGGGAAGTTTTACCTGGCTGACCAAAGTATTCAGGTTTTGGTTTCATTCAGGGGAAATATTGTAAAACCAAAGACATTTCAGTTTTCAGAAACTGATAATTAAACATAAAAAAATAAGAAAACAAACAGAAAAATGGAATATAGAGACTACTCCCAAAAACCTCTGCTTTAAAAACTCCATGTTATTTCCTAACAAAACCCCTTTCTGCTGGAAACCTTCCCGCCTGGCATAGTCTGAAGATGTTTCAGTCCCCATGGAGACTGAGGCAGGAGGAACACAGTGACTTTTATCACTGAAGCGGGATAAAACCCAAGGTGGTCCAGTGCATCACCCCCATTACCTTAAATGGGGACCCAGTTACAAAAGACTTAAAACATCACATAAAACCAAAGAGAGATGCTCAGCCGAACCAGTTGCTGGAGCACCCCACCACACCTGAGCCTGTCAGGAGCTGCTGATGCTCAGCCTGCAGTAGGGATGCGGCTGCGCAGCTTCCAGCTGGAGGATGGAGTCATGGGGACCACAGGGCCCGCAGCCGTACAGAGCCCAAGATAACTGTGGAGAAACTGTTTCTACGTGCTCTCAGGCTGTGGACAAAGGGAGCTTGAAGGGGTGCTGTTAGTGGGGCTGGTGTGGGAGCATGGGGAGGGGAGTGTGCACAACGGGAGGCTGCTTGCCCAGGAGATCAATCCCCGACAGCTTCACTGAGGACTCTGACGGACATTTATAGCCCTCTGAGTCATTACCGGCCTTGTTTAAACCAGTTATACCTGGCCAAGACCTTTAAAATAGCTTCATTTATACTGAAAGGCTCCTCTCGCGCGCAGTGGGTATAAATAGCAGGGCGAACCGCTCGGCGAGTGCGATGGCTCCTCTGAGCTCAGGGAGCGAGGCGGCAGGCTTTGCTCAGAGCCCCTGTGTCACCCCCCTCTGTGTCACCTCCCTGTCCACCCCGCCAGCTGCTGGGGAGGTGCAGGGGGCCGTGGGAGCCTGCTGCTCCCAGGGGACCCTGTCTCCCTGGGTGCCCCATCCGGAGCCGGCGGCTCACAGGAACAAGGTGTCCCTGGCAGAGCCGCTGGCAAAACAGCCGGAGCGGTGATTTCTGCTCCGAAAAAACACAGGAGCTTGCCTGGGACTCAAACCCTGTCTGTGAGTCTGCGGTTCCTTGACCACTAATAGCAGCCTAGGATCACCCAATAAATCTGCTTGGGGTCGGCCACGGGTGCACAAGCCCATTCCTGTGTGATGATGCAGAGCCTGCCCCAGGGCGAGGGTTTGGTCCCATCCTGGTGGAGAGAGGCTGCCAGGGCAGCAGCACCCCTGCCACCTTGAGCTCGGCACAGCCAGATTATGGAGATGCTTTCACTCCAGGATGGGCACCCATCTCCGCCACGGGCCAGCGACACCCATCGTTAGAGCGATGGGTTGCTGCCACCTGCAACGGCATTTTAATTCCACCCCGCTCATTTTTAGACAAAAAATTTAATCTCAACCTGTGATGTTAGGATCTGGAAAAGCTTTGACTGCATGATTGGCCTAACTTTTGCCAAACAAATGTTCGCCTAGCTAAGTAATCCCTTCTTTCTGCTCAAAAAAAAAAAAAAAAAAGTCTTTCCAATGAAAAAAACCCACCTCAGCTTGAGGACAAGCGTTCGGCACCTGCTCTCAGCCTTGAAAACAGCTGCAACAAGGATGATGAGAGAAGAAGCATTTTAGGAAAAGGCAGCTTGAGAGCTGAGGATGCCTGTCACAGGCAGGACGTGCTGACCGAGCTGCAATGCCCACTGGCACAGCTCATCCCAGCCAGGCTTTCTTCCAGGGGCTGGCTCTTGTGTGCTGCCGAGACCCTTTTCCCCCCTAAAGCTAAGCCAGCCTTTCCCTCCCAGTAAAATTCGCTTCCCTGTGTGCATGGGAGGAAAAGCGTGGAGGCAGCAGAAGCAGCCCCACCTGGGACCAGCATCTTAGCTAAGTCTGCAGCAGAAGACGATCTTGTTTCGCCCCCAGCCATGGCAGCACGCACCAGGCAGCAGGCTGCTAAATAAAGTGCATTTAGGCTGCTAAATAAAGTGCACTTCCAAGGGACAACTGTTGTGCAGCCGGGATGGAAAAGCTCCACTGAAGGCAGCAGCTCCAGCTCTCTCCAAACATTTCTCCCCCCCTCGCTCTGATCTTTATTTTTTTTTTTTTTCAGAGGAAACATTGCCCAAATCAACACATGCCCGTGGAATGATTTTACATGAGCCGGACAGCACTTTCTGCTGGAAAAACTTCCAATCAGCTGCATTCACAAGCTGGGTTTATTTTTCAGTTTTCTGAGTACGTTTTGTTTCAGTGCCAGAGTAAAGACCTGGAGGTACATATTTCAGCCCAACCTGTAACACCATCATCGTCACCGGATTTCAATGAGGAGAGGGCTTTGACCTACATTTGCAGCCCAGCCTGGGAAGGAGCCGGGGCATCCCTTAACATCCTGCTTTGCAATGCATGGGACTCTGCTTCTTTCCTCCTCCCCTGGGACACAATGCTGGGCAGGGGGGTTTGAGCATCCCAGGCAGATGGGAAACCATCTGCCCCCACCCCAGCCCCCAAGAAGCCGCCGGGTGTTTTGCAGACTCTAAAGCCCTGCTCTAGAGGGGGACGGCCAGGGTGGAACAAACTTAACCAGAGCTTTTTAAAGCTCTCCCACCTTCGCCTCCTCTCTTCCTCCGGGTAGGTGTCCCGGCGGCGGCAGAACAAGACGGCTACAGAGGGCTGCTGGAAGCCGTCAGCATGAAATACACTGGGAGGCCTTTTTTTGCTTGGAAAATATTTCCTCGCCGCAGGCTGCGGTGACAGCAAACATTCCTGCCGGGGCTGGCGTGGGGAGGCATCACCCTGCGGTGCGGCTGGGGCGCCCGGGGCTGGCTCTGGGGCTGCCACCGCCTGCTGGCCCTTCACCGGGGTGCAGCAGCACCCGCCGGCTCACAATCACCGCCTGCCTCTCCCAGGGGTGCAGAAACTGCTGCAGACAAAGGCCTTTTATGCTTCTAGGATTTGGGTTTGTTTTTTCAAAGGGGAGACAAGAGCAGCTCGTGTGTACCCCCAGCATGCAGGGCAAACCCTCACCTCCCTTGTTTTGAGGAGCTAAGGGGTTGCACACGGAGAAAAAAAGAGGCTTGTTAAAAAAAAAAAAAAAAAAAAAGAAAACAAACTAACAAACAAATCCATAGCTGTTGGGGAGCAAAAACAGCCCATTAATGTCAGGGCTGTCGTTGTAAATCAACAGAGCTGCTGCTATTTCCATCTACTGCTAGCAGTGCCCATATGGGAGTGGGGCAGAGGCAGCAGCCCCCCCGCTCCAGGTGTGCGCCAGGGGATTTCGGCAGCCGCTGGGCCGGCAACACGTGCCACGCACGTGGCCCGGTGAGCAGGCAGCTCCTTGCAGGGTCTGGTAGCATCTGTGTGCCTCCAAGGGCAATACCAGCCCTACAGAGCTAAGCCATGGGTCAGGACCTCAGGGCTGGTCCTAAAGGTACCTGAGCATCCCCAAGTTCTTCTTAATTTTTCTTTTTTCATGAATAACCAAATGATTATAGCTTGGAAAATAGATATTAAAAAAAAAGATGTCATCTGAGGCATTTGCGGATATTTTCCTCCAAATATTTGCAGATGCAAAGCTGCAGGAATGAGTGCAAACTACCAAATCACCTCCTCCATTTGGGAGAGAGCCAGCCCCGAGGAGCCATGTTGGTGATGGTCCAAGGGGCTGGACATGCTCGCACACAGCAGGAGGAAACAAGCAGAGGGACTGCTGCTTCCCTTTCTCTTCCCAAGCTAGAAAAACTGGTTCCCTGGGGACATCGATGATCTGGTCCCATCCAGTCCTCATCCTGGATGAGAAGCAAGGGCATCACTTATCTCCAGCAGCAGTCTCCTAGTCTCCATGCCCTGGCCCTTTCCTGCGGCTGCAGTGGCCAGCCCCATCGCCCAGCTAATTCAATCTCTGTGTAGGAGACAGAGCTCCCTGGGGTCTCCCTCCAGGAGTTAAATCCACTCTTGCAGGGACACAGGACCACTACACACCTCATCAGCCATGGCTCCGTAAGCAAACAGCAAGGCTTGCCCTTATCTCTGCAGATACCCATCTATAGATGTTCTGCGTGTACAACCTTATCCACCAGCATTTACTAAATGAAGTAAATGGATTATGGTTTATATATTGAGCTTTATACTTAGGGTATGTGTTTATACTCCAAAGCAGTAGGAACTGGTGTCTGGATATGTCACACGTTTATTTTCATACCAAAAGATGCCCCTGAGAAATGTTTGTTCTTTAATCAGAAAAAAAAAGTTCAGAAACTACAGTGATGAACGAGCAACAAAAATGTAAGAAAAGACCATATCGCAAAAAGCTGAAAAAGATAAAAAGGAAAGAAAGAGGCATGCTTCTTCCTCAGCTTTTGCGATTGGGATCTCTCTGCACTGGTGACTGCATGGGGAAGGGAAAGGAGAGATGCCATGGGCCCTCCTGGGCCAGATCTCTTTCCACCAGTATTCGGGACTGCCGAGGGCTGGTTTTGCTGGTCCCAGCGGTCTTTGCAGGTGCCTGCACCCCAGTCCCCATCCCCACCTCAGCCTGCCCTCACCGACGGGCTCTGCACGCCACATCAGAGGGGACCTTCGGCAGCATCCCCTTCCCAGGCTCCATCATCAAAGCTCTGCCCACAAGCACAGCAGGGTGGTTTTCAGCCACACCGCTGCTGACAGCAACCAAATCACCTTACTTTGCCCACCCAGGCCTTATTCCACTGCAAACATGGATGGGTTTGAGCCATGCCCAGCACAGGCAGCTGGCCAAAGCCCATTGGCAGCTCCCACCTGTGGCTGTCCGATCCACCCGAGCATCTCCTGCTCTGCAGGGAGGCTTTTGCCCACGCTGTCTCCCTACCCCTGCTGCAGAAGGCAGCGGGAGGGTACCAGAGCATCACAACTTTCACCACAGCACCACACAACTTTCACTAACTCTGCCTTTCCTCCTCCACTTCCATCACAAAAGACCCACTGACAGGAGAGCTTTCCCAATCCACAAAGGCCATTCCCGCAGCATCTCTGCTTCCCCTCCTCTCCCCAGCTTCCCGGCGGGGGCTGCAGCGCCCCTGCCCCACTCCGTGCCTTGCCCCCGGGCTTTTGGGGATTTTCCCACCGCAAAAAAATGAGGCTTTTTTTCCTGCCGGCCGGTCCCCCCCCAGCCCAGCTGCACTCTCTCGGGGGGGGGGCATGTTTGCAATGGAGCAGCGGCGGGGGGGGGGGGGAGCCCCTCACTGCCTCCTGCCCCCCCGGGCACCGCCAGCGGTTTGCAGACTGAAAAGCCGCCGGCAGTCTTCACATTAGCACCTCATCAGCTCCCCGGGGACCCCGGCAAACACAGCCCCCCCGCCCGAGGAAATACACCGGGCCTTGTAATGCAGAGCTCCCGGGGCGAGAGGAAGATGATGCTGCTTCCTGGCCCCGGGGGCACAGCTGCCTCCAGCACCCGCATTTCGGGAGGGCAAACAGCACCTGGGAGGGCAGGGATGCCAGGATGTGGATTCAGGAAATGCCCTTGCACCCCGCTGCTCCCCGAGCCCCTGCACATACAGATGCTAATGGGCTCCCCATTCTCCCTGTCCCCCCGCTGCAGAAGGGGACGCTTCCCCTCTTCTCACTGCGCCATGGGATTAGACCCAGCGCAGGGGGCTTCACTGCTGGCACGCACCCACCGGCCTTGGGAGGAAGGTTCCCCACTCCTGGTGAGGGGGGGTGAACAGGATTTATTCTCCAGTGGCAGCCCGCAGCCATGAACGACGCTGTGAAAAACAGCAGCCACCGGCACATCCTTTGTTCGGGATGCTGCAAAAAGCAGCCCCTCAGTTGCAGAGGAGATAAAGCAGCGTGTCAGTGCTGAAGAGGTCAGGGCTGGAAATTTAGCATGCTGATACCTCCCCTGCCCGCTTCATGGGGCCAGCAAAGGTAAACAGACATTCTCAGAGGGAGCAGGGGAAGGTTCAGGAATTGCATGCTTTCTGCTCAGGCAGAAACATCAGCCAGGGCCCGCAGAAAAGAGAAACACACCCATAGCCCTCCCCATTGCACCTTGTTCTGCGTGGTTTAATCTTCACAAGGATTACAGTCCTCTGGTCCTTCCAAAACCCTCTTAGTCCCAAGCCACCTGGAATCTCCTTCAGACTCTCAGAAGGTTATACCAGTGGCATGACAGGCTTTCTGTAGGCTTTTCCATAGGCAAACCGTTTCTCCCAGCTTTTAGTGATGCTGTGCGTAAAGAAAGGCCTGTGTAAGAGCGTGCCCACAGGCAGGGAGGCAGCAGCACACGTAGCATACCAACACATGGGTCTTTGGTATCACCACTCACCAAGCACCCACCATCCTCAGGAAGAAAACTGCCCTGTGTGTTTGTTCCCTCCCAATAGCGGGGACCTCAATGTGCCGGTGCCTGTCCTATTTGGAAAAGCAGTCCTGGATGTTGGCAGAAGAGGAGGGGGAGTGCCTTCCAAAGCAAACTTCAGGCCAGCTGGAGCAGGATGCTCAGGAAGCCCTCTGGTACGAATGAATCCCTTGCACAAACCTCCTCCTTAGGGCAGATAGGAGCCAGTGTTCATCCCCCCACGGGGATGCAATTATTATTACTATTGCTCCCTTTTAAAGGTGAAAAGGAGTGCTTTCTTTACAAATAAAGAGAGGCTGGCTCACAATCTGAACTTATCAAGAAAGGGAGATGGTAGACTCGGAAAGGGGAAAATAAACAAATTTGGAAGCAAGCTAACTGAGCAATCCTCCATTTATCTCCGAGTCACAAGTCCTGCTTTGCTGGGCGGCAGCTGATAACATCTCTAAGGCGATATAAAGCATACAGCTCTCCACAGTGCTTAAGCTGAGTGATGCAATCAGAAACAATCCCAAACTCAGCTCTTGGCAGATAAAACCTTTTCTTGATCCTCAGACAGCTGAAATCAGCTCCTGCTGCCGCATCTGCCCAGTACTCCATGCTGGCTTTTCGACAGAGCCAGGGGGACGTTTCCAAAGCTGGGATGCCTCTTATCAGGAGTGGACACCTCTGAAGAGAAGAGCTGATTTGGAGAGGCTGAAGCCTGCAGGACGGGAACCCCACAGTGATCCGTGCTTGCTCCAAGCTCACGGCTGCCCTGTGCTATTGTCTCTTCTCTCCTACTTTAGGTGTTGCCTAAATGAAGGCTCTGACCTTGTCAGAGTGCCTCTGCCCCGATGGCTTGCGAGATGCAGGGCAAGGCATGCCCTACGGGCAAGCTTCTCACGGGGGGCCCATGGGTGGCCCATCCTGCTGCCGCTCCGCAAGGCATCTCAGCTACCTGCAGCATGTCAGGGCAGTGTGCCACGCATGCTCCCATCCGATCCCCCACCACCTCTGGAGCACTTCCACTGCTACCTCCACATGCTGCTCTGCCTGCAGGTAGGAGCTTCAAGGTTTGTGAAGTACTTGTTACGTCCACACCAATGTCCTTTTGGCTTCCAAGCTGATGAGTAGACCCCAAACACCATCTCAGCTTGGGCATCCAGAGACTACCAGTCACTTCAAGAAGTGGTTCAGGCTTCAGTATGATGTACAGAACACCTGAGAATACACCACAGCTTAGATGCAGTCACGTAACCTGATGTCTCTGGGACCAGACCGCTGCTGAGCATTGCATTTTCCCCAAGCTGCAAAGAAAAAAGTCTCTGAAGGCTGTGCCACCTCCCTCACACAGATGTGGTCACATATGCATTAGTCACACCCCCGTCCCCAGCATCACTGCCCAGGGGTTTGTCCCCGAGAGACCCTCACCAACATCATCGTGGTCCCAAAACACAGCAGATCCATGTGTACGAGGTAATGTGATCCCAGCACAGGCACTCACCAAGGCACACGAGGCATTGGCGGGCAAGACCTCCTCACAGCCTTGTTTGACTGAAATAATTTTATTTGAATACAATATGCTATTTCAACAATTTTAGGTTGCATGGGCTTATTTAAGATGGATTCAGTTTTAATTTAATCAGTTTAATAGGATTTTATGTTTTTAGATATAGCACCTCCAAATTGTCTGATTAACTTTTCAGAATCAATACGCTTAACAGCAAAGCATACAATTACACAGGCAAATGATCTTCTCCGTGGTTTCTGCATGAGCAATTGCCCAGCTTCAGCTTGGACCACGGGGGTGCAGATCTGCCCCCGTCCCCCCTACTTCGGTTCAGTGCAGCTGCCTGGCCTGCTTCCCCAAGGAAGAGGTTCTCCAGGGCAGCACAGTTGGTGGGATGCTGGAGGAAGGCCACCGGCAGGTTGGTTTTGCTTTCACACACCATTTTTTTTTTTTAAATTGCAGCATGTTAAAAGGCCCAAAGCATCCCTAGAAAAGCAGGGCTGAGACTGCATCCAGCACCGCGTCACCAGCAAACAGCCCTGGTTTGCCTGGCATTGGCGCACAGGCACAGCCCCAAGCTATCCCCTCGCCTCACCCCTTTATACATCCCTGTCCCCCCAGATGCGGGTGCTGGAATGGGCCCCATCTAGCCCAGGTGGCACCAGCATCACTCCCCGCACGGGGTGTGGGTCACATACTGCCTCCGGTTCCCCATTTATTCCGCCAGCCTCAAATATCCCCCTTGCTTTTGTCAAGTTGCATAATTTTTGAACTTACATACTTGAAAAATTCTTTTAGAAATGTCAAGGTGACTGGCGTATTAAAAATGAGCCAGAGCAAACAGGAATGACATTATTTTAATTCTTTCAGTGCCAGGTCATTTTCTCTGTAATAACATAGCTTAGCTACCAGCCTCCTGCCCCTTGCATCATCCTTCCCATTACTCCCTTGTTTTTATTTGTTCATCCACTAGATAAAAGACAGAAGGGGAAAAAAAAAAAAAAGGCACTGCTGTTGTGGGAAACCCTTTCATTGGGATTTAAGAGATTTGTTTCCCAGATCCCACTAAAATTTCACAGTATTTGGGCAAATTCAAACTCCCTTGAAATCTCTGACCTAACACAGTAAAATCCCGTGTTTTCTTTTAGCCTCTGGGTGGTTTTCTGCAGGGAAGCGTTCCAAATTTACACACCAGACCACACGCTATTGTAATAATCTGGATTAGTAATACCTGGCACGTTCCCAGCTTCAGGTTACAAGGCGCATCACGTTGGGTTGCAAATGAAGGGACTCAGGTCCAGAGAAGTCAGATCCATTAGCAGAGCCAGGACAAGCTGATGCCACTGGGCTATACTGCTCCTGGAGGCGGCCAGCAAAAATACACACCTATAACACTCCAACTGCAGATGGTACCCTTCCCCTGGGGCTATAAATACATTGCAATTTGCAGAATATTTATAATTAATGCACTACGGTGTAAAAGAAGTCCTGTAATGGCTCAAGGCATAGCAGCACTGTGATCCAGCTGAAGCCATTTGGTTAAGAGAAAATAAAAACGATCACATTCCCTTTGGCTCACAGGCATCAAGCCCCACAGCAGCTGGCAGCAAGGCAGAGGTGATGCTCCTGGCTCTGCTTTCGGCCACAGGGTTTTACCCCTCTCCTTGTACCACCTCTCTTCAATCGCCAGCCCAGCGGCTCTAACTCACTAAACCAGCAGAAGAGCCACCTTTTCATAGTGGGGCTTATTTTCTGCTGGATTCCTGCAAGTTGAACCAGCTCGCGGAGGAGCATCAGAGCAGGAGCAGCAGTAGGAACATGCTGCAGGGACCGGAGGAATACCTTCCCCCAAAGGGAGCCGCATCGCATACATTCACAGCACAAGTGACTAAGCCACTGGGCTCAGAAGGGCTTGTGGCTTAGAGGGTCCTGACAAGGTGAAAAAAAAAAAACCAAACAAAAACACACTATTTTAAGAGTCGCCCGCCCTCCTGACCCCCTGGCAGAGGATGCTGTGCAGGGACAGTGGGAGGGCAGGCATCCCAGATCAGAACATCCCCTCTTCAGAGATGCAGAACGCCATGTAAAAAGCTGAATATCAAATAGGGAGGAGACGGCACCTTCCCTGCCTTCCTGACCCGGTGCAGGGATGCCGAGAAGCTGGTAACATCCAACACTGCCACAGCTGTTTGCTTGAGCAAACAGCAGACAAGCCTTAAGGCCTCTTTCTGCTCGCCCAGCTGCCAGACCTCGCTCCGGCTTCAGGCAGGAAAAAACATTTCCTCAGGTAGGGCATTAACTATGTGATTGAACTGAGTTATTTTTTTCCTCCAGCTGTGCATACAGTAAGTAAAGCCTGCGAGTCAATGGGCGCTAAGCTCACACTTCAACACTAAGCCTGTGCCGTGGTAGATTTAAGTGTGTTCCCAGGCTCTCCACGGAGCACACAACCAGACCTGGGCAGGGGGCTTGCAGAGGCCCCGGCAGCCCACCTCTGCTCCCGGGAAATCACGGCGGGCGCGTTGTCATAAGCAATACTGATGGCTCCTCTCCAACCCGCTCTCCTCACCGCTGTGGGTGGGTAGGAGGCAAAGCCAAACACAGGAAAGTCAGCTTTAAGGGCCGCATTTGCACTGCTGGGAGAAGATCCCTCACGAAAAAACTGCTGAAACCGTGGCCGGCTTGAAAGCAGACAGTTAGAAACGGCGCTCAGCAGCACTTGGGGCTGAGCCTGTGCTCAAGCACAGTGGGCAATAAACACACTGCTGCAAGAAAAAAAAAATATATATTTTTTTTTCCAGTGTTTGTCTGAGCAAACAGAAGCTATTTGCAAATGGTTTTGTGGTGGTAGTGGCCTTCCTCTGAACGTGCCAGAGACTCGAGAAAGCACAGGAGGAGTTTCCTCACCCAGTGCAAACAGGGAGATGCACAGCCGGCCCATGCTCCCAGCACCCCGGCAAGTGCCCGGCAGCCTCTCCTCCCCTTGGCAGGTGATCCCGGCTGCACCACCTGCAGGGAGGGATGGAAGAGGGGAGATCCCTTTCAGTCTAACCCCGCAAGAAAAGAAAAAAAAAAAAAAATCAAAAGCAGCACCCCAATGCATGGAGGGGGCCAGGGGCCAGTGGGTGCAGAGCTCTGCAGGACCCCCCATCCCCAGCTTCCCAGCAAGGGCGCATCTCCACAGCAAGGGACATATCTGGGCATCAGAGCCCATCCCCATGGCCAGCAGCCACCGTCCCCACAGAGCTGGCCCACCATGAGAGGGAGGACTACAGGCAGGGGCATATGCTTCCCGGCTCTCTGGTTTCCTCCAGCTGGAGCACGCCTGGGCAGAGCCGCTCTACAAGGGGAGCTGCTCCAGATTTTCTATTTATGGGCTCTATTCATCCCTAGCCGGGTTTCAGCAGTGCCCTGCCATAAAAGTTGCCTGCTTCTCTGTCTTGGCAGCCAGGAAACCTCAGGCGACTTGAGGAGACCATAGGAAATGGCAAAGCCTCAGGCTCCAGCTCTCCAAAATAAGGTGCAGCTAAATTAATATGGTGTGAGTGACTGGCAAAGCCATCACCTCAACCTTACAGCGAGTGGGGAGGGGCACAGATAAATGCATCCCTCTGTCCTGGCTTCATCTCACTCTTCCCAGAAATGCCGTGGCTGGGCTGGAGGAAAGGCACAATGAAAAGCTGTGGCCTGAGACAGAACACGTGCATCCAGTGAAAAATTGGGAAATATTGAGGGATTTAACACAAAGCCATTATTACCTTTCATGGCAGGAAGTTCAACCCTCTTTTTTTTTTTTTTTTGTACTAAAAAGAAACCCTCACACTACAACCAGAGGCTCTAAGAAACATCCCCATCATTCCCAATGAGGTGCCTAAGAGAACTGTGAAATTTGGTGACCACAAGCACCTTTCGAGTTTCACTTGTTTTTATTGCTTTCCCCTTTTATTACCCCCTTTCTATGGTTTTATCCATAGCTCAAGGGCTAAACTATAAATATAACTCCCATCAAGAAGAAAAGCACCATATCCCTTGTACATCAGCATTTGGACCAGATACTGAAAGCACTACAGCTCCTGAGCGCTCAGTTGGCCGCTGTATTTCTGTACAGTGCGGCTTGCTGCAATTTCCATCAGAAATTCAAGCTCATCCATTACCATGCCTGCATTTAATCTAGCAGGATTTAGACAAATTCCACCACGCTATTTAAATATTAATTAAGATTTCTCACCCAGCACATCTTGTATATCCTTTCAAACAGCTTTCATCCCTCCAAATCTGGGAGACATTTTTTGAGTCGGTTGATGGCAAACAGGCAGGGGCTGGCAAGTGCTGGTGGATGAATAGCAGCCTGCCTGCCTTGCCATCCCCCAGACCCCTCCAGAGTCGAGGAGCCTGGCAAAGCCCTCGCCACAGGGGTCAGACCGGAGCAGGGCAATGGGTGATTAGCCGAATTATTCCCCTTTCCATCCTCAGCTCCCTAGGTTAAAAGGTTGGTGCAGGCTTGGGTGATCCAGGATTAAGGGGTTCCTTCCAAGTGCTGGAGCTGAGGTAAATCCTGCTCTTTGCTTTCGCTGCTCGGCTGAGCACACATACCCACTTACCCACTCATCTTGCTTTAAGTTTGTTAAATACACCTGTAGGCATGAGCCCGCCAAACCCAGCATGACAGAAGGGTCCCTTCCCACTCAATGCCATGCCTCTGCCTCTCCCCCACTTTGTCAAGGTAGTTTTTCCTACAAGCTTTATTCGTCACCATCAGTTCACAGGTCAGCCTGAATACTTAGGCCAGTAACGCCAAGGTTTGGGCACACAGAGAGAATTTGTGCACAAACCCCTGCACTTTGGTGCATGCAAATGAAAACCTAGCCTACTAACAGATAAGAGCGAAGGCCAAACACAACAGCCCGGAGTGAGTGGGGCTTGGGGAAGGGAGGGATGTAGAGAGGGCATCCCAGCCAGCAGCTGTGCCCTGGAGCCAGGCTGTGCCTCCTGCAGCCCATGCCACGTCTCCCAGCCTGTGGGGAAGGACGTGAGAGGCATACGGATGGAGCAGCGGGCTGAAAAGTTGGGTCAGACAGGGCGCAGCGAGCCGACCCTGGCCAGTGCTCGCTCCGAGACGTGTCCTGTGTACCTTGGCCACCGCCCCAGGCCAAATTGGCGGCAGGACCCACGTCATGTCCCCCGTCCGCAACAGCTTGCCAAGGGGGGGTCCAGGGTGATCAAGGGTTGGGGACACCCCTGCAGCCCTGGGGTTGTCCCTCATCCCATGCACCCCACACCAATGGCTCCCCCATGCCCAGGCTCCCATGGAGGTGTGAATGTTTGGAGGAGCAGACACAGGGGCATTGAGCGGGGCTGTGAAATGCAGCAGTGTCTGCCACGCTCCCGGTCGGCACCACCGAGCTGCCAGCGTCCAGGAGCTGCCGGGACACCAGCCAGGGCAGGAATAAGTAACACCACTGTGGTTCCCCAGACTGTGTAAACAAATACCTGCTCAACCCAGCTTCCCACCCAAGCTCTGCCGCCTGGCATCAGGGGGACACGCAGAGTCCCAGCCTACATCTCTCCTTATGAGAAGAGATAACACCACCTCCCCACCTACTGGGCAGGAGAAACGTATTCAAGTATTTGTATATAATCCAGGTATTCTGGGGATGAAACAGCAGCAAAACACCCTGGAAGGTGTCAGCAACCTGCCTGCAAGCAGGGCTGAGGAGCAGGCAGCCCCATTCATCTTTCACACGGCCCAAGCAGGACCCATGTAGGTAATACACTGCATGCTGACAGCAGGAACAGGGGGTCTCAGCATGCACAGGTGAACAGAAACACCACCATCCCCCCAAGCTTCATCTGGGCTCCCCCTCATTTTTTGAGATATTCACTTTATAAATGCACAAACTGCAATAAAAGCCTTTTTTTCCATTATCATTTGTATGGGGGTGCACATGTTGAAGACTCTACCAAAACACTTCTCCAGTAGTAAGTGACTTTTAAACTACATGGAGTCTCTTTTTGTTAACACCATTTGGCAAAAATCAGTTGCTTTCCCGAAAATTGTTCCCCCCCCCCCCCCCCCCTCGAGGTAACACAAACCCCAAAGTTAAGAGGGGCAAAAGTTTGAAGAGTTTAGAGATACTATTTTCTGGAAAATAAAAAGGCAGCAGCTGTGCCAGAGATGTCCACGGGGTACTGGCCATTAACCGCACTGGTCAGAAACCTGTAGCCAGTTCTATTTTGGCCAGAAAACTGTTTCTAATCAAAGCTGCAGTTTTACCACATCTCCCAATAAAATAGTATTTCAGGAGGGGAAAAGAAGTTTTCAAGTTGGTCAGTACCTGCTTGTTTGTCATTGTGGAAGGATGCTATTCTGACACTTCTTAAATCAGCTTTCTTTACTGGAAATTACTTTCTGCTTTGAGATTGTAAGCAACATTAAAAGCTGCTAAAGCATAAAAAAAAAAAATTAAAATAACTGGAAATTGCCAAAGCCAACAGTTGGACAGTTGGCTGGAGCCAAGCTCCTTTTCTTTGCAGCCATGCAGCTTGCAGGTGCTGCGGGGTTTCAGCCCTGCAGAGCAACCTGCAGGCAAAGCGCACCGGTGGCGCTTCAAACGCACAGCAGCATAGCGACTATGGTTACGCATATGGAAAATTCCCTTTGAAAAATATCCATAGGCCTTCAGCTAGCTTCCCTTGCTTTGGTTTGCCAGCCAGGGCTGGAAACGCACCTACAACCCCCTCAACTCCCGTTGTGGCCGGCTGGGACGGTTGGTTCCCAGGCGGAGCGGACAGGAGAGGGCAGCAGAGATTTACATTTCGGGCTCTGCGGGCAGCGAGCCGGGGCTGCGGAGCCGGGGAAACGGGGGCAGCTTTGCCAAGTGCCAGAAAGGCACGGATAAACGCTGCTCCATCACCCAGAGCCGCCCCGTTCGCAGGCCGGCTGCTCCGCAAGCGCGGGGACACAGCTGGAGAGCCAGCTTCGCAGGGTCGTGATTAGGGGCACAGAATCTAGTTGGAGGTCCATAACAAGTGGTGTTCCCCAGGGATCAGCACCGGGTCCAGTCCTCTTCAATATATTCATCAGCGACCTGGACGAAGGGATGAAATGTACCCTCAGCAAGTTTGCTGGTGACACAAAACTGGGAGGGGTGGCTGACACACCGGAAGGCTGTGCCACCATCCAGCGAGACCTGGACAGGCTGGAGAGTTGGGCAGAGAGGAACCTGATGAAATTCAGCAAGGGCAAGTGTAGGGTGCTGCACCTGGGGAGGAATAACCCCCTGCACCAGGACAGGTTGGGGGCTGACCTGCTGGAGAGCACCTCTGAGGAGAAAGACCTGGGAGTCCTGGTGGACAACAAGATGACCCTGAGCCAACAATGTGCCCTTGTGACGAAGGAGGCCAATGGCATCCTGGGGTGCATCAGGAAGAGTGTGGCCAGCAGGTCAAGGGAGGTCATCCTCCCCCTCTGCTCTGCCCTGGTGAGGCCCCATCTGGAGCACTGGGTCCAGTTCTGGGCTCCCCCGTTCAAGAAGGACAGGGAACTGCTGGAGAGGGTACAGCAGAGGGCTACAAAGATGAGGGGCCTGGAGCATCTCTCTTATGAGGAGAGGCTGAGGGACTTGGGTCTTTTTAGTCTGGAGAAGAGAAGACTGAGGGGGGAATCTCATCAATGCCTATAAATACTTAAAGAGTGATTGTCAGGAGGATGGGGCCAGTCTTTTTTCAGTGGTGCCCAGGGACAGGACAAGAGGAAACAAACTTGGGCACAAACTTGAACATAAGAAGTTCCACCTAAACATGAGGAGGAACTTCTTTCCTGTGAGGGTGGCAGAGCCTTGGAACAGGCTGCCCAGAGAGGTGGTGGAGTCTCCTTCTCTGGAGACATTCAAATTCCCACTGGATGGGACCCTGTGGGACCTGCTCTGGGTGCCCCTGCTCTGGCCGGGGGTTGGACCACATGATCTCCAGAGGTCCCTTCCAACCCCATGTGATTCTGTCTGTCTGGGGGCACAGACCCCAACAGCCAGGTTGCACAGCAGGCAGCTGCCCCTCAAAACCAGGCACAGCTACCAAAGTGGGGGGGACTTGAATAGATGCGGCTGTTCTTTGCAAGGACAGATGCTTAGTCACAGGGAGAGCACAAAGCTTTCACTGATTTGGACTGTCCCCAGGAGATAATACAAGGCCCAGGGAAGTCCCAAGCTGTCAAAAAGCCCCATCTGAAGTGGCTGCAGCTGCCTGGCAACAGAGGGTTTACTGGAAGAGAGGAGCAGCACCACACTAATTTTGCAAACACACTCATTTGGCAAACAGCTGGTGCCAGCTAAAGTGGCACCTCCTCCGGCTGTTTGTCACCAGCCCTCAAGACCATGCAAGCGGGCAGCAAAGGTTAGTTAGCTGCATTGCAAAGCCTGGCTTAGCAAAGCCTGGGCAGGGTTTTGCAGCAGCAGTCCATGCAGGGCAGGCAGAGGCAGCAGCTTCCCCTGCCGGCTATTAAATGCGATAAGATGCACAAGCAGCAGTTGCTGCATCTCTCCCCTCACTTCATCAGCCATGTGGCTCCACTCAGCACCCTCTTCATTTGGCACCATCACAGCAGCTTTTGGAGAGAAAACACAGAATCGTAGCATGCCAGCTAATGAGAGCAGGCAGTGGTTGCCTGTAGGAGACCTGCATTTCCGTAATGATCCTGAAAGCACTTTTCTCTGCCCATGAAATACCACGTCAGCAACAGAAGAAGTACCATGACAAGGTGAAGGCAGTCTTACGTGTGCCCTGCAGTCCCCAGCTGCCATGCGGGAAGGGAGAGCACACTACCATCCTCAGCGTTTATCAGGCAGGGGGTACAAAAACAGCTTTGGGAGACTCTCAGCTCTGTCCAGGACAGGTATGAAACAAAAGCCAGAGCTGCAGCTGGAAAAGGGGCTTCAAAGCAGCAGCAGCATTGCACCAGTTCACAACAGTGTCATCAGCAGTATGCCTAGATATGCAAAGCAAAGGCCAAATCCTTCCTCCTGTTAGGAAGCAAGTCCCTAGCCTAAAGGCAAAAGGATAAGGGATTTCTGCAAGGTCAGAGAGGATTTCCCTGCAACAGAGCAGAGCACCCAAGGTCCATGCAACACAGCTTTCCAGATCTCTTTAGCAGAAACCACTGGGGCATCTAGCACAGAACAAAGCCAGCCAGCGCTGCAGACGCTCTTCAGCAAGCTGAGGACAGAAGCACCCAGCAGCTTTTCCCCACAGCACCCACCACGCTCCCAGCACACCATCTCCATACAGCCCACCAGGTCCCTACTCCCACAGGAGCATTTAAACCGGCCAGGTTTTCAAGCCAAGGAGTAACGCACTAACTCTTACCCATTGGAGCTGCTCCCTGGATGCACCGAGAGTCTGGTCAGCTAAGATTTATAACAGCAAAAAAAGTATAGCCAGCTTTCTGCTCCCCTCAGCCCTCAACACACCTTCCCCAACAGTCACTTCCACCAAGAACACTCTCATTTCCTGGGAATGGGCTCTTCACACCCTTTAAATGGGAGTTCACCTTCACAAAAACCACCTGAGGGGTCCTCATTTAGCCATTAATTAGCTGTGCCCTCTGCCATGCCCTCAGCGTTCACAGACTCCCCTGTTCTTTTCCCACCTGGGGCCGATCCCTCAGCTGTGAAAAAACTGGCTGACGAGTGCTCAACCCACCCGTTTCATAACACTGGGACAGAGGGAAAGCCATATACTGCTTAAAGACAGGGAGTCCCTTTGCAACTCCCTCAGGACTATTTCCTTGTGCTGTGTTGACTCAGAGCTTTCCTACAAACACCAGAAGCCGCAAATCTTAAAACCCTCAAACTGGTGATCCCAAGGTCCGTGGCTCGCCTGGGACTTGCAGCATCCCTGTGCTTGCAGGGATGCACACAGCACCTGCGAGCAAATCCAGCTTTTCCAGGTTGGAGTGGTGTGTGTGCGGTGGGGCAGCTCCCCGAGGGTGAAGTTTGGGGGGAATTTAAAGATTAAACCCAAGGACATTTCTACGAAGCAGGTAGAAAGCAGAAATTTCCAGAGCACCGCAAAATGGGGGCAGATTTTCTTCTCCCTGCCAAATCCTGATTCTAATAATGTTATTATTATGCTCTAATAGCTCAAAAAAAAACCCCAACAAACCCAACCTTCAATACTTGTGAATTATGAAGAACTGCGGCAACTTCTCAGTGTTGCTAAAGGCAGCAGTACAGAACAGAGGGAGACCCTACACAACATTATTCCCCTCATTAATGGGCTAAAAAAAATGAGAGGGATTTGTGCCAGCCGGGGGCTGGGGCGGGGGGGGAGGAGGAGGGCTGGGAAGGGTGTTGGTGATGAGGACCAGCGCCGGCAAGGGGGTCAGCATCCCCACCTTCCCTGGAAAGGACAGAAAGGAGGAGGGGACGCGATGGTGATGGCGGGGGGGGGGGGGTCATGTCACCGTTCCGTGAACTGAGCTGGCAGAGGAGCCGATGCGACGTGTTTGCACCAGGATGTTTTACTTATGAGACACATCTCACTGACTGCCAGGAATTGTTCTGATTCAGCTGAATTTTTTCAGGCTTTTTGATAACTCAAACTATTTGGGAGGGAGGGCTGCCCTGGGTCCTGTCCAGTCCTCCCCCTTCTCCCTCCAGCAAGAGGAAGGTACTTTGCCCTGTTTAGCAAATCAAGCATTTTTTCAGTCATTGAACCCTGGGTTAGTTCTCTTTCCGGTTTGGCTGGGAAGGAGTAAATGCTGTCAGAAATCTGAAATACAAGCAGAAGGGGTTTTTTAATTCTGTTTTCTTTGACACAAAATAACTCCTGCTGCTTTTCTGCTACCCTTAGGTTGGAACTCTTCTCCCACAAAGGCATCTATTGAACTGGGGTTCGGTCTGCGGGGATGATGTGGGGCTTGCTCTGGGAGGGAGAAAAGGGGTTGCAGTCCCTGCGGAGTCCCCCTGGAGAGTCCTGCGTGCGGTGGCAGGTTGGGGGGTTGCTGCCATCCCCCACCTGAAAGGAGAGATGTGGTTTTCTGTGGTCCCTCCAGCTCTGACGGACACCGACGGGCAGGGCAAAGACGCGTTCGCTTCATTCTTCCAAGTTGGAAGGATTTTAAAATGAACTCAAACCATCTGTCTGAATTAGCGATTCAGGATGAGGTCACACAAACCACCAGGGCTTATTTATTTCTTTGCAATTCTGAGTAAACTCACCATGAAAAGAAAGAAATTGGATCCGCTGCTGAGGAAAGGGAAGGGCAAGGACACGGGCACAACAGGGACAGCTCTAGGAAATACTTTTGCAAACACTTTATTCCCTTAAAAACATGTGTGTTGGCCAACAGTAAAAAAATTAGTGACATTTGGATCCTGGCGGTACTTAGGTGCCAAGGAGCATTTAGTGACCTGGAGTTTGAGGCTTTGAGAGGGCACATTATTAACCTGGGTACCGTCTGGTTTAGCAGACCCTCACTGGGTTTTCTTTGCAGCCACAAAAGGAAGAGCCTCACGTTTTATTACCACGCTATCACAGCAAAGCTGGGGTGCAACTCAAGGGAGAGGAGCATCTCCTGGCTCCTGCTCTTGGTCACAGGCCCTACATTGAGAACTGCTGCTCCGTGTGGAGGAGCAGAGGTTGGCCAGGCCTGGGAACCTGCAGAAAGATGCCCATAGCAGGGGTTGGTGCCAAAACAGTTGTTCTGGGGTCACTCTCCGGCTACTTATTTCCGGGCATTTTCCCAATGTTAGAAAACACCTTCAGGGCTGCCCAGACAAACTAATTCCCAACCAACTCAGGGGAAAGACAAACGCCCTCTCAGCTCTATCGGGAAACGATGAATTAACCCACAGCTCCAGTCCCCGGCTTGCACCAGTGCTCCCGGCAGGGACAGAGGCCACGGCTCCAGCTGTGCTGCATTTGATGCCCCAATGCTGCTTCACAGCAAGAAACCACAGTGATTCCATGATTTCCCCTTAACATGCCACCCGCATGCGGAGCATGGATTTAGAAAGAGGTCTCAAGGTAGTACCAAGATGCTCATGTGAGGCACCACGGTTCCGCACACCGCTGGGGATTCGTGGTCCTGGGCTGGTGGAGGAGACCCCCGGATCATGCTAGAGGTAGTCTGCAGTGGAAAAGATAACAAACAAAAAGTAATTCAGAGTTTGTATGGAAAAGCGAGGGCTCGTTCTAGCTCTGCAGGTTGCAGAAGGGAGCAAACCCACGACATCATTGCCTGGGAGAAATCTTCATCGCTGTGCCAGGGTGAGCCCTGGGGAGATGTTTTAGCACAAGAGGTGTTCATCCCAGCCTGCTAGAGCTTGTCTGGCCCTGAGGAAGGCAAAAGGAGGGGCCACGAGGTATATTTCTGACCTAAAACAGCCCATCTCTGCCGTCAGCTGGAAGAAATGATGCATGTTAGTGCTCGTGCTGCTATCACAATATTCCGGCAGTTCAGATAAGAGCCGGGGCCACACCAGGCAGAGGTGGAGGACCCGGCCAGCCTCCTGTGCAGCCCCTGGGACACACAAGCAGGGTTGTGCAGGGGTGATGCCCTGCTGCTTGGAGTGGAGAAAATTGGCCTGGGCCTCTTTAAACATGAAAGATAAAAAATAATTTAATATTTTAAATATGTATTTATCTCAATATCCACATTACTTACGCTCATTTTTCCTACCAGCAAGCCCTCTCTGCTTCCTAAAATACGCTGCTTTTCAGCACAAAGCAGGGAATAAAGCAGCTACCACTGGGTGGACCCAGCATCAGCGGAAAACCAGGCACCTGAAATCCCAACATCTCCCTGCACCCTCCGTCTCACTGCTGTCTCCTTCAGCAGAAAAATGCCAGAGGGAAAGGAGGAAGGCAGCAGGCTGGGGTTTAGCTGGCTCCAGCACTCAGCACAAATTAATAGCAGACCAACTGCAGAGAGGGACAATTTTGTAGTAATTTATTTTGTTTTAAGGGCCTAATAACTTCCAGCTGGTGATTTGTAAATGAACTGGCTCCTCACAAAAACCTGAAATGAAGCATTTGACACGGAGCTCTGTTTTGCTAAGCCGGGAATTTAACACTCTCATCTCAGCGGAGGGAAGGGGAATACAACAGGGAGACCAGAGGAAGGGAGAAACGTCTTTCCAACACGTATTAACAAACCTATTAAGGATGGGGAATAGTCAGGCACGTCTACATCCAGCCCATGGACCTCAGTGCTGATTGACACAATGTCATTAACAATTACACCCCAATGCGTCATCTGTGGCTACCACAATGGAGAAGACCTCTGCGTGTCAGCAGACGCTTCCACGATACTGAATCACCACAGCTGCAGCAACCAGAGCACTCAAACCCCCTGCAAAACGCGGTGGGACACCATTCACACGCTGCAGGAGAGGGGAGCTGTGGGATCCGAAGGGAACTCCATCTTGCTCAGGTCGCTCAGGCTCAGCACGGTGTTGCTTTTCTCCAGTGATACCATCTGTTGCCTGGGCTGAAGCATCACTAAGCAAGCATGGCCCCATCCCCGGGGATGCAGAGCATGGCTGATGCTAGGAGAGGGGAGAGCTGTGCTCTCCAGGAAACTTGTAACATTGAAAGTAGAAGCTGCCTTTGCTATTTCAGGGAAGTAGCAGAAAGAAATAATAATTTTCTCCTAAAACTCATGTCTCAGTAAAAAGTGCAGTGATACGGATGTGCTTGGTTAACCCCTGGAGCAGAAACACTTGCAGCAAGGCTGAAATATTGGCCCCTCTGAAAAAGAGAGACCTCCTGTGCATGAAACACCAGGGAGCATCCCAACATGTCATACTTGCTCCGGAATTTTCTGAAAAAGCAAGGTTGCAGGAAATTGCGAAGCAAAAAACAAGTCCTGTATCCAGTGTGGGGTGCAGGCAGCGGGGTGCCAGCAGTGTGGCTCTCATGGGGCCACCCCTTCTCCACCCATGACATGGTGGGGGCCCTGGCAGAGGCCCTGACCACGTTCAAAAGGGTGGGGGCACGGGGACCTGCCCTGGCTGCAGGGGGACCGCACCAACCTGAGGCAGCCCACCTTTGCTCCCAGCCCCGCTTATTGTTTCCCTGAAGGTTCCCAGTCCTGGAATTTCCTTTAGAGGTGCAGAACAATATCAGGAAAATAAGGTTTTCTTTTTTCTTTTTTCTTTTTTTTTTTTCCTAAAAAGCCAATGGAAACCCTCCCCCCACCTCCCCTACGTGGAATAACATTCTCTGTGATCCAGGCTCCCTATCCCCCTCTGCTCGCTCCCGGCAGACTGTCAGATTGCTGATGGCCGGAGTGATGCCGGTTTCCTCCCCGATCCCCATGCCAAGCATTCAACCCCCCTAACCTCATTGCACCCCGTGCAGCTCGGCCATCTTCCAGGCAGGGTTTTGAGCCGCCTCCTCCTCCTCCCCCTCCTGTTGCGCAATCCTTGGGGGTGCAGAGGGGGCCGCCCCAACCACCAGCTCTCTTTGGGAGCAGGAGGCTTTGCTGAGCCACTTGCAACCCGCAGCAAAACACGAATCCACATGTTTTGCCTCTCAAATTGTCTCCAGGTTGAAGCCAAGATTTTCCCTCCCACGGAGGAAGACGAGCCGCTGCTGAGGCTGCGGTCCTGAGCGGTACCCAGTTTCCAGTCAATCTCCATCCATTACACTTTTGCTCATCTACAACCTGGCAAAACAGGAGAGATGTTTAGCACCTCCTGTTGGCCCAGGGTTTAATTTCCAGGTTTAAAGGACTCCTTCTGGGCTCCCATCACACTGTCTCCCCGCTTTTCCTATGCTGCTACCCCACATTTATATATGTCAGCTACTGCAGTGGTTTGGGTGCCTCCAGCAAGCAAAGGTGCTCAGAGACCCCCCAGATCCAAACTTAAAATTGCCATTTATACACGTGAAGCATTTGAAGCAATACCTTAAGCCCTCTGATGCTCAATTTAAATTTGAGAACAACTTTAACTTGTGGCCAGACTAAAGCACCTGAAACTTGAGGGCATCGATAGGCAAAGGTTCTTTCAGTGGCTTTTGTTTTTTTCCAGAGGCCGCATCTCATATGAAAGTGAAGGCTTTTTCAGAGCAAAAGGGTCTTTTTTCTGAAAAAGGGACTTTTCCACTACATTTTTGCTGGGTGGTTAAGAGTCATCATTAGAAAGTGCCAGATTTCCTTTCCGCACCTCACTCAAGCAGTTATTCAGATAAGGAGCAGCACTGCAACAAGATTCGGGGCTCCTTACCACCACAACCCAAGCCGCAATTAGGTAGTACTTTGGTGATGTTTCCAGCACAGATGCTGGGGCAGGAAAGCAGGTGCCCGCAGAAGGTGCTGCCCTTGGGCAGGAGCTCCCCAGCACCCACTTCCCAGCCTGCGCTGCCCGCAGGGACAAGGCAAAACCTCCCTTTCGTGCGTGTGTGTACTTGGAATAAACCTCCAACGTGTGTCCCCTGCCCGATTTCCTGAGATAACCCAGAGAAAAAAAAAAAAGTAAAGATCTTTTTCTGGCTGCAGAGACCGGCTCTCCCGGGGACAGGGGAGCTGGAGACGACGCTATCCGCGCCTCCCGGCCCCTCCGCCCACTGCTAACAAAGGCAGGATGCGGCATCTGTCATCTCACAGCTTTTGGGGTGGAGGGGGGACCCTGCCCAGGCTCTCCCCGAGTGTTTACACACTGGCAGCCGCCCACCACGCATCTCCCTGCCCAGCTGCTCTCATAGTACGTCCTGCTCGGCTATCTGCCTGGCGCAAGGGGATGCAAGGAAAGGGAAAGGCTGCAGGCACCAAAGCTGCCTTTGGTGCTGCCCAAACTACTAGGCAGAGCCTAGGCTGGCTCTCCCAGCCCCACCTGAAAATGCATCCCCCACCTCCTGACGGTGGTGGAACTCAAAGAGATGTCCCAGAGCTCAGTGTTGCTCCAGCGCATCCCATCCGGCAGCTCAGGCCAGCGCCCGAAGGGAAGGGTGGGGGTGACATCCTCTCGGGAGGGGGACAGCCGCAACTTACGTCCTGCTGATCTATCACACTTCTGTGAACAAATGCATCCAAAAAGCTATTGCAACACCCCCTATCCTCTTGGGGTCTCACCCTTCCCTGCTTGAAGGATGGAGCACTGCAGGCATCTTGGGACATGTTGGAAAGTGTGGTGGGGAAATAATCCCATCCCTGGGGGAATGGGTCAAGAACCACTTTTATTCTCTGTAACTGGGAAATTAAGCAAGTTTTGGGGGACCTTCCTTCCCTGGCTTTGCATAAGACATGTCACTCTGCACAGTATCTCTTGGGGGACTCGGGTATGGCTTCGCAACCGGGTGGGTCTCTGCCTGGGGGGGTAATTTGGCCCCCAGAGACAGAAAAAAACCCTATCATCAGCACATTTGCAGCAAATAGCCCAGCAAGGGTTTGGGGGGATCTCATGAAGCGGGAAGTTTTCATGCACAGGGGAGGTTTTGCTTACTTTGAAAAAGCTCTTTTTTTTTTCAACTCGATCACTGGAAACAAAGGGAGGATTTCTTTACGAAAACGCAAGAACCGTCACCGGACATGCAAGGTGTTTGCTTTTGTCTGCATTATGAAGGAGAAGGCAGGAAAGAGGCAGTACCCCACCATCCACAGCTCGGCTCTGCCCTGGGCGAGGATGGGGGTCCCAAAGGGCCCGGTCTGTTCCCTGTGTCAGTACAGCTCTCCGGGCCCCCCCCAAAGGTGTGGCATCTCCGCTGATGTCTGCTTTCCATAACATAGGATATTGTGTGCTCTGCCAGGAAAGCCCCAGCCCTACAGAAACTGGCCACATCTCCATGAACTCTATTGTCATTTGTGTGAAATGTGTTGGTTTTTTTTTTTTTTTTTACAAAGATAATTTGTAGGAATGGCCATGAGCCGCAGGAGAGCAAAATACCCCTAAACATGTTGTGTAACGTCCTGTCCTCTGGGCTGGATTTTTCAGAGAACATTTTTGGAGGGTGAGGAAGACAGCCGTAACAGCCTTCAGGGCACAGCCTGGTACAAATTCCTAATTTTTTTTCATTGCTTTTACGTTGTTAGAGGAAAGCATGGGCAAAAAAAAAATAAATAAATTCAAAGATAGACAGCAACCACAATGTTGCGGGATGACTTTATTCACCTGTTCCCTTTAAGCCCCCCAAGGGAGGCTCCCCCCTTGGCACACGTGGCCATGTCTGGAGACATCCAAATCCGGCCTGATGCCAGGCGCATCCCCCCCATCCTTGCTCTCCAGCCCCCTCAGGCTCTCTATGCTGCACAGCAGCCGGAGCCAGGCATCGTGGGAGTCAGGTTGTCCCGGGACGTGGACAGCAGTGGCAAGGGGGTGCCCAGCTGTCAGGTTGTTTTTTGGAGTGCTCCTCTGTAGGATAAACACTTGCTTTTCATTTAGCTAGTTGTAGGAGAAAGCTTTCTGGGGAAAATGCAACAATAATACCACTTAGAATGCCAGTTTTCAAATGCCTGGGTGGGGACGCAGCCTCTCCCCTGCTTCAAAGGGCAGTGGTGATGCTCCTACTATGGGCGCTTTGAAGCTGGGGGAAAAACTTGGGTTATTCTGATGCTGCTCTTAGCCTTGAGCTGCTGGTCCTCACAGCACAGCTGTGAAGCATCTCACGTCTTTATAAGAGCCAGAGATTTTCAGGAGGAGCCCTGTCTTACTCTGTACCACTGCACAATCAGAAGCCCAGGACCTGTATTTGAATTTCTGTGGTTTCAACTCCTTTTCTGGCAATGCTTTTTGAAAGCAGTAATTGCAGAAGACACATATTTGCCCAGGGGGAAGGGTGGGATACGCAGTGCGATGGCTGCTCCCGCATAAAACGGGAAGCAGCAAAACACAATCATCCTATAATTTCGGTCACAACAACCCCAGGCAACGCTACGGGCTTGGGGAAGAGTGGCTGGAGAGCTGCCCAGCAGAAAAGGACCTGGGGGTGTTGGTGGACAGCTGGCTGAACATGAGCCAGCAGTGTGCCCGGGTGGCCAAGAAGGCCAACGGCATCCTGGCTTGTATCAGGAATAGCATGGCCAGCAGGAGTAGGGCAGTGATGGTGCCTCTGGACTGGGCACTGGTGAGGCCTCACCTCGAGTGCTGTGTTCAGTTCTGGGCCCCTCACTACAGGAAGGACATTGAGCTGCTGGAGCGTGTCCAGAGGAGAGCCACCAAGCTGGTGAGGGGTCTGGAGAACAAGTCATAGGAGGAGAGGCTGAGGGAACTGGGCATGTTTAGTTTGGAGAAGAGGAGGCTGAGGGGGGACCTCATTGCCCTCTACAACTCCCTGAAAGGAGGTTGTAGAGAGGTGGGTGTTGGCCTCTTCTCCCAAGGGAATAATGACAGGAGCAGAGGAAATGGTGTGAAGTTGGGGCAGGGGAGGTTTAGATTAGATATTAGGCAGAATGACTTTACTGAGATGTGGTCAGGCACTGGAACAGCCTGCCCAGGGAGGTGGTGGAGTCGCCATCCCTGGAGGTCTTTAAGAAACGTGTAGACGTGGCACTTCAGGGCATGCTCTAGTGCCCGAGATTGTTGGGGGGTTTTGGGGGGGTTTTTTTTGGTGTGTGTATGGTTGGACTCGATGATCTCAAAGGTCCCTTCCAACCATGAAGATTCTGTGATTCTGTGATAATATGATTTAACACACTTTAAATCTCTCTCCCTTCTGTGCTTGACTGTTCTGCTCCACTGGTAAGGATATTACCTCTTTCTGTGATTTTTTTTTTCATTGAAATTGTAAAATAAATTGAAGTGTTTTTAATTGAAATTTAATTGAAATTTCTTAAACAGTAGGGTATTTTATACGTATTTTTGCTTCTGACGGGAAAGATGCACGAACTGAAGTTGGACAACCGTTACCCACCATCCCTGCTGGCAGTTGCTGCCGCCTGCCATGATGCTGTTGCCGCATCCAGGCGCAACAGGCCCGCAATGGGCCATGTGCTCAGAGGCAACTGCCACCTTCTGAGGTGACAGGGGGTCCTCTGCTGAGCAGTCCTCTCAGGAGGCCATGCTTATCTCATGAACCGATGGCAACTGTTAACTTCACGATGCTTCAACTAAAGTTGAACAAGCCTTTCTCGCTCCTCCTTCCCCACTGCACAATATTCCAGTGGAGGTTTTGGTGTGCTCACCCTCTACAACTACTTGAAACTCTCTATAACTACTTGAAAGGACATTGTAGAGAGGTTGGTGCTGGTCTCTTCTCACAGGTAGTTAGCAATAGAACAAGAGGGAACAGCTTCAGGCTGCAACAGGGTAGGTTTAGACTGGACATCAGGAAACAATTCTTCACAGAAAGAGTGGTCAGACACCGGAACAGGCTGCCCAGGGAGGGGGTTGAGTCACCATCCCTGAATGTGTTTAAGGGTCCTTTAGATGTGGTGTTGGGGGATATGGTGTAGGGGAGAACTTTGTAGAGTAGGGTTGATGGTTGAACTCGATGATCCCAAGGGTCTTCTCCAACCTGATTGATTCTATGATTCTATGCAAAGGGGTTTGGCTTCTGCATAACTAAAACTCGAGGGGAAGGCATCTAAAGGCTGCAAAGCGAAGATGTTCAGGTTTTATATTCAAGCTTGGAAGGCTAAGGATGGAGAAAATGCGCATTTGGCAGCGTCGTTTTTACATTCATCCAGCTCTTACCGCAGGGATTAGCCTGTTTTGAACGGAGAAAGCACCTCTCGGATGCGGACAAAGTGGTTGCACTTTCTAATGGCGAAGCGACCCCCAGATCCCACGCGCACACCCTCAGCCCCAGCAGCCCACAGGGTCCAGCCTTCCCAGGGCGGGTTTAGCCCTGCAAAGCCCTCCATGTGTCTTTGCAACTAATCAGATTAGAAACCAGATGTAAATTGGTGATAATGAGATTAATCAGCCACAGGGACCGCTAACTGAAGGAAATGATATGTTCCTGATGGTGAGGAGTGCTTACATCAACACTGAGGTATGGAAATGGGGCTGATTCGACACAGCCTCATGTTTTCACCCGTGTCTATGTTCCCGCTGGGTACGTCTATATGCAGCTCATCTAGAGCAGCATCCCTGGTGCAAGCTTCACCACCCAGGCCATGGAGCCAGCCCAGCGTGAGCTGGAACCCCCTTTTACACCATGGCATAATAGCTGGGTGCCATTTTAAAATGTATTTTTCAGACATTTTTAAATTAGAATATTTTACCTGTGACATTTTGAAACTACGTTTCTTTTCTTAGGAAAAGAGTTAAAAAAGAAAAGGGCCTGAAAGGAAAAAAAAAAAAAAAGCCCCACACTCTGTTCTGCCCAGTGCTTTGGATTTTCATTTTGATCAGAGAAAAACAAGGCATTTTCATTGGCCCTTTTTAACTTTATTGGCCACATTTCAAGGTGGATTTATTTTTGTGCAGCCAGAAAAAAGAAAAGAAAAGAAAAGAAAAGAAAAGAAAAGAAAAGAAAAGAAAAGAAAAGAAAAGAAAAGAAAAGAAAAGAAAAGAAAAGAAAAGAAAAGAAAAGAAAAGAAAAGAAAAGAAAAGAAAAGAAAAGAAAAGAAAAGAAAAGAAAAGAAAAGAAAAGAAAAGAAAAGAAAAGAAAAGAAAAGAAAAGAAAAGAAAAGAAAAGAAAAGAAAAGAAAAGAAAAGAAAAGAAAAGAAAAGAAAAGAAAAGAAAGCAATCACCAGCTGCCTTTTGCTGGAAGACCCGGCAGGGCAGGGTGAGGCTTGGGTTTACCAATACTGAGTTGGTGGCGATTGCAGGTTGCTGTTAGAGGGAAAGTTGCCCGTGCGAGCACGTGTGTGCATGCAGCCCCCATCACACGCCGTTCACACCAGGGGATGCTCGCACACCCAGGTTTACACGGCTCTAAGGCAATAGGGTGCAGGCTCAGGTGACTGGACACTTGGTATCCAAAAACCATACCCGTGTGCCAGCTTTTCATGTGTTTCCAATAAACTCATAAGGGCAGGCTTCAGGTTTCACCTGGCAAAGCCAATTTTTATTATTGCAGGCTGTGGGTGTTAAGGTGAGGGGTTTTTTTAACCTATTTAGATACCACTTGATGCTATCTCCATGGGATTTTGTTTTAAAATTGTTTTATTGTTTTAAATTTAAATTGTTTTAAAATTTAAAAATACCTGTAGTTTGTTTTAAAATTAACCATCTGGAGAGCTTCATTTGAAGGAAGGCAGGTTGAGTTTGCTTCTTAGGCAATTCAGTTAAAATAATTTGCTCTTGGTGAAGAGTCTCATCTGAAATCTCTCGGATCTCTGAGTTTTGGAAGGAAGGAAGGAAGGAAGGAGGGAGGGAAGGTAAAGGCTAGTTAGCTCAGGACAGAGGGCAGCACCAGGAGAGGGTTTAAAGCCATTACTGCTGGTCATCCTTCCAGCCACGGGGAGCACCTTGTCTTAGAAAAACGCATCTTTTACAGGCACTGGGGGCAGGATCCCCTAGAAAATCACCCCAAGCAGGAGAGCTGCTCCCCAGCTGCTGGAGTGGTGCTTCCCAGGACACCCTCAGCTGCACACAAGGAGGCTCTTGTGGCACCAGCCACCACAAAATAATCCCCTGCAGCCAAAACAGTTGCTATTCATCCCTGGTTCTCCCCACCCAAAGGTTTTCCATGGAAGGACTAGTATCAGCAGTACAATGCGGGCAAAAGTCCTGCTTACTGTGAAGGAGTTTCCTCCTTTACAGTAAAAGAGCATTTAAAAGTTTCCTGTCCCTCCTGGGAGGTGGAGGGGGACGATGTAATCTGCAGGCGGTTTCATTGTTTATTGCACATTTTCCGGTCACCGGCTGCAACAGGAACCCCCGGAGCACGATGCCCCTCATGGGCCCCTGTGCCCAGCCCAGCAGCCATGGGCACTGGGAACTTATGTCTCACCACAGCAGGTCCAAGCATCATTTTTCCCCCCCCGGTAAAACACCTCACAGACATGGGGGAGGAAGGGGAGCAGTGTGTGGAGATGGGGTGCCCCCCTCCCGGTGCCACCGTTCCTGCAGCTCTGCGTCCCAGCCCTTTTTGTGCTTCTCCACACCCACAATATTTAAGCTGGGATGTCACAGCCAAAACATCTTTGCCAGCTGCACAATTAACTATGGTCATATATTTAAGTACCAAGAGGAAAAATGCACCTGCTTTCCCATGCACATCGAGCCTGTTCTCAGTAATATAATATACGCATTTATCTATATTCCCACTGGTGTGGTCAGAACCCGCTCCTCATACGGATGAGCTCATTCAGCCAGCTCACAGCTCCACCCCGACTTCCCAAAATCTCCATGACCCACAGGCGCTCACCCAGCACTGTGACTTGGGAGCGTGAGTTGTGGACAACTGAGAAAAAGGTCCTCTGCTCCGTCACTTGATGACCCGGACCGGGAGGGAGTGATGGAGTGTAGGGTTAGGGCCACACCATCAGAAAGCCCCCAGCCCCACAAGCAACTAGAAGTGGTCCTCCCTGCCCCAGACCTGAGCTGTCACTGAGCTCAGCTGCTGCTGGTGATCGCTCGGTACAAAAATGTGCTTGTTCCCTCTCACACAAAAAAACCCCAAAAAAACAACAACAAAAAAAACCCCACAAGCCAAACCCCCCAAAAACAAAAAAACCACAAGAGTTGCTTAAAAAAAACCAACAAAACAAAACCAACAAAAACCCCTAAACCAAACTACCAAAAAGATGAAAAAAGCGACCTCTGCTCCTTTTTATTGATTGCATCATGAAATTCAATGTAGACTTCAATTTGGGGTGAGATTCTTGGTGCATAACTGGGTTTTGGGCCAGGCTTAGGCTGGTCCTCACCCCACTGCTTGCCCATCCCCAGGTTTTGGGGTCTGGTGCCGCGGGATGCTCCTCTCCTGCCAAGGAAGGCGGGGGCCGCCAGACAGCCGGGGGTCCCTGCCTGCATCCCCCGCCTCGCACCGGTCGGGGGGGATTGCGGGGAAGCGGGGATGCGCGGAAGGGATGCGGGAGCGAGCGCGGGGGGCGGGCTGCCGACAGTCGCCAGGGCAACCTGCCTCCATCTCCTGCCTTGCCCGGGCGGGGACACCCCGGAGGGACCCGCCGGGGCGAGGGGAATGCGAAGACGAGGTGCGCGGGGGGTCCCATCCCTCCCGCCCCGCCGCGGTGCCCGGACTGCAGCATCCCGCCCGCCGCAGTGCCCGCAGCGCCGGCGCCGGGCCGCGCCACCGGCCGGGGCGGCGGGGGGGCTCCGTGCCGGCACAACCCCGGAGGATGGGGGGTCTTCTCACCGTGGCCACCACGAGCAGAAAACTGCACACCTAAGAGAGAAGGGGGAAGGGTACGTCTGCTGCTTTATTTTCAACTGGAATGCAGAGCGCGTTAATCAGAAACTTGGATTATTTTTATTTATTTATTTTTAATGGGAAAGCTGATTTTCGTGGCATGGTTGGGGGGTCGGGAGGGGGGTCGGGGAAGCCTGTACTGCCATCCGGCAAGCTTGTCTGTCTTTCAATTTAAAAGGTACGGATCCTTCTGGTCATCTGATTCAGGTCAAGAAGGACTTTGCATTGCCGACAGCCCGTGGAACCCACCAGAGCATCTCCCAGTGCCTGCTGCCGCCCCCCAGGAGGGAGGCTCTTTCAATCCCTGGAGGATTGAGAGGTAAAATATCTCCAGCTCGCGTTTCTCCTTCTGTTTGCTTTTCCAGCAGGGGTTAATGAAACCAATGAGATTTGTAGAGGCTTATTAAGGTGGTATTGATTCCCAGGCCGTGCCACTGGTCTGCTGCTGTGCCCCCGTGCACGGTTAATGCACACCCCACCCCTCCAGCCCCTAAGACCCCAAATGGCCAGGATGCTCTGGCCTGGAGCGTGATGCTGCTGCCCTGAGGACTGACATGAAGGTGCTCGGCAGGATGGAGGGAGCAGAGAGGCCACAGCCGGAGCTGCCCAAAGCATGTGGCTGTGACCCAGGGGGGGAAGGCAGGGGAGCATGCTTTGCATCTGCCGTGCGCCGCAGCTCTCATCCCCTTCTCTCTCTGCCCATGCCCTGCCTGCAGGCTGGCCCCCGTCCCCAGCAGTCCATGGACCACCACCCAGCATGAGCGCTGACACCGAGCAGCTCCCGGAAGGGGCTCAAGCAGCCAGCGTGCCCCTCTGGACCGTATCCAGCTGGGCTGCTTCCGAGGTGCCCCCCAACACCAGTGCAGCTGCAGGGGGGGCTGGCCGGCAGCAGGGGCAGGCGGAGTGGGGCGGCAAGACAGGTGAGATCGTGGGCATGGTGGTGATCCAGTGTATCTATGCCCTGGTGTGCCTGCTGGGGCTGCTGGGCAACTCCCTGGTGATCTTCGTCATCCTGCGCTATGCCAAGATGAAGACAGCCACCAACATCTACCTGCTCAACCTGGCCATTGCTGACGAACTCTTCATGCTCAGCATCCCCTTTGTGGCCACGTCAGCAGCCCTGCACCACTGGCCCTTCGGCCGGGCCCTGTGCCGCACCGTGCTGGGTGTTGACGGGCTAAACATGTTCACCAGCGTCTTCTGCTTGACCGTCCTCAGCCTGGACCGCTACATCGCGGTGGTGCACCCACTACGGGCAGCCACCTACCGCCGTCCCCGGGTGGCCAAGATGGTCAATGGAGGTGTGTGGCTCCTCTCCTTGCTGGTGGCTTCGCCCATCCCCATCTTTGCCGGTACAGCAACCACCCGCGATGGCCAAGCAGTGGCCTGCAACCTCCTGTGGCCAAGCCCAGCCTGGTCAGCCGCTTTTGTGGTCTACACCACCTTGCTGGGCTTCCTGCTGCCGGTGCTGGCCATGGGGCTGTGCTATCTGCTGATCGTGGGCAAGATGCGGGCAGTGGCACAGCGGGTGGGCTGGCAGCAACGCCGGCGCTCTGAGGGCAAGCTGACGCGCTTGGTGCTGATGGTGGTTGCCATGTTTGTGGTCTGCTGGATGCCCTTCTACGTGGTGCAGCTGGTCAACCTCCTACTGCCCGGACGCCTGGATGCCACCATCAACAACGCCTCCCTCATCCTCAGCTACTCCAACAGCTGCGCCAACCCCATCCTCTATGGCTTTCTCTCCGAAAATTTCCGGCACTCCTTCCACAGCGTCCTGCGCCGCTGCCTCGACGCCAGCCTCTGCTGCTGCCACGCTGGGGAGGGGGCCAGGGAGGAGGAGGAGGAGGAGGAAGAGCCCCTCGACTACTGCGCCACTCCCCGGGGGGACGACAAGGGCAAGGGCTGCATGTGCCCACCCCTGTCCTGCCAGCAGGAGCCTGTGCACCCTGAGCCCTGCTGTAAGCCTGGGCCCCTCCTCACAAAGACCACCACCTTCTAGGGTGCCCCACACCTCACCAGCCCCTGCACAGGTGTCTCCACCAGGCATGGGCAAAGGGGACCCCGGCCGGAGAGAGGGCAAACTGCCATTCCCCATGCCACCGGTCCTCACTTGTGCTGTGCAGTTCAACAAAATAAAAAGCCATAAGACTGGCCCCGTGATAACACTTAATTAAGTCGAGTGAGTAATTTTTGCTGTTACCTTCAGAAGCAAGGAGCCTTCCCTGGGATCAGGACGGTGAGGATTTCTAAATGCGTTAGTGAACAGTGACTAGCCACGGGGTGCGTGCCCCTCCGGAACAATAAAACACAAACTTCCTGTTCCTTCCCAAGACTTGCTCTGAAGATGGAGAACAGTCCTAAAATCCATCAGCCCCGCTGCCTATAGCAGAGTGAGGAGGTAGGACTGGACTGGACTTCTACATCAGCTCTGCAGGGCGTGGAGAGCACGGGATCAATTTGACCCCTTTGGATTCCTCTCATGTTAAAAAAAAAAAAAAAAAAGAAAAAAAAAAAAGAGGGGGGTTTCTGAACATCTGAGATCAGAGCTTGAGACTACACAAACTAAGCCTTGGTAGGTGCCAAGGAGTCCCAGGGAGTCAGCTAATGGAGAAAGGAAAAAAACTTAGGTCCCACCAAGAAACCTTCCCTGCCCCGCCAAATTCCCAGGCAAAGGGATTTTAGCACACACACGAACACAAATATACTTTTCACAAGAAAACCCAGGAGAACCAAACCTCGCTCTCTTTGCCACACATAAACGCCAATGGTTCCATAGAAACTTGAGCTGAAGAACAGCACTGGGGCTATACCAGCTGGGCCACACTGAGGTAGCGTTAAAATAGCCATTTCCAGCTTATTTCATTTTAACTTTGTCCTTCTGTTATTCTTCTTCTCCATTATTTATGGCTCATTCCTTCTATTTTAATCACACTGGTGAAATAACCAGCAGGGCAATGTTTCCAGCCTGATGCTCCGCTAAGAGCCCCAGCTCCTTCTTTCTTTCTTGTGCTCCAGCATGGTTTGTGACTTCTGGAGCTCCGGCTGCAAGCTGGGCTGGTGCTCAGTGAGGAAAAACCAGTCATTATAGGGAGGGGGAGAAAGAATATTTCATTAGCAGCCTTCTATAAACCAGACTGTAAAAGCTTTATTGGTCTACACACAAAATCACCATGTGATTGTGCATTGCATAGGGTATATTTCCAATAAATAAATAAGTATTTACAAATGTGCCGGGTGTATAAAACAGTGGGTTGAACCATTTACATTAGGAAAGCTACAGTTCATACAAAAACTGAGATTTCTGCCGATGAGGCAGATGGGGGCGGAGGAACAAAGCAAAGTGGCAACGTGCTGACCACAAGATCTTTGCTCCTTCTTCCGTCACCCATCAGTTTTAAAAAAACTGAGCAGAACTCAGACAAAGGCAGGAGCATCCCAGCTCCTCACCATCCTGGGAAAATCATCATCTCCAGCCCAGTGGCATGCTTCCCAGCCGAGAAGAGGGGAAACTGAGGCCTGGTCACCTTCCCTGGTCCCTGACAACTTGGCAAGCAGTGGCACATGTGCTTTCGCCCCACATTGATGCGGACCGAAACAGTCAGTTCCAGACAGAGACACCCCTCCTGTAACATATGCCTGACTTTTCCTTGGAGCCCTCCCAGCTGCTGGCTCGGGAAAAGGAAAGCTGAACGCCCTCCACTGCCTGCGAAGGGAGCAGAAACGGAGAAGCGCTCCATGCCTTCCACCTTCCCTGCTCTCTGGCGGGAGTATTGCAAGAGCGGGCTGGAAAGCAGGGAGTGTTTTTGGAAGCGGGGGTGATCACAGCTTTCCCCAAATTCTCTTTATCATTAAAAAATTGGCAGCATGGGGGAAACTAAATGTTACCCAGTTCCGTCCACTTCCCTCTCTCCATACATCCCAGTCTCCCTACAGTTTCTGGCTGGAGGTGGCACACCCCGAGGCGACTGGCTGAAGTCCCATCTCCTTTTCATGGGGGCCGCTGCACTTGTAATTCATGGTGGCAGGGGGCCTGCAGCGCTTCTTCACCAGGTGGTACCCCACGGCCAGGAGGACCATGGCCGCAGAGAGGACGCCCACAGCAATGCCCACCAGCGCACAGGGGTGGAGGTGCTCTACCTTCGGTGGGGTCTGGCTGGGGATGGGAGTCTGGGGTCCTGGCCCGAAATCCCCCGAGTAGGCTCCCTCCTCATCCTCTTCTGGGATTTTGATGCAGTTGTTCTGGTCGAGGAGCCGGTAGCCGGCGCGGCAGTGGCACTCGTAGCTGCCAGGGCGGTTGGTGCAGTTGTGTTGGCAGTAGTTCATGTCACACTCGTCAATGTCCACACAGACCCATCCGCTGTCGGCATCATTGTCCAGCAAGAAGCCCTCAGGGCACTCGCAGGACAGGGTGTGCGTGTCGCACTGGGCCGGGCACTGGCTGCGGTTGCAGTGCAGCACACAGCGGTCGGGCGCCTCCGGGTCAACAGCGTAGCCGAGGAAGCATCCACAGCGGTACCCATCGGGCACATCCTCGCATTGCTGCTCGCAGGGCGCCTCGTAGCAGTGGGAGACGGGCCGGCAGTGTCCCTCCACCATCTCGTAGCCCCGGTGGCAGTGGCACTCGAAGCCGCCCTCGGTGTTGACGCAGACCTGTTCGCACAGCCTCGGCACCACAGCGCAGTCATCGTCATCCTCACAGCTGCTGCCGTCGGCGGCCAGCCGGTAGCCCGGCTCGCACATGCAGACGAAGGTGGCACCGGCGACGATGCAGTGATGCTGGCAGGGCGCTCCGGCGCAGGGGGAGCTGCAGCCGCGGCCGTCGGGGCCCAGCACCTTGCCGTCGGGGCAGGAGCAGCGCGGCCGGCCGCCCTCCTCTCCGCACATCCCCTTGCAGCCCCCGTTAGCCAGGCGGCAGGGCCAGGCTCCCGGGGCGGCGCGGCCCCAGCGCGGCCCCCCGCCGTCCTCGTCCTCGTCGCAGCGCAGCTCCAACCCCATGGCCGGGATGACGGCGGTGCTGCGGGGCGGCAGGGCCAGAAAGTCCGTTCCGCGGGCGCCGAAGGGGGTGGCGTAGGTGACGGGCGGCCCCTCGGCAGGAGGCAGGCGCGGGCAGCTGCCCCCGTAGTTGTACTCGCAGAGGAAGCCGTCGGCCCGCGCCTCGCAGCTCCTTTCCTCCCAGCGCAGCTCCCTCGACACGGTCACGCAGCGCTGCCCGCACCGCCGCCCCGACGGCGCCCAGTTGGAATAGTCGGTGCGGCCGTCGCCCGTCACCCACTGGAAGCCGCGGAGGCGCTGGGCCGGGTCGGTGCAGGGCAGGGACAAGCGCAGCCCCAGCCACAGCCGCCCGCTGCGGTTCTGCAGCAGCACGGCGATGGCGTCCTCTGCCACGGTGGAGCGGACGGTCATCAGGTGCCCGTCGCCCCGCTCGCAGGCCGCGCTGGCCTCCGCGAAGGGCCGCGCCTCCCAGAAGATGCCGAAGCAGTCGTGCTCCAGGCACTGCGCGCCCGAGGGGGCGGCCGGCTCCGGCTCCGGTTCCCCCCCGAGCCCCAGCCCCAGCCCGGCCAGCAGCAGCGGCAGCGGCAGCGGGAGCCGCCGCATGGCGGGCGGCGGAGGGGCCGGCCGGCGCGGCAAATCTCTGGCATGCCGCCGCCCGCCCGCCCCGTTTATAAACGCTCCGGCCCTCCCCGCAGGAAGGAAGCGCCTCCGGGGACGGGCCGCCGCCGGCGCTGCGCGGAGTGATTGCGGCGGGTAAATCCCGGCGGCGGGGCGGGGGAGCCCCTCCGGGGCAGCCGTCCAGCCGCTCCCCCCACCGCCGCCCACCCGTTCCCCCCCTCCCATTTCCTCCTTCTGCCGGCTCCTCCCCGCCGAGCTAGGGCTGGTCCCGCCCGAGGATGCTCCGGGATGGGAGGAGCGGGGCTGGAAGGCAGGGAAGGAGAGGCGGGGGGGGTTGGGGGGGCCTGAAAGCGGCCCCGGTACGCCGCGGGATGCCCCAGGGACGGCTCTCCCTGGAGACGTGGGCTTAGGGGGCTGAGGAAAACAGGGAAAACTATGTTTGCTCCTTGTGCAAAGGGGGGGCAAGCACTGGAGGGACGGTGACTTACTGAAGGGCACCCCAGGAGGGCAGTCAAACATCAGCTGCCCCTCTACTCTGCGCTCCTGAGACCCCACCTGGAGTACTGTGTCCAGCTTTGGAGTCCTCAACACAAGAAGGACATGGACCTGTTGGAACGGGTCCAGCGGAGGGCCACAAAAATGATCGGAGGGATGGAGCACCTCCCATGTGAAGAGAGACTGAGAAAGCTGGGGTTGTTCAGCCTGGAGAAGAGAAGGCTCTGGGGAGACCTCAGAGCAGCCTTCCAATATCTGAAGGGAGCCTACAGGAGAGCCGGAGAGGGACTCTCTGTCAGGAAGTGTAGTGACAGGACAAGGGGTAATGGTTTTAAATTGGAAGAGGGGAGATTTAGATGAGATATTAGGAGGAAATTCTTCACTGTGAGGCTGGTGAAGCACTGGAACAGGTTGCCCGGGGAAGCTGTGGATGCCCCATCCCTGGAAGTGTTCAAGGCCAGGCTGGATGGGGCTTTGAGCAACCTGCTCTAGTGGAGGTGTCCCTGCCCAGGGTAGGGGGGTTGGAACTCAATGATCCCTTCCAACTCTAACCATTCTGTGATTCGATGATTCTATGATCAGAGCCCTGCTGGGTGCCTCACCCCGGTTGTAAGGCTGCCCATCCTGGTACAGCAGCGTTACTGCACTCAGCACCTGGCCAAAGCCTACATAGCCCCAGAAGCTGGTGTGAGACAGTGATGACAGCAGCACCGATGGCAGCCCCGCAAGCCATCCCCGCTTGGCACGATGCCTCAAGGCCCAACTGTTGGCCTGCTTGTCCCTTCCAGCCTAACAACCACTGCTCATCCTCTGCCTGTCTGAGCTTCAGTGTCCCAAATTCATGTCACAGAATCATAGAATGGTTTGGGTTGGAAGGGACCTTAAAGGTCATCTTGTTCCAACACCCCTGCTGTGGGCAGGGACACCTCCCACCAGACCAGGTTGCTCAAAGCCCCATCCACCCTGGCCTTGAACCCCTCCAGGGATGGGGCAGCCACAGCTTCTCTGGGCAACCTGGGCCAGTGCTTCACCACCCTCACAGTAAAGAATTTCTTCCTGAGATCTAATCTAAATCTCCCCTCTTTCAGTTTCAAACCATTGCCCCTTGTCCTATGGCTCCCCTCCCTGCTAAAGAGTCCCTCTCCATCTCTCCTGTAGCCCCCTTTCAGGTACTGGAAGGCCACAGTAAGGTCTCCCTGGAGCCTTTTCTTCTCCAGGCTGAACAACCCCAGCTCTCTCAGCCTGTCCTCACAGGAGAGGTGCTCCAGCCCTCTGAGCATCTTCATGGCCCTCCTCTGGACTCAGAAATGATGTCAATCATTCTGTCCCCTCTGAGGGAGGCTGCCGCTCAGCAGCAGACCGTGCAGGACCACCAGATACCTTCATACCTTCAAGGTAGCCAGGATCAAGGGCCGTAGGGCCAGTGGCTTTGCCTGCCTGCCCCTTGGCCTTTTTCCATCACTTGCTCTTCTCCAGGAGCGAGGCAGGGTCCCCAAGGGATGGTAGTACTGCACAGGGTGATGTCTGCTGCTGGCAGTAGGTGCTAGGAGGCTTCAGTGGGCACCCACACTGTTGGAAACAAGTGTCCATTGCTCAGGCGTGTTTGTTACCCTGGACCGCAGACCCGTAGCGATGGCAGTTCCCACTGCTCATCTGTGCATTAAAGACGCACTAAAATGAAGGCAGGGGTCAGGCTGCCAGCCCTCCCAGGACAAAGTCAGACTCTAAAGAAAAAAAGCTGCAGGTTTTTCAAAGAGGAACTGTATTCTGAGATGTCCCCAGGGATTTATTGACTTTTGCTATAGCAGTGAGGGACCTGGGAGAGCCCTTCCTTGTGCTTGAAAGATGCAGTGTTAACGGCATGAACAGCCGCCTCTGTGTGCCTTACAACTTGCAGCCCAGCAAAACAGTCCCAGAGGACCTGAGGTAAGCTGAAACGCCAGAAAAAAGGTGGGATTTCCCCAAGCCTTTGCAAATCAGCCCCCAGTTATGTGTATAAACAGGGCTGGCATGGCCTTGCTCTTGAAATTAGAGAAAATCAGCATGGAGAGGCTGGCAGCACGCTGCGCCCCGCTTCGGTACAGCATCCGGGCTCCTACGCTGCCAGAGCAGCGCAGGTAGAGCTGGGGCTGAGCCCCAGGAGAGGGCCCCCATCTCTGGTCCTCCTGGTCCAACCAGGGGGGGTCTCGCCCCTGGGGCGCTGGCTCCCTTTCCTCCCAGGCGCCTCTGCTGCTGTTTTCAGAACAGCTGTACCCTTTCCATGGTTTTATCTTTGCAGGATCCACCTCGGCTGTCAGAACACAGCCAAGAGCAAACTAAAAATGAAAAGCAAACAGCCGGAGCTTCACCACGCAAAGGAAAGGGTATTTGAGCCTTTTTTTTTCAATTTTGAGAGCGGTGTTTTTACCGGGAGACTCAGTCACTGCAATTAGCCCTCAGGATCCCCTGCAGAGAAGCAAATCCATATTTCCTTGCTTCACTCATTGCAGGGAGGTTACTTTATTAAACTCTTATGGTTTGTCTTGTCCTCTTCCAGCCCTGTGTGGTTCATGTAGCTCACACAACGATGTGGGCATTGATTCTGACTGCAAAGAAAAGGGAAGATGGGGAAAAGAGTAATAATAATCCTTAATAATAATAAAATAAATAATAACAATAATAGAAAAAAAATCACCAAACAAGTTGTGCTTGCAGCTTTGGTAGCTGCAAAGGTAGCCTGACAGAAATGGGAGCAGAAGAGTTTGTACTCCTTATCAGATGCCTTTCCCCCTGCCTGCCTTCAGCCTCTTTCAGGCTTTCATCCATATCTCTCTGGTAGGGGGAATATCAAGCAAATGCCATTTTCTGCTCAGACTGCAGGTGGAGTGATGGAGAGCTCAGATCTTGGCCTACAGAGCGTTCAAATCTATCATTTCACCTCCTTGAAAATTTCAGCTCTGTCTCCTGCATGGGAAAGAAATGTCCGTGGGTTTCAATGCCTTGAGGCAGGGATGTGCCTCAAGGAGAAAGAGGTACAGGGCAGGGCAGATTCATTTTCTGCACTAATGAAGCCCAGAGCAAGGCTTGGGCTCAGGCCAGGGTCCCTAATCTCAACCTAAAGCCATCGTCTCCTCCTAGGTGACACACATCCTGTAGGGCTGACCCACTGTTCCTCTGACCTCTGGACAGGAGGGACAACTTAGTGTATACACGGGTGAGCTTGCAATGGCCTGCTGGCCAGTGCCAGTCACTGCCTGGATTAAATATTTCACCCAAGAAGAGCTCAGTTGCTCTTCATTGCCACAAAACATGTAAATAGGATAATTCCCAGAAGTTTTCTGGAGAGCTTAGTAACACTGACCTTTCTTTGCTTTAGTAAAACCTGCTCTTTCCCCAGTTTCCATTTCATTGTTTTCACTGGTGGGCTTTTCCTTTTCCTTTTCCTTTTCCTTTTCCTTTTCCTTTTCCTTTTCCTTTTCCTTTTCCTTTTCCTTTTCCTTTTCCTTTTCCTTTTCCTTTTCCTTTTCCTTTTCTTTTCCCTTTCCCTTTCCCTTTCCCCTTTTTCTTTTATTTTTTCCTTTTTCTTTTTTCTTTTTTCCTTTTCCTTTTTCTTTTTCTCTTTACCTTCTTCTTTTCCTTCTTTTTCTTTGTCTTTTTCTTCTTCTTGTGTTTTCAGAAGCAAAACAGCAAAATAAGGGGGGGAACAGTCAGGGCAAACTACAGAAAAAGAAAGAAGACAGAATGTAATGGGCGGAAAAGAAAAAAACACCAATAGATTTTCTGTTCTTTTTGTTTTTAAAGTAGTTATAAAAACAGATAAAAGACTTCCTTTTCAAGGCTGCACGATGAGAAATATTTTGAAAACTGCCAGGAAAAAATATAGTACTCCCAAAACAATGATTTCTCAGATCATCGTGCTGATGTCCTTGCCCCGCCAACAAGAGTTTGCAGGGTTGATCTTGCCAGTAGAAGAGAAAGATAATCAGGGCAGGAGAAACGAGATTAATCATGTTTTAATAACTCTTTTTTATTCTGATGATTTTTTCCCTCTGCTGCCTCAAAGCATGACAGGCGTTGGCTGGCGTGGCCCTGAGGGACTGACTCACAGATACAGAAATGCTCTTCCTGCTGACACACTGCTTTCCCTTTACAGAAGTTGATTAACCCCGCTCCTCCGCAATGCAAAGTTATCACAAGACATTACCAGCTGCCTGTGCCGATAACAGGAGGGAGACCTTTCACTTTACTTGAATCTGACTCATCTGAAATGTCATTGTCACCCTTCAGCCAGAGGAATGCTGATAGCGGATATTTTGAATAGTTCTTTTGACCCGCGGGTATGGAGGTATGTGTCATGGATTTTCTTTGCTTGTTTGTTGGATTTTGGAAACGAGGTTCCTAATGTCAGAATGCTGACAATTATACACAATTTAGAATCAGAACCATAGAATCATAGAACCATAGAATCATAGAATCGTCTAGGTTGGAAGGGACCTTTAAGGTCATCTAGTCCAACCATCAACCTAACTGTGATAAAAAAACAAAAGAAAACCATGCAAAAAACCCCCCACATCACTAACCATGTCTCTAAGTACTATATCAACCTGTCTTTTGAATACCTCCAGGGATGGTGCCTCAACCACTTCCCTGGGCAGCCCATTCCGGTGCTTAATAACCCTTTCAGTGTAAAAATTTTTCCTAATATCCAATCCATTATATTTAATATAATATAATGTAAAGTAATGTGATGTGATGTAATATAATACAATGAATAGGATAAGATAGAACAATATAATATTAAATTGTTACGTCAAGATTTAAAAAAAAAACAAAAGCAGACCATTTAGTTGTATATAGGTGTTCTCCTGTCTACACATAGTCTGTGTGTGATCCCAGCTGGGATCATTAAAACTGCACAGGGTTCCCTTCTCCTGGATTTAGGTGATCTGCGTGGGGTTTTGATGTCCAGCGTACAAGGTGTGTTCCTGCAGGTCCAGGGAAGGAATCCCTTGCAGAAAAGGCAAATTTCCCTGCACTGGATCAGATGCAAGGAGAAAAACATCTCAAGGCCAGGAAGAGCCAGAGAAATAAGTAAACCCAAAAATAACACCTAATGCACCGCTAGGCACCCAGGCAAGGTAGGGACCTACAAAGGGGTGTTGATGCACAGCCACACTGAGGATGCTTATGTCCTGGTTTGAGGTAAAACAGAACCAACTTTCTGTTCAGCAATTTTACTTCTTAGCTAGGCTTCTTCTAACTCTCAGAAATTACCAGCATATTGTGGAGAAAACTGTTCATTCTCAGAGTGATAAGACCAATGTTTATAACTTATGCCAAGGAATGGTATGCAGAAAGGCTCTTGCTTATACTTATTGCTGTAACAACCAAGGTCAGCTAATTTCGTTATTTGCCCCATTGGAGGGTCAGAAATGGAAAAGCACAGAGGGGTCACATCGGTGGGGAGGAGGGGACAGGAGAGGTGACCCAAACCTGACCAACTGGGGTATTCCATCCCATCTGCCCCATGCTCAGTATAAAAGAAGAGAGATCAAAGGGCCAGCTCTCTTTATTCAATGGCCGATGTCCAAGGAGGACCCTGTCTGTCCATCTGGCTTTGATCCCGATCCGTGTGTTCCTGACTCCAGAGCTGGAATCCAGTTCCCATTCGTCACTGAGTCCAGTCTGGGACTTCCCCAGTGCCTGCCGGTGACGTGACTGTCATCCTGGGAGCTCGATACGGTTTTGTATATATTGTATCTATTTCATTATTTTATTTTTATTTTATTATTAATACTTCATTAAAGTAGTTTAGTTCCTTCTAAACTTGTAAATCTCTTTATCCTTCCTCTCCTTGGAGCGAGAGGTGGAGGAAGAGCATCTGTTGCTGGTCATTGGCCGACTTGGCCTAAACCACTGCATGTTAATTAAGAGCACTACTTAGGGCGGTTTTGCCTGGAGGGAATTTAATTGGCAATGGCTTTGGAGCAGGCAGGGCTAGGGAGGTCACACCAGGCAGCGAGTGAGTCTTCTTTCTTATTAAAACTAGGAAAATAAGTTTTCTCCATGCCCTTGCATTTCCATGGTCTGTTTTAGCCACAACTTTCAGTCCGGGTGCAGAAAATACAATTTGAGAGTAGTGGTAGGGCTGAGTTGGGTCCCACAGGCATCCCTGGTACTGTTTTCACTTCTGCCTCATACTTTTTTGTTAATTCTTGGACTACAGCCAGGGAGAGCAGCCGGTGCTGTTTCCCACAGGGATTAAAGCCTCCCAAGGCTGGCTGTTTGTGATATCTGACATGGGGAGGGTGTGACTTCTCCTCCTACCATCATCACCTCCACCTGGCAACCTGCCGTCACACCCTGTCCTGTCCCTGTGCCCCTGGCTGCAGCCAGCAGAGCTGAATTAAATGGTATCTTCCGTAAGCAACGGCTCACGTGTAGCCCAATTTACAAAGGCTAGAGAGGCTTTTGAATTCCTCTGTGCTCAGGTAGACAAACCATCTCAGGACCCTGGCAGGGAAAATATTGGAAGTTTTGCTTATTTAGGGGCATTAGACTCCTATCCTTCTCCATGAGCTCTCTGTTGAGCCTTGCAACATCTCCAAGACGTGCCCTTGCCCGGCAGCTTGAGACACCTGAGGCTGGCTTTTCCTTTAGGAAAGCCAAAGGATCTTCCCTCTGCCACAGGCTGGCTCTTTCCCTCTGTCGTGTTGTCACCAGCACTGTTCAAATCTGCTCGGCAAGACGCAAGTTTCTCTCAGCAGCCTTGAAAGGGCTCAGGACAGTCAAATGCCAAGAAATATTTAAAAGATAAAAATAATAAAAAGAGGAAATGAGCAGACACTTAAAGCATTTGCTTTGCAGTGGCTGTCTCTTTGTGGGATTTGAAGGAAGGAGCATGGTATTTTGTAGCTTATATTTTAATATTAGTCACTACCTTTTCCCTAAATTCCATGGAGGCTGTTTCCTTGCAGCACCTTTCCCAGAAATGGAGAAAAATTATATCCTGGAGAGTGGCTGAATTAGCACTTTGTGTTCCTTTGCTTTGGTTTATCGGGTTAGATGTGAGGCCCTCGCAGGGGAACTCCATCCAACGTGCCCCAACCTCAGCAAGGCAAAATACGTAAGATTAGAGGTAACAGCAGGCTGGCAGTCTCCCACCGCACTCCGGCTGGGAGCAATGTTCCTGCTAAAATGCAGCCATCGTCCCACCCTTGGCAGCTCCTTGCGCTTGGCTGGGACCCCCCCGCTGCCTGCGCGGACTCTGCCAGCAAATCTTGCATGGCTGGTGCCTTATCCACATGGGCAGTTCCCGGGGCAGGCAGAACAACCCTGGGAATGTGCTTTGCGGTTTGATGCGTGGAGGCATCAAACATCCGTCATGAGTTGTAATGTCCCTTTTTCTTTAGGGTTTTCTCACTTTTAAACACTACTTAAGGCCAATGTCAGTGACTGATAAAACACCACAGTCATGCTATTGCAGACATGGATGATACAAGTGGGGTTTTGTGTCATTGAGGTTTTCCCCCCATCTTTGTGACCTTTTCCCTTTTAAGGACAGCCTTTCTTTGGTGCTGCATGTGGTGGAGCAGCTCTAGTCACCAGCAATCCTGAATTCACTGGGTGACTTCTGTGCCCGGTTGCTGACCAGAGCCAGAAAAGCAGATCTCTGTTGTCATACAGAGCTACGATGAAATCAGTGGAATTGCTTGTGGCCTTAGGATCCAACCGAGATCATCCCAGTGCCCCCACCCCATAGCCTTGGTAGAAATGGAGGACAGCAGTGCCTACGGAAGGCTGAGACCTCACTGGCTTCACTACATGCAGGATGAACACTGATAGAGGATTTGTTAGCACCATTCACCCCTGTAGAAAATGCAAGAATTATGTGGACCAAATCAATCAGTTTTGATATTGTATATGTTTATTAAAAAACACTGAAAACACATTCTGTTTAGATTTTATTGGTGTTTCATCAGAAAAGCAACATACAGTGTTATTCAACACGTGGGATAACATTATTTTTTTAGTCAAAGGCAACGGCAAGGTTCTAGTGCTGTGCCATCACCGTGTGGGTGACAAAGTAAAATTCAGTCCTGATGTGCCGTTTCCACAAAAGTTGGGGCATGTCTTAATTCTGGACCATAAAAATATATGACACTTAGTTCGTTACAAACCAGTTGACATGTACAAAGCATTTCAGTCATGTCGGATAGCCTGTCCTGCCATGGTGACAGCAGGACAGTTTTAGGTCTTGCTTCTAATGACACCTCATTTATACAGAAGGAAGAGGGAGCAGAGGTAGCTGCCCCAGGCACCACAGTAAAACCCCCTTGGGCCAGGATGAACATCCAATCTCCTCTGACTGTAAGACGGGGTACCAAGCTATCTGGTCCCATTCCTATTTGCGTTAGCCCATGGGATTCACTGGGCCCTGGATAACTCTCTAACGAGGACACAGATGAAAACATTCCTGCTGGGTTTGTGGCAGGAAGAAAGGGAGACGCGAGATTATCTGGGTGTAATTGCACCAGGGTGAAGGATGCTATATCAGGAAATATTCCACCAGAGAGGACTCAAATTAAACCTAAGCACAGAAGCTCTAAGTCCACACTTGTGCTTCCTTTTCCCTTTTTCATAGTGGAGTAAGTGTTATGTACAACAATTAATTTATACCTTAACTGAAAAATAAGGCAGAAACACTCCTGAGATGGTTAACATCTGGAAAATGCCTCAGCTTTCGATAAAGCAACCCAAATAGTCCCTGCGATGTGAGGCACGTAGCTGTGACTGCCTTTTCCCCCTACAGACCCTGAGTCGGCATAGCTAGACAGTACGGGCATAATTTGATGTATGTAGGTTGTCCCACTGATTTTGGTAGGATTATTCATTTTCTTAATTTATTAATGTATTCAAAATGCTTTGCTGGCTTGTCATTACACAGGCAGGGTATGAATTTTCTGTGGGACTTCAAAGAATGCCACTCCTGCATTCAGTGCTTCTCCCAGCCACTGTGCAGAAAAAAGGAAGCATGGACAGAACGTTAAAAACATTTCTATCAATCAGCTACACTTTCCTGTGTTGTTTTGGGTTTGGTTTTTTTTTTTTTTTTTACATTTACAATGGAGAAATGAAGACCAAAAAAACAGCAGGAAAGGGTTTTCCTCCACACATAGAAGAACAGGATGCAGGTCACTGCCTACAGTAAACTCCTTTGTGTTCAGTTCCCATTTCTGTAGCAATTAAGTCTCAAGTATACAATAAAACCAGCAGAAACTTCAGGAAACTTATGTACCCTTCAAACCACATGCCTATTCTTTTGTAGGATTTTTTTGCCTTGTAGAGCACGGGTAAATAATGAAGCTAGCACTGCTTGATGGGAAGCAGGAATGGCCCTTTGGCCCTCAGGTTTTTGGGGAGGATTCACACTGAAACAGCTCCAAGAGGTTTCATTGTCAGGAGTGCCCGAGTATAAACAGCTCTCTGGAGTTAGGTACCTGGGGAAGGCTGGGGAACAACCTAGCCCTGAGAAAGCACTTGCTTTGAAGCGGGGTTTCATATATAATAATTAGCAAATATACAACATCCAGTGTATTCTTTACAGGGGGAGGAATGGAAAATGCACTCAGCCTGGGCCCCAAGCAGTCGGGAAGGGGTCCTACCCAAAAAGTATGATCCAGCAGGAAAAGGCTGGTCTCTCATCCAGCTGCATTTGAAGGAGAGCATTGTTTGCTATATTTTACAAGTGGTTTTCAACTGAATACACTGGAAACAGGTAGGTGGTTCTTCTAAACGTAGTTTTTCATACCTTTTTACCATATATTCTCTGCCTTGACTGTTTGTCTACGAGTTGAAGAGCTTTCCCTGTGCTGTGCACTCCTGCGCTCAGGGGGCAGACTAAGGTCTCGCCTTATGGGGCTCAGTGCCCTGGGGGAAGCGTTGCTGTCTCGCTGCTCCAAACCCAGTGCCATGCCCCCGCACAGGTCTGGGGACCTGCAGCAGGGATGATAGCTCCACTAACCTTGCAGTGTCTGCTCCCCTGAAGAAGCTCTCTGCTGCTGTAGTTTGAAAAAAGTATATTCAGTTTCCTCTGATGTGACATCTGTGGGGTTTTTTTTTTAAAAAAAAACCAAAACCCCTGCTTGCAGCTGCAGAGACTAGCTCTTGCCCTGGTGAAAAAACACCTAAGAACTTCAAATCCATTTTAATGAGAACAAGGTGAAAACACTGGTTGAATGCAGGCTGTCTGCTGCCAGGCAGGCGATGGGGGCGGCTGGCACTGCTTTTGGGATGACAAAGGACATCCCTGGGCAGGAGGGTGGGAAAAGGGCATGGAAGCTGCTGCTTTTGCGCAGCGGCAAAAAGGTAGGGGACACCAAATGAAAAATGAAATTAAGTGTTTTCCTTTAGGGAGACAAATCAATACTTACAATTTACTATTTTTAAGCAAGGTGAGGTTCTGCAGAGCTGAGGAGCAGCCGGCAGGCAGCTTCAACCCCATCCAGTCCCAACCTCGCGACACCGTCCCTGTTAACCCTTCCCTTGGAAGAGCGGTGGCTGGTTTATAAACCACTGGGCTGATTTGAGCTGCCTTCCCGCCCAGCGCCGAGACCTGCCTTTTGTAGGGGAGATCAGCTCCCGCTTTGCAAGGAACCCCAGGACAGACTCTTGGACATGTAAAACCATGTTAAAACAGATAGCATCCCCTCCTCCCCTTTTATTTTTTTCTTTTTAATTTACAAAAATGCTGTCTGTCGCTCACGGCTCTGTATCCCCTCCCGCTGCCCTGGGTGCCGTTACCTGCGCTCGCTGCCTGCCCCACGGCTCTCCGGCTGCTCGGGCACCCAGCAGTAGTTGTCCGCTGCGCTTTTGGCTGGCCGCTTCTCCTGCTTGGCTGCCCTCTTCCTGCAGGCCAGCAGGGCCAGGGCGAAGGCTAGCAGCAGCAGGATGGCTACCAGGCTGCCCAGGATATAATAGAGGAGCAGCCTGGGGCCATCAGCGCTGTGCTCTGGGCCGGGTGCTGACCCTACTGCCGTAGGGGCTGGTGGTGTTGCCCCGATGGGGACGCCCAGGGTCTGGAGGATGCCTGTGGTTGATGGGGCGCCCGTGGTCTGGAGGATGCCCGTGGTCTTCAAGGTGCCCATGGTCGATGGGATGCCTGTGTTCTGCAGGGTGCTGTCGGGGACCACTGCAGGCTCCTCTCTGGCGGTGGGTGCAGCACGGCAGCTGTGTCCATCCTCCTCTGGGAGGAAGCCGGGTGGGCAGAGGCACTCAAAGCCACCGGGCAGGTTGCGGCAGGTCCCTGGGCAGGGGTCCCGCAGGCACTCGTCCACATCCAGACAGGCATCGCTGCCAGGCTGCCGCTGGTAGCCAGGCCGGCAGGCACAGTGGAAGGATCCAGGGACGTTGAGGCAGAGCTGGGGGCAGACACCGGGCTGGGCACACTCATCCTCATCGCGGCAGTGGTGGCCACCAGGCCCCGTCGGCTGGTAGCCGGGCCGGCAGAGGCAGACGAAGCTGCCGGCTGTGTTGTGGCACTCGTGCTGGCAGGGTCTGGCCAGGCACTCGTCCACGTCCAGGCAGTGGCGGCCGTCAGGAGCCAGGTTGTAGCCGGCCTCGCAGCTGCACTCGAATCCTCCGGGCCGGGTCCAGCAGGTCCCCTGGCAGGGGTTGGGGTGGCAGGCATCCTCAGGCAGGCAGGAGGCCATGTCGGAGGCCAAGGTGTAGCCGGGGTGGCAGGTGCAGCGCGGGGGCTCCCCGGGTGCCTCCAGACAGCGGTGCTGGCAGCCCCCATTGCGGTGGGCGCAGGCGGCAGGGCAGAGTGGCCCAGGGGGGTGCCAGGCGAAGCCATCCCCCTGTACCAGCTTCTTGCAGAGGGTGAAGGCTGGCCCCCCACCCCCTTCGCAGTGGGCCTCCGCCAGCGTGCCAAAGGGGGCTGCTGCCAGCTGGGGGCTGCGCACCCCAAAGGGGGTGTCGTAGGTGACCCGGCCGGGCCCGGCCAGCGGCAGGGGCCCGCACATTCCCTGGAAGATGAACTTGCAGAGGAAGGCAGGCAGTGGAGTCCGGCAGGGGTGGGCAGCCCAGCCAGGGTTGCCGGTGGGCCCAGCCAGCTTCAGGCTGACACAGCGGGCGCTGAGGCAGGTGACGGCGGGCTCGGACAGCCAGGCCGAGTAGTTGCCCGCCTCCTCGCTATCCACCCAGCTGAAGCCCCGCAGTGGCTCCTGGGGCTGGACACAGTGGCCCCGCGGCAGCGACAGCCCAATCCAGGCTGGGCCCATCCAGCCGGCCGCCACCAGCAGCTCCTGCAGCCGCTGGGCCTCGGCGGGGCTGTGGGCCGGAGCCAGCTTGCCGCCGTTGTGGTGGCAGCGTTTCTGGGCGTCGTTCCAGCCCAGCTGGGCCCGGTGAAGGGTGTAGCAGGCCGTACCGGCGCAGACCACCTCGGCCTCTTCCCCGCTGGACCCCCGGACCAGCAGCAGCAGCAGCAGCAGCAGCAGCGGGGCGACGGCCATCCCGCCGGCGGGCTGGCTGGCTGGCTGGCTGGACGGAGGGACTCGTCGGCTGCCGGCTCACATCCCCTCGTCCTGCCGAGCTGGCCCTCCACGCATCCTGTGCTCCCGGGTCGCCTATTTATCACCGGAGGCTACAGCTTCCTGTAGTGTGGTCTGGTTCGACGCTTGTTGTTGACGGCCCGGGAGCTCGCCTCGCTGGCTTCCCCTTCCCCCCGGCACAGCCGGCTCCTTGCTCCCATCCTCAAGCTTTGGCGGTGGTTTTCTGTGGGAGAAACTAGCTGGGTTCCTGCTTTTTTTGTTTTTTGGTTTTTCAGGGCTTGATCTACTCACTCACCCAGCAGACGATTTTTCTAATCCCTAATAGGGCCTGATAGTTTTCAAGCATGTATTGCTAAAAGGAGAAAAAAACAAAAAAACAACCAAAAATAAAAAGCCGTGGGATCTCTTGCTATCAGCCTCTAAGAGAAACTGAATATTTGGCGCGGTGTCTCATGTGCACACTACATTTCCAGTGCATTTTTCCCCTTCTTCACGCACTTTAAATAGACAGGCAAGCCCTGAAATAGGAGCTAGGTCGTGGGAAGGTCCATGCAGCCAGAATGGAGCCAAGCTGGGCTGGTCCCCGATGCTGTCCAGGGCGAACCCTCTGTGCCAGGGGGTGCACTGGCCAGATGCTGCCCCAGCGTCATGTGGGTGAGGGTTGATGCTGTGATGCTCCATGTTAATAAGTCGCTAATCACTTGACCCTGATCCGGTGTGGTGCAGAGAATCAGCTGGGCTTGGCTGATGTCAGTGATGGTGCAGAAGGCCATTAAAGGGCAAAGGCATTAGTACAGCACACAGTAATGTTTAAACAAACATTAATGTTGCAAAAGCCCATAAAAGGGCTTGAAGCTACTTGTCTGCAACAGCATGTTAGGATCCAAAAGCATTTTAACACTGTGATTGAAATTTAAATAAAATTAAATATTTACTGGTGCAAAATTTGCTGTGCTTATCCTTTTTCAGACCATGAGATGCCAAGCAATGCAGTGACTTCTTTTCTGCCTCAGCACTGCAGCGGGTGTGCTCTCCTTTGGGTGCCACAGCCACGCACATAACCAGCCGTGCACATACGCAAAGCAGTATTTTGCACATCTGAGCATCCCCAGGCATGTCCTGGTTTGGACGCATAATTTTTTATTTTACTGTCGAGCTGTCCTTTTCAAGTGGATTCTTGCCCGCAGAGCAGTGTCTGCAGAGAGGTCAGGATGGTGACAGTGTTACAGAGGGTGAAGATGAATGGACTGTCCCAAAGAAGGGAGGACTGCAGGATGTTGTCTCCAGACATGATGCTCCCTGTGCTTTACTCTTGAGGTTTGGAGACCCTTGGATGAAGACAAGCAGGTAGAGTGGTTTAATGACACAGGTTTTACATGTCAAGTAACATGGGGTGGTTTATTTGCACAGTTATCAGAATACATGGTAGTGCGAGGCAGTGGGATAGCAAATGGCCGAAAAGGTAATGAGTTCAAAAAAAACCTAATCCGGGTTCTCTTGCTGATGGTCCACCTTCCTTTCTGCATCCCCAGGATCTTCTCTTGGAGCTTCCCTCTTGTAGCAACTAATTCAGACTTTAACCCTTTCACCTGTGAGTCTGTACTATCTTTTCCTGCTTAGCAGGCATCCGTCATAACCATTAATACAATGTTCATTCCAGTAACCTTCCTATTTGTTGATTTATCTGGTTTTTTTGTATGGTGAGTTAGCTCAGTAACTCAGTAGTGAGTGACAGCAATCCAACCAAGGAATGGAAACAAGAAACCACCTTGTTCGCTTCCCTCCTTTACACCCCAAATAGAAAGGTTTCCAAAAATCCAGTACTGAAGACTACAGGATTCTGTTGTTCTTCCCCAGACCTGTTTCTGCACAGCATTCCTGGAAGAGCCCTGGGTGCTGGGATGTCCTCTGGGCAGCAGCAGAGACTGGGGCTGGGTTTTGGGTCTTGCACAGCTGAAGGTTACAAAGACCTTTGATGCAAAGGAGGAGGGGGCAGGAGCCGGAGCCCCTTCACCAACCTCTCCTCCACCCCACAGTTTGGCAAGCTACCGGATGGCACTGGCTTCACTAAAAAAAAAGAGAGAAGCATCATTTGGGTGATGCGGAGGTGGCACTCCTGTCTAAGATGAGAATAAGATGCAGGGATCCGCAACTGGAGTGTTTTGGGTCAGCAGTCACACCGAAAAGCTGCATTGGGAGGAAAAGGAAAAAAATACTCTGATGACATCTCATATTGGTTTTATTCAGAATTTCCTACTGGAAGAAATGGGGGGAATTTTCTTTTGACTTGTACAAAATAAGAGAGCTCAGCACAAAAGCATTTCCTTTCTGCCAAACTCATACATGTCTTTGCTTTTATAAAAACACTGCTAGTGTTTTCTCTTTCCAGATGAAATGCTCAGACAAGCTGAGTGCTCAACCGATAATTTATTTCAGCAACCCAAACGAGCATTTTTTATCCAACCAAGCTCCACGCACAAAAAATGGTCAGTTCTAACTATAGCTCCTCTGGACATTTCCAAGCTGGGGTTATGGACAAAACCAAAGATATGCAACTAGGAATTATTTTTAAGAGGTCATTCCAGCAAAGTAATTAATGAATTGCTGGTGATATTCTTCATTAGGATATGTATGAGCTCTAATCACGTAGAAGTCAGGGCTCCAGTCCCAGGGAAGAAAACAGCTTTTTCAAGACCGCAGTGTCAGATCCTTTCCTTTGATTTGCAAGAATACAGCTAATAACTTTTTCCAGTGCCTTTCTTTTTTCTTTCTTTTTTTTTTTTTTTTCCAATAAATGTTTGAATATTCCTGCTAGAGCTATTTACAGGCTGGTTACAATTTCATGGACAGGAAAACTCCTCCACCGCCACTTTTTAGTGAGATCTTCATCTGCGAAGCTTGTGCTAATATTTTTACCCACAGTTTTGGCAAGAGAGTATTTTTTGGTGACTTAAAAGCACATCGTGCTTCTATTGTTTTTTATTAAATACGCCATGCTTTTTAAATTTTCTTCTCAGTTGGGCTGATGTTCCCATTTGAAAATCAATCAAAGTCCTGGTTCCTAAGTTAAAAGTTGTTTCTCAACCCCCATGGCTGAACATGTCTATAAACCCCTCTTTCAGATAATAATCAAAACCAAATTATCTTCTGGAGACCAGAAATCCTGCTGAAAGGCACGCTGCACTTCAAAAAAATATAAAATTAAATTTAAAAAATGAAAAAATCAGCTTGCTGAAGGAACTGGTTAAAAAAAACTGTTTCTCCAAGGCTAAAGAAGGAAACATGTACCGTCTGCTTGACATCAGCAAGAGCTGTTTATGCAAACCCCCAAGGCTGGGACAAGGGACAATGGGGCTGGGACACACACCTGCGCCAGCAGCAGCCAGAGAAGAATAGGAGGAACTGGGCTTCCTCTGGGGACATCCTCAAGGACATCGTGTCGGGTTGGTGGTGTGGCAGCAAACCGCCCACTCCCCAGGCAAGGAGTGGGGTCTGGCAGCCCCCCCACAGTGGGCAGGCTCTTGGGATGGGGTAACATTTTTTGCATGTGAAATTTTGGGGAATTTGGGCAGTGTGGAAATGGGTTAACTCCTGCTAATTCCAAGTGTGGGCACTGGAGAGGCTGCTGCATGTTTGCATAAGTGCACTTTAGTTTTACTGATTTACGGCAACATCTTATTGGATATTAAGATTTTTATCATCTGCTTTTAAAGCAAGAAAATCTTTATGCTATCAGAGCTGATTGGAACATTTTCCAGCTAAATAGTTTTGAAGGATGATGCTTAGTGTCTGGTGTTGGGAGTCCCTTGCTAAGAAGCAGGAATTAGCAGAGCTGTAACAGAAACAACCCCCAAAGTACCAGGATCAGGGCACTGCTTTATTTAGTTTCCAGCTATCATCATTATTATCTTTATGGCAACAGTAGGTGCATTCGCTTGCATGTCGTGCAGTCAGGTAAAGAATGATGCTGATTTTTGTTAAGGGTCTCGTAATTATGAAGCTGTGGCATGTTGTTAGCTCGCTCATTCAGCGACTCAAAGCAACTGTTTCTGATGTACTTTCCAGACGCAGACGGATATGGGGAGGTGTTTCTCCTTCCCTGCTCCTGCTCTGCCAGGCTTGCCCTCCTGGGAGGGTCAGCAGAGCCCCGGGAGCTGTCTGAGACGAGCACCAGGAAGAACGAAGCCAGCCGCTTAACGCTTTAGCCAAGCTGCTGGAGAGCCTGCGAGTTATTTAAAAATGCCTGGAAGGAAGTAGAAAAGCAAACAACATGGAATACAAGGTGGGGGAAATAAAATTAAAAAAAAAAAAAAAAAAAGAAAAACCGCCAAAACCCAGAGCGTAACAGGACGTATGGAGAAAGGCTTTGCAAACAGCCACAAGCACCAAAGCCAGCTACCAGGAAACATCCATGGGAGGGAAGCCCAGGGGGTCTCGCCTTTGGAGTGGGTCCCTTTATGCCACGTTGTTGTCTTGTCCTCGTATTCTTCTTCTCAAGCTGCAGATGCAGTTTGAAGCCTGGTTCGCTGAACCCAGCCACGGGCTGATCTTACGCAGCCTGTGTTTTGGGGGGCAGAGCACAGTCACAGCGGGACTTGGTGCCACAGTTTATTCATTAATGTAATACTTGTATTTGCAGGAAATACATACCCTCTTCAGTTATTATTTATTTTTATTTATATACACATTATGATCTTACACACACAAACACATATGCATACTTTATAAACAGATTTATAGACCTTATTCTACATATTTTGATCAACGAGTGTATTAGAATTCCCTTTGGGTTACAGTAGGTTGTCCTAAGTCAAGCTAAGGAATATCACACTCCTAAAATCCTCCCGGGGTTTTTGCGTGGGCCTTTACACTGCGAAAGAAAAATACTCCCTGTGAGTAAATGCAACAAACTCAACTTTATAAGAAAAGCAAATTAAAATATTTCACATTCTTTAGTGGTAATCGCTCAGCATCATTTCTGTAAGACGTCTTAGCACTGTTAGTTTTTCTAAGTGGCAGTAACAAAGAAAGGGCCTCAGTGTGAAGGTGAAGGATGTGTTCCCACCTTGCTTTCAGTTGTTAAAAAAGCTGGGAAGGCTCCTGAAGCACTAACACAGCTTATGTTCCCCACCGGGACAGCAGAGGTGCTACAAGAAGCCACTGCCGATGGCAGAAGGAGAAGGCTGAGAAGCCAACCGGGACCAGGCAATGGATGGGACCATAGCCCGTGTTATTCTGGTTATTTCTGGAGCAGACAGACCACAGAGCCCCACAGATGTGGTTATCCTCAGTGCCAAAGACCATTGGCTTCAGGCATTGGGTCCATCAAGCCATTTCTGCATAAGGCTACAAAAATCCCACAGTCACCAGGATCTGGATTTTGCTTTTGAACAGCAAGGGTTTTTTCAAAATAAGACCTTATCAGTGGCTCACATGAAAGGCAGCCCCATGAGGAGAGCACTTCCCTCTCCCGCGAACCTCTCCATCTTTGCCTGCCCACCCAGTGGAGAGGAAATGGTGCCTTTTATCCCCAAAGGCTGGGGCCAGGCATCGTGCTGCATGTCTCTGTTTATTTGTCCTGCCTTTCCCTCCGTGCTGCGGACAATGCTGCCTGGCCAAGGTGCAGGAGTGGGGATGCTCGAAACCTAAACAGGCGTTTCAGCAGGAAAGCAATTTGGCAGGGTCTCAGCAGATGAGGACATGGGGCCAGATCCCCTGTCCTACAAAGCTGGTGATTTTTTCACGGGCTCTTGCTAGTTTTGAACGGAGCACTTCATGAGCAAATGCAGGTGATAACTGGAATTGGGAAGGGTTGGGAAAGATGGCTGTGGGCCAGCGGCTGTGGCCAGGGAAAATGCAGCTCGTGTGCCAGCCTGTGGCAGCCAGAACTGCGCTCTCCTGGGATGTTTTTTCACTTTCAGAAACACCTTTTCCCCCTCCTCCTGATGAGGGGAGTACTGAGAGCCAGCAGCAGTCTGCTCTGGTTTTCATCCCCTTCTGCAAAGATCCCTGCAGAAAGTAGCTACCTTTCCAGAGCAAATGAAATCTTGTTTAAAATGGCATTTACTTTGAAAAGTGACCATAATTTGGCAAGCTGGCCCTATTTCATGATAATGGAGGTAATTATTTGCTTATGAGTATGAAGGTGACATCAGGGAGCCTCTTTCAGACACAAGAGAAGGCATCCCTGACGGCACAGCACCCAGGTCTCCATCCTCACACTGCCACGTTTCCTGCCTTCTGGAAAACTGCACAGAAACATCAATCCCATGCCCAAAATAATGCTTGGACCACCTGAGACTAATAAATAGTCTTATTTTATTGAGCTAGCAAACCTTTGGAGATTCTGTCAAAAAAAAAAAAACAAAAAACAACCAAAAAACCATCAAACAAAACACCAAAGTGTTACTGATTTCCTAAGTGAAGAGTGGGTTTGGGTTCCAGCTAGGAGTGTGCTGGTGGGCTGGGTGGGAGGACACCGGAGACCTTACATTTACCCTGCTGTGACGCGATTGCCCAGGTGCTATCGTGTGTTTCTCGATGGTTTTCTTTTCCCTGGGCTCCCTTGTTTTTTAGGAGCAATATGATGATTGATTGCTTAGGCAAGGCGAGCATTGCGCAAGCTACAGCTAAAGCAACTAGTTGTATTTTTTTTCCTTTCCAAAGTGATGGGTTTTGTTGATTTTTCCTTTGTGACCTACTCTTAGCTTATTTCGTATAGGTGATACTAGGTCCTTCAGCAAGCAGCCCTAGCCTGGGTAGCATGTCTGCCCAGGACAAGGATCACAACAGGGCACAGGGATCACCCCAGGGATGGGACTGAAGCCAACGTGGGGTTAAGACGAATAGATTTGTCCTCCTCCTGCTGTTGGCAGTTTTAGTGAGGAGAGCACCATGTTTTTTCCTCCCTGGGAAGAGGAGTATAATAAGGGTGGGAATGGGAGGAAAATTAAAACACACGTTGGGGACAAGATGGGAAGGAGAGGCAGTGCCCATCCAAACTCGTAAATTGTCCCCTTTTCACTCATTTTCACTGCCTTCATTTATTTCGCTGGGTATGAGTTTCTCATGTAAATTTTGTGTCTGTCTTTGTTGATGACTCTGAAATATTATTTTTATGAAGTTGATTCCCCAATTAAATGGGTGGTTTAAAGGGCAGATGGTTACCAAGGCTGGGTTTCTTATCACCCTGTCCTCTCTCCTGCGATCCCAATGGCCATGGTAGATCTATACATTTTTTCTGGGGAGCTGTTTATGCTATCTATCGTGCTAACTATTAAGCCCTGGGATCTGTACTTGCTTTCCATTTATAAGAGGCTTTGCTGTTGTTATCCATGTGCACGTGCAGTGCAGCTGAACCAAGCAGTCCTGAGCTGGACTTGGGCTCTGATGTGGCTGGTTTTGTACATGCCCAGAGCAACAGAACAATCCCTTGCTCAGAGACATTTGTAATCTACACAAATTCTATCTGAATAGAAGGGTTAAATCCAGAGGGAGGTTTTCCATTTGCAGTTGGGGGGTGAAGCAACTTGAGGTGAAGGTCCTCGCTCCTCTGCCCTCCTGCACATGCAGGAGCGATGCAACCCTCCTTCAGCATGGTCATGGAAAACATCTGCTCTGTCACCGTCACTATAAAGATATATCAGCCATGTATATACATATATATATATCAGCTATAAGGATGCTGTTCCTAAAAAGCACCTTCTCCATCACTCTCTCCCTGCTGGGGCTATAAGGATGCTGTTCCTACATCAGAGTGGAAAACCGAGCTCAGGGCCGGAATTTCTTCACGGTGAGGGTGCCAGAGCCCTGGAACAGGCTGCCCAGGGAGGTTGTGGAGTCCCCTTCTTTGGAGATTTTCAAGACCCGCCTGGATGCAGTCCTGAGTAGCATTCTCTAAGCAATCCTGCTTCAGCAGGGGAGTTGGACTAGATGATCTATATGGTCCCTTCCAACTCTAAAAAAATTCAGTGAAATTCAGTGAAACCTGCACATGCATGTGCCATGGGGTCAGCACGGCGGGTTTTGGAAACCACGGCATGGAAACCTTGCCTGCCTAAGCCACCCTGCAGGGCTCGCTTTGCTGCAGCAGACCTGGACCCACAGTCCCTGTCCTGCTCACGATGGCACTCACGCTTCCCTGGGCGGGTGATAATCTGCTCCCTCTGTCCCGGGTCAAGATTTAAATCACAGCAAGGGAGATTTAAGTTAAATATTTGGAGAATTTTTTAACTAAAAATTTCTGGCCAGGAGGCAGATGAAGTACCTTGCTGGGCCCCTCTTCAGGCATGCTTTCTCTGGGCCCTTCTGTGGACCCGCTGCACCGGGACTGGCGCTGTGTGCAAAGTTAAACCACGTGTCTGAGCATCTGCAGGATCAGAGCCTGGATGTGTCCCTCCAAAAGACCCAGCCACAGACTTGTCCCAAGCTTCAGCTGCAGCTCAGTGTGCTCATGGCTGGTGGGCAGAGGGAAGGGGTGTTTGCCCCTCCCCCTGCTCAAAGTCACAGGCACAAACCAGCGCCTTTTAAAAAGGAGCAAAAAGCTGCTTTTGGATGTAAACTGTCTTCTGGGGGCTGTTCTGAAAGTCTTTTCAAAAATAACGTTTTCTGCATTCCAGTAGCTCTGATGTAGCTCCCTGAGAGCCTGGAAAACAAGATTAAAATTTTGATGGTTTGATTGACAAACGCTGGACAAAATCCAACGGGGCTAGGTCCAAAAGTGTTATTGATATGACCTGACATTGAACCACAGCCCCAAAATTGGAAGATTCACAGTGTCAAGTTGTATTTCCTGTACGCACGCTGTTGGTTTCGAGGTCTCGCCGTACCCTGTTACCTGCCAGGATTTCTATAAGTGCGTATGTGTTCCTACGTCATGCACACTGTAGGTCCCTTCCAACCCCATATCATTCTGTGATTGTGAGGTTACCCCATGGTCCCCATCCTATACATCAGCTACAAAAAATAGATTTTAAAAAAATAAATAATCCAGGACAACTCTGGAATAGAGCTATCTGATATGCGTCTTCACGTACATCAACCGTGCCATCTTCTGGAAGTGTTATCCGTGCCTTATCTGGGGTAACTGATGCTACTTCCGATGTGCTAAAATGACTAAGTACGTAGACAGAGACATCTTTGCAGTGACTATTTCACCCAGTCATGGGATGCAGTCACAATTCTGAATATTTAAAATGGGGGAAGGAACACAATCCATTGATCTAATGAAATCTGCCAAGGAAATTCAAGCAAATATAATTATCAGTGCTGAAGACAAGCAATGCTGGGTGCCAATAATTTACAATGAAATTGTAAATTATTTACAATGAAATTGTGCACTTTTCCATTTTTATTGTAAAGGAGTTTCTACCTTGCCTTGCAGCCTTTTGTTTCTCTTCTGTGGAATTCCCTGAGCATTAGCTGAAGGGCTTATTACTCAATATTTAAAGACAGAACCGCAATGTCAGGAATGTGGTTACAGTCACACCTTCAGCCACCTGTGAAACCTGGGGCTGTATCACCCCCTGGAAGAAGTGGACATCGTTAGGGTGGGTTGATGTAATTAATCTCTTTGGGCAGACGTCCTCTTCTTCTGATTCTCCTTCTAAAAGTTCCTGCTTGTTTATTTTCCAATTAAATTTAACAGGAAGGGGACAAATAAAAGAAAGGCATGAAAGCCTGGCGGCTCAGTTGATATCACACACTGCAGTGCAATGGAGCTGCATTATCTCCATCTCCCTAGGCTCTGCACTCCACAGATAAAGATTTTCTTTTATTTCCCATTTAGTGAACAGAACTATCACGGCCCACAATCTCCGTTTTCCCCTTCCCCAATGTATCGCTGTTTGCTTTCTACACCACAACTCTCCCAGGGGACAGAGAACGATTGCTGTTATTGAGCATCCTCATCCTCCTCCTCTCACCCACAGCACCTTTCCCCATGTCATTAGCTTGCGGCCGAGCCTTTGCGATGGCCCCTGCTGTAATGAGCTGGGGGAGGTGGGGATGCAAAGGGGGTGGGATGGGGGCCAGCAAGCAGAGCACAGCAGCACGAGCATGAACGCAGCGCTTCAAACCCCTCAGTGTTCTCCGAGAGGTTTTACGGGGGCTGCTGCTTCCCTTCTGGTACGCCTGTAACAGTTCAGTAAGGCTTGCTTTGCCGCTCACTCTGCCCCTGTGGATCGACTCACTGTCTTTGTGCCAAAGGAGCGTGCTTTCCACCCAGCGTGGCTGGGTGACACCTAGCTGAATCGGCTCACACGGATCAAATAATTCCATAGCCCAGAATAAACTCTGCAGGGCACGATTTTGCAGGGTTCAGCTGAGGAGCCAGCCCTACTGCTCCTGGTTTGCTAAGGGCTGAGATCAGTGCCTCCCCCCCACACACACACCTGCACAGGCTGTGTCTGCAGGGAGCCCTTTGCTGGTAGCATCTCTGAGCCCAGGCATCATCAGGGAAGTCACTCCTGTTGGGCAGAGCTCACTGCAAACCCTGAGGAAGTGTTCCAGGGTGAAGCCAGGCATCTGGGCTACCCAAACCACCCACTGCGCTACCACAACATAGTCACAATAGGCAGCAGCTCCTTGGGTTTTCTTGGGTTGCTGCACCTGGGTGGAGGCCCTTTCCTCAGATGATGGGGACCAGGCAGCTCCCTGGGGCTGTGCTCGTTAGGGCTTGATGGGCATCAGACTCATCCAGTTGCAGCTATTTCACCCAGCTGCTCACCCAGCGTGCTTCTTCTGAGCTTAGACTGCAAGGGCCTTCTCCATGCCATGCATCAAATATCGCTCTAAATTCAGTGTGTGTTGGTCCTACAGACCTGCAGGCTTTGCTGCGGCAAGTACAGAATGAAAAGGCTGTGCTGCATGTTGTTGAATGTTCTGGTGAAGCTTCTTGGAGCTGTTTTTGAATCTGCTGTGGCTGCGGGTTGATAATTTTGAAGAAGCTGCTTTGGTGGATGTTGCTGCAGGAACGGGTTATGGTGCAGCCTGGACCACGGTGGCCAGGCTGCTGCTGTGGCATGGGAGGTATTGAGATGCTAAGCTCTTAGTATTGGTTATGAGACCAATGGCTGCCTTAAGGCAACAAACAAAGCTCAGGCTGGAGCACAGTGACTTACTGAGGACTGTAGTAAGTTTGTCTTGGGAGAGCCTAAACTCAGAGCCCTCTCCAGCTCATGGCACCAGCCTCTTCTGAGGAGAAGGGAAGTGAAGTGACCTTGCCCTTTCCCTGGTGGGTTTGCCTTTGGACGGGGTGATGGGTAGTGCTGTTTCTTTGTCGGAGGCCACAGGAAAAAGCATTGCCTGTTGCTGGTTAAATCCTCGGTGTTGGTATTTTGGATTGTTCTCTTGGAGAACGCGCTGCTTGGGAAAGCACGGGGGAAACGGGACCCCAACCGTGTATTTTTATGGGCTCCCAGCTGTACAGCAAAAATCAATGTCACGTTTGCAGCGCGCTTCAGCATGTTTATGCAACGTGTTGGCAAAACGCAGGTCAAAATGTTCATGCAGTGTTTACTTTTTATTTAACTGCAAAAAGCTGGGACAAGTCCCTCTTCCCAGAAACAGTATTAATGCTGCTGTGGAAAGGACAGTGTGGTAAATAAAAGCACAGTACCCTGATAGTGGTTCCTGACTGTTTTATTTGATTTCTGCATATTGCAAGGAACTTGTATGGCTTTCTACTGCAGAAAATAACAAAATCATCTTGCTAAAGCATAAAAAATAAATTTTAAAAAAAAACCCAAAACTTAGAACTCCTCTAACAAAACCCATTAGCAGAAGTAAAATAAACCTAGGGCAAAACTGGAACAAACTGGCAGGCTTCACACGCAATGCAGCATCTATGTGGCAATGTGGCACTTAACTTATGTGGGTTTTTTTCTCAATATGCTGTTTCTGTTTAATTGTGGTGAAACTAGCACAGATGTGAACTCCCTGCTCTGAGCAAACAAAGCTTGTTGTGCCCTTTAGTGGTCTGAAAACCTTGGTATTTGTTAATTAAGTACAACTGGCCCAACAGATGCCGTGTGATTAATGAATGGAAGCACTGTTACTTGGTGACTCAAAGTATTGAGGAGGGGGGCTTGGGGACAGAGGGGGACTCCTGGAGCTGGCCTGTCTCTGTTTTGTGCACGTTTGGCCCTCCAGTTCCTGCATCATTCAAAACCAGCTCGTACCAAGAGGTTTATCCTTTGGCCTTTTTATCCTGTGCTAGGAAAATCCTTGCTAAATCCCAGTGTGGTTATCCAGCAGAGGTGATGTTTTTGATGAAGTGAATGCCTGCCTGGATGGAAGAAAACAGTGAGTAAGGAGAGGAAGGAGCAGTTCCCACCCAAACATCCCCTCCCTTCTGACCATCAGTACAGTGTGTATCTCTCTTCATTCCTCTCTTTTTTAGATTTGCTATTTACATGGCAGTCCTGATTTATGGGCTTTTTTTTTTTTTTTTTTTTTTTAAATCCTGGTAGTGTGCAGTTTAAGGACCCTGCCTGCAGCTTTATCACCGTTGCAGTTTCATGCAGTTGTCAGTGTTTCTCCAACATTAAAGCAACTTCCAGACTAAAGCTGGAGGGAGGGGGGAAGGGAGTGTATTTGGGTGGGATTTTAACCTTCCTGGCAGCAAAAGGAACGAGGAGACTGAGTTTGAGGCAGTGCACAGCCCTGCCCCCTGGTTGTGCCCAGGCAGGAGGTTACTCCTGTTATGCTCTGTTCCCTTGTTGGCCATGCAATTTGCAGCTCTCCTGGGGTCAGCAGAGGTGATCAGCAAGGGCTCCCACCCAGGTGGGCTTTGAACACCTCCTGCTTTTCAGTATCAACAGCCAAAAGCAGATTTTCCACCTATTTCTGAGTGGTTACCAGGAGAGCTGCTCAGCTGCATAGATACTCAATGTTCAAAACAACCTCATTATGAAATCAAGCAGTTTCATATCTCTTGCAGATAAAACCCAAGCTGTTCTCACCATTATCTTGTGTGCTGACCTCTGCTCGCTTGGGCAGTGTGGGCAGGTTCTTCTTCTGGCTGTGCCTCAGTCCTCCTCTTCTGCACCCAAAATCCTCTGCACCCGAAATCCTCTGAGCATCCTCCAGCAAGAGGGTGCAGGGGGGCTGCCAGGTCTGGTGGGAGCATGAGGTGTTGAGCTTGCAGCATGCAAAGGGAAGACCAGGAGCTGGTGACAGCTAGAAGGGTCTGCAGCATCCCTGTTAGCAGGACATCTCCGGGCAAAACAGCAACGGCCATTGGCGCTGAGATAGCAGCTCCATGCTGCGAGCTGCTGGTGGCACTGGCCAAGGTTCCTTGTTGTCTGTATACTTCTCTGGTGGGATCCCTGTGTCCTGGCTGTCCCTCCCTGTGCTGGCTTGCTTGGGTGGGACATTTTCAGGTGCTATGTGGGGTCTCTGCCAGGTGGGAGGGAGCTGATGCAGTGTGTTATTAGCGGCTCTAATGATAAGGGAGGTCTGGAGGTCAAATCTGCTGGAGGTCATACACGGACACACGTCCCTGCCTTTGGGCTGAAGTCCTCCCCGGCTGGGGTGCTCAGAGACAGGATACACCCCGCAGAGGAAGGCTGAGCTGTGGTACTGGTGCTGGGTGCCTTGGACTTGCTGAGCGGTTTTCACGCTGTGCCTTAATAAACAACTGCCTAACCCTTCGTGCAGTGATGCGCTTGGCAGCGGGGCTAACCGTGCTGCTTGCACGCTGATGCACACTCACCAGCTCTTCCACGGGACAGCCCCAGCTCACAGTGGTCCCACATCAATCTGGGTTTTGTCTTCTCTGTGCTTTCTCCAGATGGAGAAAGCTGTGGTGGTCAGACCCCGGTAGCACCAGCCCACCTCTGCCCCCGGAGCTTAGACCCTGTGTGTTTAAACCCAAACATTTCAAACACTGTCTCTCTTTCTTCTGTTCCATTTTAATATGGCCACTGATTATGTCTGGCTGACTAATAAATCACATCTTGCAACAAGGATAACAATAGCTTAAAAAAAAAAAAAAAGGTAATGTTAAGAGTTCCCAGTCTCCAAAAGCAACCTGTGTTGCAGACTCGGGAAGGAGCTGAGTCAACAGAGGGCTCTGGCTGCTGTCCCCAACGGAGATAGTTGGAGAAGCCGGTGGCATCCCATGGGGAGCAGGCTGAGCCCTGGGGGGGCGGTGGGGAGGCACCCAGGTCTGCCAGCCCTCGGGGTCTGAGCTTCGCTCTCTGCAGCCTTTGCCCATGCCTGTTGGTGTGTGGGAGGTGTTCCAGGGCTGCTGGCTGAGTGTCCCAGGAGGCAAAATCATGCTGAATACCAGGAGATAACTTATGAGTGTGTGGGGGTTTTACAGTGGTCTAGGTAATATCACAGAATCACATGGGGTTGGAAGGGACATCTGGAGATCATCCAGTCCAACCCCCTGCCAAAGCAGGTCCACCCAGAGCAGGTTGCACAGGAACGTGTCCAGGCGGGGTTTGGAATGTCTCCAGAGAAGGAGACTCCACCACCTCCCTGGGCAGCCTCTTCCAGGGCTCTGCCACCCTCAAAGTGAAGAAGTTCCTCCTCATGTTTAGGTGGAACTTCTTATATTCAAGTTTGTGCCCATTTCCTCTTGTCCTATCCCTGGGCACCACTGAAAAAAGACTGGCCCCGTCCTCCTGACACCCATCCTTTAAGTATTTATAAGCATTGATTGAATTGATTAAACATACGGGACACTCTTCCCATGCTCTTTTTTTCCTGCAAGTGGAAGGATTGGACCAGAGCTGGAATTTTAGGATCTCAGAAACGACCTGATAGCAGCAGCAGGACCACTAAGAAAGCAAAAAAGCTATTACTCTGAAAAGCCATAATAAAGCTGCCCAAGCTGGCAGAGCTCCTTATCGGCACAGATTTGTTTACATACAAGTCTGCGTGAAAGGAAAGGCTCCCCAGATGCTTATGGCAACAGGACACGAGGGGACATTCATCCTGGGAATCCTCCTAGGGCTCGGGACTCGCTGCCGGGGAGCAGAAGCAGTGGGAGCAGCAGGCTCTTTGCAAGGAAATACTCGCACCGGGGGACGTCTTGTCTCTTAACTTGTTGCTGTAACTTATTGCTAGAATTCTTTTTTGTTATTCTTTTACTTTTCGTCATGTCCAAGAGCTTGATGTGGTGCCTTGCAAGCGCTGAAAGTGCTGACTAGTTTGTACTGGGTGGTCTGGGGGCTGTGTATCGATGGGGTGTATAAAATGCAGTGTCATAATAACCTCTTGCCACGTCTTCCTCACAGATGGAGTGCATTTAAGAAAACAAGAGAATTAAATTAGATGCTGTCCCTTAGTGCTTGCATGTGGAAGGATCTCTCCTCCCACTGATGTGCTAGTAGGGCAAGCGATATTATACAACAAATACTTCTGGGGGAGTTACGCTGTAGCAGGGGGGGAGGTGAAGAAGAGGACAGACTTAAAAAAAAAATAATAATCCAACAACCCCTCTCTTTAATTTCAGAAGGAAATTTAGGGATATTACTGTTGGAATCCCACCAGGACACCTGGCTAGCACACACACCCTCTGGCTGCAAAAATAAACCATGGGATTTCCATGGTCAAACAATCCAACCCGTTCTGTTAAGTTCGGTCTGGGATTTTGAACCCGGAGAAGTAAAAGTGGTAATTTCCCTGCTGATGACCTGCAATCTGAAGCATTTTTTTGTGGGAGCAACAGTGTAAGAGCCTGCACCAGGGTGCTGTGCTGCAAAATATGCTTTGGCTCTCCTGAATACCCTGTTCCTGAATCTCGTCGTGTATCCTGGTTGTCTGCTTCACAGAGTGAGCCATGAGATAATTTGGCATTGCAGGGAGGGTTGTGCTCTTCAGCCTCCTCTAGACCATTCCTGAAGTGCTGGCTGGGGGAATTGCAACACGCCTTCCCAACCAGGGGTTGCCTAAGTAAAAGAAAATTGGGCCGTTTCATCGGCTCCTGCAATTACTGGCCCTGAAATACAAAGCAGTGAAAGATAATTGCTACTTGCAAAAGCACAGGAAAGTTTTGCACGTTTTTTTTCCCGAAGTTGTGTGTCTGTTCTTTGGGGGGAGCTGGCTGGGGCGGCAAAACATGGTGAGAAAACATTTTTAGCATACTCGATGCACTTCTTTTGGCATAGCTCGGGATTCTCCCCTGTCAATAGTAAATGCTGGAAGGGAATTCCATTTTAGCTCATTCCATTTGGTGGCTGCATCTTTTTTTCCCCAGTGCAGATGAATAAAGGTTATTAAATACAGCAAGAACTGTGAGGTACTGATACGGACACTGGGAATTCAGACATGCCCGCTCTTCAGAGCCTGCAGCAGTCCTTGTGCAACATTGGGGCTGATAGTTAGTAAAAAGAAGTAAAAGTTTAAAAAAACCCCAACAAACAGCCAAACCCCAACCACTCTAAAGCCAAAAAGCACCCAAAGCAGAAGTGAGATAAACGTGCCCACGCTGAGGACAGCTAACGCGGAACCCAAGGTCAGGACCCACAGGCTGAGTCCCTCCTCTCTCTCCACAGAGGTTCCTTTGCTAACCTCGAGTTTGGCCAACGTTTTCTCCTCTACGCGGCTGCTTTATCCTGCCCAGCTCCGCTTGTGCGGAGCAGGAGCACAGCGTAGACGCCTGTAACGCCGCTGCTCCTGCTCCCCACGTCACGCAGCGGCACGAAGTCGTGGCGTTTGATCGCTGTGACGCCTCAACGGCATTGCATTTCAAAACAAGAGGCAAAGCATTGCTTTGCTTAGAAAGCGCTGGGGGCTCCTGCCCGTGCTTTGGTCTCCAAGTGCCTCAGAGCTGGGCATGGGGAGAAACGGTTTCGCTAATGTGGGGTTTTTTTCTGATGTTTCTGCTTTTCTTCCCCCCTCCCTCCCCGCTTGAAACTGTAAAACTTGAGCAGGACTTAAGACTGCAGGCTTAGAGCTTGAGGTTTTCCTCAGTAAACAGATACTACGTTCAAAGCTGTTATTCTCCAGTATATTGAGGAAAATATTGCACAAGGGAAATACTGTACGAGTTATGGGTGGGGAAGGACAAACAGGGATGTACCCAAGCTGCTAACCCTACTGAGGTCTAATAAGGAGCTTACTGTGCACCCATAGCTTCGCTGCGCCTCCTGTTCCTGCCTGCCAATGCAGCACAGGTACCTTAGTTCATTGCAGCCTCAGAAGTGCTATAAAGATGAATAATAGGCATTGACCGGGAGCTACAGCAGTGATGCTGGCTGTATTCCCACAGAGTGTGGTGTATAGACGTGGGGCAGCCACGCTGCCAAAAACTGAAGTGGATCAGGCGCTATCCTAATCAGTTCTTGTTATTGCTGGGCTATAATGACATACTTCATTGCAAATGGCTTTTTCCAGTGCAGATTTGACTCCTCTCATGTGCTGGTGGATGTCCAGCACTCATCATCCAGAGCCAGGCTTGCCGATGGCTTCAGGGAGCCCTCAGAGACAATCCAAGTGGGAGGGTGGACGTGGGCAGGTGAGCGAGTCGCTGCCTGTCTAAATATTGAATCAATGCAGAAAGAAATTGTTGCACCGGTTCTTTCTCAGGTGATATGTGAGGACTTGTTTCCCTCTATGGTTGGTAAGGTTTCTTTCCCACAGAAAAAAGGTTGTCCTTATTACATGGGAACAGCAAGCAACAGGAAACAGCTTTGACCTGAAGCCTTAGGTGACAGAGAAGCCTTGGAGATGCCGTTAGCTTTGTAATAAGTAATTTAGCAAGAAAATTTTGCTTCAGCTAAAATAGATATGTGCTTGCTATGGCTTCCGCTAAAATAGGTATGTGCTTGCTACGTGGTTGGAAAATGGATAGTGTCAGATAAAATATCAGAGGGAAGCAACAGTGGAAAGTACCGAAGCGTTGCAGAACAAGGGATGGTGTGGGTAGCTGAAATAGCCGCAGAGGTGTAAGCCACAAGAAGGACATGGTGATGAAGACTCTGAGCCTTCCTCCGACGACCACCAGGAAGACCCCTGAGGAAGCATAGCGCCTGCGCTGCTAGGAGGGAGGAGGTGTGTTTGGGGGTGGGTTGCGTTCTGAGAACTCATTGATTATTCAAATTATTTTATAGGAAAAACATGAATATGTATGAGTAATAAGAAATAAAAATAAGCATTTGTAAGAAGAAAGTGAGCCACGGGAGGAGAAATCCCCTGTGTAGCTCCCAGCGCTGTAATAAATATTCTTTGCTCCACAGAATTAGTCCCTGACTAAAATCCAATACCGTGAGTGTGTTTCTCACAGCTTCAGCTTTTAGTTTTGCTCACGGAATATGAATGGAAATAAATTGGTCTCTGTTAGGTCTGCAGATGAGACTTGAGATGAGCAAAGAGGAGCGTGTTATAGGGCTGGCTGTCCTCATCCTCCCAGGGCTGGCCAGAGCTGCAGCTGAGCGAGGGCTGTTGGATGTTGCCAGCTCAGTGCCCTCTTGTCGATAAAACCCAGAGCAGGGGGGGTCTAAGACGGTCACCCATACTCTGCGTCCTCCCTCTTTGTTGCCAGAGGGGGAATCCCAAAGGAAACACCATCGTTCCTTGCACTCACAGATCCAGTCTCCGCCACACATGATCCCACCAGGGGGGATGCTCAGGTCCAGCAAGGGCAGTGGGGTCCAAGTTGGACATTTTGGGGGCTCACATTGACTTTTAGAGCAGTCATGCGTGTGCATAAATGAAGGCGTCTTCAAACGTCCGCGGCTTCCTTTCTGGAGCAGAGCCACAGGAGTTGTGGGCTTTTTAAATTAAATATTAATTTCCTCCCTTTATAGACTGTTTTACTCGTAATGCACAATTTCCTGTCTGCTTTCCCTCGCCCTCCTGACAGACTTTCTGCGTTTGTGGCTTTCACCCCCCAAAATTCCTGGCTGAGGTTTGCCATCTGGCAGCCCCAAGTGTGAAATGTGGGGATGGGAAAGAATTCAGGTGGCACAAACCGGCTTGCGTGAGGTATTGACTTGCTCTGGCTTTGCACCCCAAACACCAACATATTGCTGCTGAGTTAAGTGTGATTTACTTGTAATTCCCACACCCCGTGGGCGCGGGAGGGACCAGTGTGACTCAGCAGGGTGGGTGCTGGTGGCACTATCCCCCCACCTCCATCTCCAACACACGCAGCTGGGTTGTCTCTTATTTTTGGGGGGGGTTGGTGGTGGGGTTTTTTTTTGCTGTCCCAGCCCAGCTGCATTGAATTGCTTTTCCTCTCCCTTGCTACCTCCTGTTCATGCGCTTGCTCATGTGAAGATCAGTTTGGAGGCAGCCAAAATCTGCCCAAGGGAAATGTGGAGGAAAAGGCAGGGATGTAAACAACCTGGGGGCTCGGGAAGGGATGGGTGTTGCCCTGCCTGGGCAGCAATAGCTGGAAGGGAAGGGAGGATGGAAATCCTCCGAGGAGACAAGTGGCTCCCCTGGACACTCCCCGAGTTGCAGAAGCATCAGCTGGAGCTCAGTCAGGTGGCATGGGATATGTTTGCTCCTTCCTCCCTCCTCTGCCTCCTGAAGAGGGGGGTTAAAAAATGAATATGGCACAAATGACATGGGATTGATCAAAGGATGTGGTGAGACAAGGTCATGAAATTCAACCTGCAGTGGTAGAAGAAGGATAATTAATTCCTCGCTTTCAAAAACGGTGGTGGTGTTCTCCTAATAATACTTCTGTGAGCAAGTTGGTCTTCTATGCATCTTCTGTCCCCAGAAAGACAACATTTGTAAGACGTAGGTGGGAGGCACTTCCCCTTTGCGGGACTCGCTGGTTGCCGCGCTGGGAGAAGAGAGATGTCTGGTAACAACAGGGGTTACAAAATGTTGTCATTAACTGGGGAGTTTGGAGCTGCTGATCCGCCACCAGCAGGGCGAGGAGGCTGGCAGCCCCCTGCTATAGGATGCAGTTGCCCCAGCCCCTCTCCCCGTCTGCTGCCAAGGAGAGGTCCCACCAGGGAGTATATAAAGAAGGAGGATAAGCCTGCAGCTCAAATGTGGTTGTTTTTGTGTTTGGTTTTGGTTTTTTTTAGAAGCTTGGCAGAAAAGTATCTTGCAGCACATGAAAATGTTGAGGTCATTTCCCCGGGGACCCTATGCAGAAGGAGATGATCCCAGCTTTGCAATTTGTGCCTTCCAGAACCAGTCTCTTTTTGAGGCTATTTTCTTTCTCTTTGTCCTTTTTCTTCGAAAGAGGATGAGGATGGACAGACTACCTGAGAGGAGCAGGTGCCTTCAGGTTGCCCTGGGAGTGCGGGTGCAGCAAACACAGCGCTTGCCCTTCCCGTGACATCAGAGCAACCCCAAGAAAAATCTGTTTTCTTTTATGCTGATGAATTTTGTCACTCACGAGGTGAAAGAAATTGGATATTTATAGCTGGCATGCAGCGTGAGGAGCTGAAAGAAAGATGAGCGCAACTCACTTTCCGCTTCCCCACTGTGAGCGTGGAGGCAGACTCTGGGCATCTCTTCCACAGTACCTCTTACTGGGAATAGCGTGGGCTTTTTATTCCTATTTCTTTTTTTTTTTTTTTTTTTTTTTTTTGGTTGGTTGGTTTCTGTTTTTACTTCTCTGCAAATTCAGAATTAGATTCTGGGAGAGAGCATTGCTTTTGGGAGCCACAGCTCGTGCCTTTCTGGGGCCACGGGCTTTTGCAGAGCGTGCCCCAGGATTTTGCTTGAGCTTTGTGTGTCCCGTCTCTCTGCGAGAAGTTGCTCCGGCTTCTTGCAGGGAGCTCAGCAGAAGTTACGGATATGTCAGGAGCCAGCTGGTAAGCATTGCTGGAGCTTTATTTCCAGTGTCATCAAAGCTGGCTGAATCCAGTATAAACAAGTGGGTTATCTTTAGCTAACATTATTCAATATAAGCCTCATAATATAACTATATATAAACAGAAAGTCAAGGGGAAGCCAAAGATAAGCCCCATCCATGTGAGCTGGCCCCCATTTCTCAATGGTTTTGTTTTCTAAGGCCCAGGGTTCAGCTAGAAGTCATGCCTGAGGTAGCAAGAAGTGGCCGGTGCTTCATTCCCAAAGAGTCTGGATGCCGGGAGGGCTCTGGGTTTAAACTTCAAAGGTTTGGGTCCCACGTTCAGCAAATGCACTGGAACAACCGCTCCCTTCACTCCTTCCCCTGTTTCTAGCTCACATCCCCTGGGATTTGGGCCCGGGAGGCTGTGAAAGCTGCCGCTGGCTCTCTTTTCTCACTCCGGATGTGTGATGCTGTAGCTCCCAGTGCAAGGAAGTCCTGGTCATTCCCTGTCCTGTGGTATGCGGAGCCGGGACCCAGTTCTCAAACAGGTAGAAATCCCTCGACTAGCCATCTACCTGCTGACTGCATTCGCTCAAGTGGGAAATATTGTGGGAAATCTTAAGCATGGGCAAGCAACAAACTGCAAAGATTTTTGCAAAGTGGGAAATAAATGTCTGTTCCCACCCAGGCTGAAATAAGTAAATAAATGTGTAAACATTTCCTTCACATCTCAGTCCCTGCAATTGCATGACGCTTCAGCTTTCATTTAAAACAAACAGTTTCTAGCCCCTTTGGTTGTGGAGAAATGCTCAGACCTACCTCATCCTTGCACTTAAAACCCCAAAAGCAAATAAAACGGAGCTAAAAAAAAAAAAAAAAAAAAAGCTGAAAAAAGATTACAAAATGCTGTCAGCATGATCCTCAGTCATAGCTTTGAACAGAAGCTGGGCTGTGACTCGTGTGGCTTCTGAACAAGTGGGCAATGCCCGGGGCAGGGGTGGGTCCCTTTCCTTCTGGCCCCGGGGGGAGCATCTCCTGACACTGCTGCCTCTTTAGGAATAATAGCCAGGCTGGAAACTTTCCACTTTAGTGGTTTTAACTGAAACCTGCATGTGTCTAGACCCCTTTATGGGCTGTTGCCATAAATCTGGAGCACATTGGGCTCTCTGTTCTGCAGCCGAGGCAGACATGCCCTCTTCTGGCTGGGCTTCACAGGGGCCACCAAGGCTCGTTGAGCCTGGGATGGCTAACGAGAGAGGGACTGCAGGGATTGCACGGTCCCTTTTGCAGGATCAGAGCATTAAGTGTGCATCCTGCGTCATTTTGAGAGCTGACGTAATTACAGAATTTCTGGAGAGTTTCCATCCTGGGGGAAAAAGATTTGCCTTTCACCCACGTTTTTTATTTTCTTTTTTTTTTTTAAAGCCAGTGTGACGCCCGTGTGCAGGCTCTCCTGGAGCTCCTGGGAGGTATGTTTTGACAGTGGTTTTCGTGGCTTGCAGTACTGCAGATGGATTTAAAAAATAAAAAAAAAAAAGTAAAAGAGGAGGGAAGTAAAAACCTTGTGCTGTTACAAGCTGTTTACCTTAGCAATGGCGATACGGGGGGGAGGGGAACAACAAAAATTACTTTTTTGCATGGAAAACCAACGCTTTGAGTCGCACCCCTGAGCACAGCTTGGGAGAGTTGCTGTGACCTGGTGGAATAGATAACCCAATTCCAACACGGCTTTCGTTTTCCACGTGCTCGAGTTGGTCCAAGTTTTCTTTCCTTTGGTGTTTCTTTCATTTAACTCTTTTACCGCTTATATCTTGTATTTACCCACGGAAACGGGGCTGCTCAGCATTTCAATGGCAGGAAGGCAGGAGCTGCCGAGCCCCGCGTGGCACTGCTGTCTACCGAAAGGTCAAACCTCTGCATCCGTCTTATTATTGTGCCGCTCGTGATACTGGCAGTGGGATCCTAAGGTGCTTCCTTACATTTAAATAGGATGGAGAAGTAATTGCTGCTGGGCTGCCTCCCCATCACCACCACCCTCAGCTGCAAAACTGATGTTGGGCTTGGAAAAAGGGCATCCCTAGAACTGGAGCACCTCAGACCAAGCTTCTGCTCTGGGGCAAACCTACAGCTAGGAAATCTGTATGTTTTGGGGAGGAGAAAAAATAATATAAATCACCAAAATCACCAGTCAAGCAAGGTTTTACTTGCTTTGACTCCGGGCAGAAGCAAATCCCACCCCATTTGAAGCACTGCTGGGATCTCAGGTCTTCCTGGGCAGATGCTGGTACAAGATGCCCTTTGCTCAGCATTGGTGTTGATTTGTGTGTGAATAAAGCCCGGGTCCTGACCCTGGGGTGCTTTGAGCTGCCAAAACAGGCTGGGCTGGCACCAAGCAGTGAGCTGGAGAGCTAGGCCAGCAGGTGTGCTTCAATCTGCTCCCAAGCCAGTGGGAATGGGCTCGGAGGGACAGCATCGCGGCTCTGGCAGGAGGAAGACTTCCCAGATGCAGGAGGTGGCACAGAAAAATGTCAATAAATCTTCCTGTAACAGTTGGCAAAACAGAATGGATCCCATCCAGAGGTCACCGTGAGTGGGGCAGAAAATTCTGCTGTCTTTGGAGCAAGTCCATAATTAACTTGCCCTATGAGTGCACTTCCATAGGAGACTAATAACTGGCGATCTGTGGCGCAGGGAGCACCTTCCCTGTCCCCAGCTTCTTGCCCCACAGGAGGTGATGGGAGGCGAGGTGTGCAGCAGGGACAGACCGATGTGACAGCGGCCGTCTCCATCTGATGGCGGCTTGCAGGTGGGTAATAACCCCATCTGCAGTATTAGTTGGTCTGGTAAAGCAATTAGTAACTAGCTATGGTCCTGGCTGTAATGGTGCACGAGAGCTAAACGAGCAGAAGGGCACTGCTTGCGGCGAGACACAGGTAAACGAATAAAGATCCTGCATGCCTCAAATTGAGGCACAGGTTGACAGTGCCTCAGGACCTGGCCTTAAGCCTGACTTAATTTACTGGAGCTGCCAAGCTCTGCTTTAAGCCACCTCTGAGGGCTTCCTCGGTAGCGCTGCTTTGGAAAGCAAGGGTCATGCTGCCTTTTTTCCCCTCCATGAACAAGGTGAAATCTCTTTTTTTCCCCCGCTCCAGCGCAGTGCTGGTGGTGCGGGGTCAGCGGGGGCTGGCCCCCACCGGGGTTTTGCAGGGAAGTGAGGCACTCCGCAGTACAATGCATTATTTCCTGCAGGGAGGGACCCCGCAATACAGGAAAACATCAGCAGTTTTCTGCAGTCATCGCTCGGGCGCCGGCTGGCCCCGAGCTGTCCTGTCCCCCTGGTCACCTCGTCCCCCCAACACGTGGACACGGCTGGGACCCCTGGGGCTGCACCCCACGGGCACCCAGGCACCATCAGGGCAGGGAGGAAGGGTGTGACAAGTTTTTTGCCATAGCTATAACAATGCATATTGCAACTTTTTAAAAAAAAAATTAAAAAATTAAAAAATTAAGCAAGAGTAGATTTCTTTTTTTTCGCTTGAATTGAGCTGCTGTTCATACTTGCAGCACAGCATCTTACATCCCTGCTGAGCTCAGATGTGGCTGCACCCTACACGAGTGTGCAGGTATATGGTGCATCCAAGGCTGGCCTCACCACACGTGGATGCTTGAAGGCAGCCTTGTTTATAATTATAAACCTTCAGGGTAAGAACTTCATAAATAAAAGACGGGGACATGGCGATTGTTCGTAACATGGGCTATAAAGATAAGAGCTGGAAAGTTTGTGCAAAGCCCGCCCGGACCATTCTCTGGCCAGCTGGAGGACACGTACCCTTTGTCCGGTGTCTGCGTTCCTCCCTCCTTATCACCACGCGGCAGGAGCCAGGCGCTGGTGCCAGGAGATGTGCTGGCTGCTGGGGTTTAGGTGCCCGAGTTGAAGCATGGCCTCTTTAGCAAGAAAAAAAAAAAAAAAAAAAAAAAAGAAGTAAATAAAAAGTGAATAGCCCTTTGTCTGGTGATGCTCTGCACTAGGGAGAGAGAGGCACCGGGCTCTAGGGTGCGTCTCAGCCGGAGGAAAACCTCCCCTTGACTCTGAACCCGGCTCTGGTTGTGGTTGGTTGTAGGTTTTTTTACCCCCTGTACTGAACTGCCAAAAGCAGTGAAGAAAATGCTTACTCAGGATTTTAAAACAAAGGCACTTTATCTCTTTTATAGCACTACTTATTTGCGTCCCCATAGGCAGGCTCCTCCCCTGCGCTATGATAAACATGTGTCTTATAGGCATCCGCTGCTTGATTTGCTTACCGCGGGGAGAGCTGATTAACGGAGCCCGGGGCTGAGGTCACTGGTATTTTGGGGCTTTGGTGCAGCTATATCCTGAGACCGCTGGCACCAGGCGAAAAATGGGAACAGCAACAAGTAAGATGTATTGGGCTCCAGTCTCCGTCTCCAGAGGCGCCACGATGCCGTTATCATTTCCAAATCACTTGCTAATCTTCTCAGGAAGACTTAGATATTCACAGGACAGAGAGATGTCCCATCTTGGTTTTGGGAAGGGTAAACCTACTGGCTGCTGTCAGGGGAGCTGCAGGGATCGGGGCCATAACCAGACTTTCTGGGGGCCGCATCCTGCTGACAGCACCACGCGGAGGTGGGATGCTGCCCCTTTCCAAAACTTTTTCCACATTTTGGTGATTCATCAACAGGTCAAAACTACGTCTGCGTGCCTTACCATAGCTGCAGCTGGTATGGGATTTTATTGCCATCTGGTTAAATAACGGCCAACCTCATCTAATTCTCGTGTTTATAATTTGGTTGAAATGAGTAAGAAAACTTGTAGAGGTTTCAGGCACACCCTCTCCTGCACTATTTCCCATGCTCTTTATCTTTCTCAGGAGCTAGGGGCTATCTGTGGATGCTTTCTGAGCATCCACATGGATTTTGGTGAAGGACAGAGGGTGGTGGTGGGAAGAGCCATGCAGATAAGCATCTGGATCCTGCAATTGTTATCCAAAAAGGAGCAGTGGGAGGAGAAAGGTGGGGAGGAACAAGGGATGGTGTGGGGGGCAGAGAGGGGCTGAGTGCAGGCTCACAGAGGATGGGACGTGGCTGGGCTGAGACGGGGGTGTTTGCAAACCACTGCAAGCCCTTGGGTGTGCAAAAGGAAAAATCTTGGCCATGCTTTGTCCTTCCCAGACACCTGCACACCCTGGCCTGATCCAAACCCAGCCGGAGGCAAGTGCAGCCTTTCCACTGACTTCACCGGGGAAATATTCCGCCCCCCCCCCCCGCCTCGTTTTTGCAGGAAGGAAAGAATTGGGGAATGAGAGACTGGACACGCAGAAGAACTTAAAGAAAAATGTGTGCCCTCAGCTGCAGCAAAACATGATGAACCTGTGCCTAAAAGCTTAGCCCACCCCCAAAGCCCTCCTGGGATTTCCCAACGGGCTGGCACCCTTTTTCTTGCTGCCAAGACCCTCCAAGGGCTCCTGCTGAGATCAGGGCTGTCTCCAAGCTGGATACCTTCGGCTACAGGAGGTCTGGAGGTCAGCCCCACCCCAAATTTAAAAGCTTCAAATTCTCTTTTTTTCCCATAGGGCTGCCTTTTGGGACCAAGCGAAAGCGCTGTGCCGAGGCTTCCCGTTAACCCCTCCCAGTGAAGCTGATTCATTTCTCTGTTAAACAGCTCATTCTGGGTGGTTTGGTGTGGTTTTCAGAAAATTATCGTGAAATGCTGGAAAAGTTTCATCAGGCAGCTGTGCCTATCGATATTGCAACACCCGGATAGGACAACCAGAGCTGGGGGTTCCTTACAGCAAGCAGAAATAGTAACTCCTAGATTATTCTTCGGGAGATGTGTTTGCGCCGGTGAGGAAGCAGGTTGCACGGCACACACACTGTAAATCAGCCAATTCAGGAGAAAAAAAAGAGAACACGATTCCCATCTTGCAAAGAAACAGAGGGCAAAGTTACTTTCCCAAATACACGCAATGAGAGTTATGATGTGACCGGCATTACTGCCGCACTCGGGCACGGGTACAAGTCAGCGCTCCCCTTCCCACTGGCGCAGCAGAGCCTGCACCCGAGGTGGAGCTGGGGCAGCTTGCCCTCTCTGCCCCTCTAGACCACTGGGGCTGTAGCGGGTGAGTCACTGCCAGCCACGCAAGACTTGTCTCGAATTGCATTTTTGTATTGGCAGAATTTAAACCTGGCAGCATCTACTTGACTTGAGGGCAGGGGTGGAAATGCAGCATCCCGCAGTTCAGCCCATGGTTGTAGGAATGTGCAGCGCTGGCACCATCCTCTTCCTCTTCCCTTGGAGCTCTTCCCTGCCCTATTTCTCAAGCTTGCTTTATCTATTTATAATTTTGACTATTAACAGATGGCACCAAGAACAGCAAAGCCGTGGGGTGATGGTGTAACAGTGCTTCTGGTGACATCCCACTTTACTTGAGTAGCAAAGTCAGCACCAGAGCCCCATCCAAACCACAAATTCCCTTCTAGGTGATGATAGATTTCGCCTGCTGGAATTATAACCTCTTTATGATACAATCCGCGTGTCCTCTGAGAAAGAGAGGTTTTTAATGTAAGACAGTACTCCTTTATTTATCCTCAGCAAATTCCCATCTTGGCTCAACAGAGCGGATTCCTGCAGCCCCCCTGGTTTATGTACAAAAGCCCCAGATCACTAGATGCGTGGTAACACTACAGGCTGAATCTCGGGTATGATCTTGCTTGTACGTGTGTCTTCAAGTTCGTAGCATTCGGCACTGACTTCCTGTGTAACTTGGGCTATAAATTTCACCCAGCAGTTTTGGCGCTGAGTGGGAATAATGTGTGTTTGAACTCTCACCTAGCTTTAAAAAGGCATTTGGTCTTGATTAAAGTACCGTAAAAGTGGAGAATCCACCCTGTGCCTGGGCAATCTGTCTTGGGGTGAAAGAGCCACGGCTCCAATGACGGGGGAGAAGAGGAATGAGCGTTTCATTCATGTGTGATCGATCTGCACACGTCAGCCCCAGCATCTGTCTCCAGGTGTTCCAGCTGCAGCCGCTTACTGAAAGCACCAGCACACATATTTTGGGGTAGCCGGTGCCACACAATGGCCTGAATCCTGCCCAATCCTGCCGTTGCAGGCACGAAGCAATCTCCTATTTTGCTGCTAGGGCATACAGCTTCTTTCTTTGTGTAAATTAACCCAAACATTTATTACAGCCACAGACTTGGAAGGAAGGAACGCTGGAACTTTGCTATTTCTGGATTTAAATCACAAGTAATTCATGGCATTCTCACACGTGTGGTGTGTGCAGCTTCGGTTGTGCAGCCAGCCTGCAAGCTCGGGGTTTCAGAGAGCAGAAAGCTGTACCGTTGCTTCTCCATCCTCCTAACTCCACTGCTTCACTTAGGGCTCTGCTGGATCCTATGAGCTAAATCCCATGAGCATTTTCCATGGAGACTAGGTGGAAAGCATCCTCAAAAGGTGCTTTTTTCCTCCGTTCATGCACTTGCGCTGGGTTGAGTTATCCCTCCCTTCCTTGCAGACTGGCTGGGATATTCTTCACTTATCTAGGACTCTTAGGGCTTGTGCAACCCTCTTCGTGCCCTACAGCTGAACTGGCTGTGCATGAAGCACATGAGCAACCACCGTGCCAAAGGGGAGAGACCAAACCCCCACAGCCCCGTGAGAACAGGCTCTCTGGTATGAATCGGGAGTTGCTGAGATCACACCAGAAAAATACATGTTGTGGTCCTTGCTCTGTTGCCATGGCAATGAGCTCTTGGTTTACATCAGCAGAGCGGGATAGGGTCATCTGTGGTTTGCCTGCCTGCCCAAGGAGCTCCCATCTTCTCCAGCCAAGCTGCCTTCAGCCCCAAACCGACCAGGGCAGATCTGGTTTGGTAGATGAGATGGCAAATAGAGCTGCGCACATTAGGCTCTGTGATAAAAGCCGCTCCGCACAAAGGAGCTCAGAGACAAAGGGAGGTGGGGGCCTGAATTATAAGCTGGGAGGAGGGGACACCCTGTCCAGAGCCTCCCCAGGCTGTCCCAGAGGAGCCCCACCGTCCAGGTGGGAAACCCATTGGGATGAGTCAATGGGAGCGGCTCTGCAGACACCTGTGGGAGCAGAGGGTCACTGCTGTGGGATGTGGGGCGCCTTATGGCATCCAGGGGATGAGCATTTGGGGGACTTGTTATGTGTTTAAAGCCAAATATGTGTTTATGTCAGGTGGAAAGTGTGCCTTGGGCATAAACCGGTAACAACCTGGACCCTGAGGGCTGGCAGCAAGGACGAGGGGTGCCCCTTCTCTTCTTGCTGTCTTGCTGCACCTCTTATGGGAAGACTGCTCTCCTGCACCCTGCCACGGGCTGGGCTCCTCTGCACCTCCTCATCCTCCTTTCCCCAGCCTCCACCTCTCTGTCAGCATCTGCTCCTTCTCTTGGCTTGCCGGCTGAGAACACCAGCACAGACCAGTGTGCAGGGTGTGCACTGCCCTGGGAAATTGCAGAGAAATCCTTGCGAGGGGCCAGAGGCAAATGCACCCCTTCCCGGTGCACGCTCTTGCCTTTAGAGAGCTGAAAAAAATCCCCCAAAATTGTGCTCAGGATATTAATACCTCGGCAGGGAATTGGGAGCATCTTGACATCTGCGAGTAAAACATCTTCATTAAAATGTTAAATGCATTCTTTCTCCTCATTGCTTATCCTCCTCAGCCCCAATCTAAGGAAAAGATGGATTGCCCTGCCTTACAGAAGCTCCCTAGGAACACAGGAAGCTGCAGGCAGCAAGCAATGGGAGGCACCTGCTCCATTTTGGGCTGCTTTCATGAGCTCTTGCTATCCTTTTGCTGACACAAGATCACGCTAGAAAAATGAAGTTATTTTTAGGTATCTATGAAAAAGGCTTTAAACTGGCAAAGGGGATGGAAAAATCATGAAACGAGGAAGTGCTCCAGTATTCCTTTCAAGTATCTCAATCACCTCTGGGAGGAACATCAGAGAAGCTGCACCAGCCTCTGATCAACTGTCAGTCACCCTCTTTCTGCCCGTTCCCGGCAGGTGGCTTTGCAGAAGCACCGCGGATGGCAGGGCAGGCTCAGAGCAGCTGATGGTGCTTTTCAGAAAAAGCTTTTCCATCTTCAAGTAGCGCGGTGGGGATTAGAGGGAGCAGCCTCTTTCTTTCAGGGAAACGGTGTGAACGTACAGACTCCAACTCTTGCAAAAACATCTCAAATCCAGGACAGCTTGAAAGGATTGCAGAAAATCAGGAACATGGGTCCCCCCCATGAGGGCGTTCAAGGCAGCGTGAGTGCCTTGCTCCATCACAGCATCATCCCAGCCTGGGTGACTTTCATCTTATTAAGGGATTAAAGGTGGCATTCATAGTGCGTGAGTTCTACACGTGTCATGACTGGGAACCTCCCAGACGGTACCTCTTGTCTAGTGGAGCTGCTCCAGCAGGAGAATGGCTGTCTCAGCACAGCCAAAGGCATGGGTTATTGCCAAGCACTGCCCACCAGCCCAGGACTCTCCAGCTGAGATGATCATTCTCTTTATTTTTACAAAACCTAGATAAGCGGAACTGTTGAACATAGCTGGTGGGCTCTGGGTGGGGAGCCCATTTGGTAGGAGAGCAGATTTTTGTGCCGATGTCTTATTAGTCCCCAGGCACTTGTGTCTTGGCATCTTAGCTGTGTGTTGGGGGCAAGTAGCGTGGTTCCCTTAAAAATGTGGCCCCAGAAATGCCTGGGAATGTGATGTGCCTGCAGCACATGTGGGGTTGCAGTGAGGACTAGGCTGCTTTACCGGTCTACGTGAAAACTCCAGCCCAGCTAGCACAGCCCTGCCAAAATAAATAGGCAGACTGCACACCGCTGCCCCAAGGCACAGAGGAAGAGGGAATTCCCGGGCCTGTCTTTGGAAGGGGCATGTTTGTGCTGCTGATTGAGGGAAGAAGGGTCCTCTGGGAGGGGTTCTGCTTCCACAACCTCCCCCTCAGCGCAATAGGATGGACCAGCTGAGGAAAGCACATCCCCAGTGCTCACCAGGAGTGTTTCAGGGGCGAGCGGACATTTGGCTCTTTCCAAGGGTGCTGCAGGTGCGAGGCCATAGTGGGAGGTTTGCAGAAATACTTGGAGATCTTCCAGCCTCTTGGTTTTATCTCTCTGGTTTGTGTTTCCCAGAAAAATAACCTAAGTGACTTTTTCAGCCCCATTTAGAAAGTTCAGAGAAGGGGAGCGTGCCAAGCCATCTTCCTCTGCTCCATTCCCATCAGCGAGTTAGACACCCAGCTGCTTGACATCATGGTACAGATGCTGCACCTTGTCCTTTAAATAAAAGGGTGAGGTTACTGCTTTGTTCTGTGCAGAAGCAAAGAGGGGATGTTCCTTCCCATGCACTAATATTTTCCAGAGGAACAAAATTCCCACCCTGATCCTCCCAGCTCAGCCCGCAGTGATGGCTATGGCGTGACTTGGTGCACCTTGTCCTGCTGCTGACGGCTCTCTCACAGGCTGGCGAGCACCGGAAAAAGTCATGAAACTTTTGTGCAGGCTGATGGTTGGCATTTACTGACATGAGATTTCTGGGCTTATAAATGGCTGTTTGCTCATATCTCGGTTCTAGGTGTGTGTCTTGAACTCCCAACCTCTTGCTCTGGAGAGGAAAGTGCTATTTGTGGAGCTGCACTCACACGGATCCACTCATAAACTTTTCCACAACCTCTGCCGATGAGTGCGCGGTTCCCTTGGGAGGGTTTAAATGTCACATTGTGCATCCGCCGCGTCTCCTGGCAGCACAAAGCAAGGAAAGGTCTGCTGTGGATGGAGGCAGCCAGTCTGCTGCTCTGCCCTGGGCTGAGGAGCCCATCCAGGCAAGATGGACTTAAAAATGAAAGGCTGATGTTGAGGGAACTTTAAATTATTTGCCCAAAACTGTAAAGTCTTTAACAGAGTAGGAAAAGCATCTGATGTGTTCCGAGTGCAGCACTTCTGCTCCCACAGCACCTCTATCCTGTGCGTGTTTGAGCGATACGTGCCACCATGGTGACAATTTCCAGCGAGGAACCAGGTGATGCAGGGACAATGTTTTGTTCCATAAGGAGGCTGACGTATAATCATTGCTGGCAGTAAGCAAGTAAAGTCTAAATAAGGTCAGGCCTCTGGGGATGTGAACAAACACAAAGAATCTGGGGGAACGGTCATTTCTGGTGGCTTCCCATGGCCCTGGTTTTCCTCCACTTTACTGTGCCACCAGCACGTGCTGAGGAGGAACTCGTCTTCTCGGCCTTTCCACGCGCTGTGGCAAGCTGTGCCCCTGGAGGTCTCTGGCTGAGCTGGAATAACCCACGAGATAAGCTTTAAAAGCAGTCTCGGATCTTTTTCACTTCCTTTTTGCTTCTGAGCCTTGCTAAGGCATTTAGGTCTCTGCCAGATTTTTCTCTGACACTTTAAGGACACAGCCTCTTTTCTTTTTTTTTTGTTTTTAAAAAGGATGGGTTTTTCATGTCTTCATGTGTCTGAGAGGTACGGCTTAAAAATACAGACCTATCTTATTCTGGGATGTTCTTCACCCACCCAAAGCAAGCCTGGGCTTGGCTCAGGTGCACCCGGAGCAGTCCCACCTCTGGTTGCACAGCTCTGTGGCATCCCGGCTACAGCGAGACCAGCACCATCCCCGTGCTCGCAGGCGCTGCCCCAGGGACCACGGAGCTGGGGTTGTGGCCAGTCGTGGGGGCCAAGGAGACACATTCGTTTACCCACTGACGTGATCGGAAAAGCAGGGAGCGGGGTCAGCGCAGCAAGCCACGCTTCACTTGCCGTCTAAGCCTGGGGTGGGGTGCGGGTTGCAAATGTCTCCCAAGGAGGGAGAGGAAACGTGGGACATTCAGGACAGCCTTTGATGAGGAAAGCATCCTGCGCGGGAGCAGGGACACGGCCGGACCTGCCCGGGGTGGTGCAGGAAGGCTGGCATGCACTGCCAGCACACCCTGCCCTTCCTCCCACCCTGGCTGTCCCACGCAATGCCCTCACCCCACTGCCTCCTCGCCGGGGCCCCCAGAAACTGGGAGCAGACCGCTCAGAGCCAAGCCCCCCAGTAAAACAGCGGTGGGCTTTGGAAAGGGAAAGCAGAATTGCCGGCTCCTCCGAAGCAAAGCATGGTAATAGTTTTCTCTGCTTTCCACCAGCAGGGATCTCAAGAGGTCCTCTGCAGGCTGCCCAGGAATGGTGAAGTGCCAGAAAAGAGGCTCTGCCCACACAGAGCAGCCGGGCTGTGGCCTGCGGTGCTTCCCCGCGCCGTCGGGAGAGGCTGCGGTGGGGATTGCTCGCTCCCACCGGGCTTCCACCTGCAGGAACCCACATCTTCTCCTGGAAATCCCGCAGCAGCCCGGTGAGACCACACAAGGGCTCAAGCCGAGGCACTCCCTTTCATCAGAGGTAAAAATCACCCTGTTGCAACAGAGTTTGGAAACCTTGTGCTCGCTGGTGTACCTTCAAGTGAAACATCTCTGGAGTCACCAGCATTAGTCAGCAACACGGTGGGTGGAGAGGGAGACAGCCTAGCAACTTAGCAGCACGCCAGCAGGACTCCTGTCACCCCTCCTTGTCTTTCGGTAGCACACAAGTCATCCGGGATCCATCTTTGAAACGCTATGACTCTGTGTGATGTGTTATCGCGAGTGGCGACAGCCTGTAATTGCTTCAGAGGCGCGGAAAGCCCTTGTCATGCCCCAAGCTCAGCTGCTGGTGGGGGGAAGATGACTAAAGATGACTAAGTTTCCTCTCCTTCCTCACCCGTCGCGGCTCTGAAAGGCTCGTCCGTCCCCCCCGGCTGTGTGGTGTCGGTGCTCGCCGTGGCTCGGGATGGAGCAGCCCTCTTCGCAACACCTCCGCAGACTGAAAGAGCCATTTTGGGATGCTCTGCTGGCACAAACAGCGCTCCATAAATCTGTCGTCAGGCTCCCTGTGTAAAAGCAGTTGGGATGCTCTGGCGCATCCATAGTAATTATAATTACACTAGCAGTAGGCACCTGGCACTGACGAGTGCTTTGCAAGCACGACCTAATTAATCTTCATTATATTTCAGTGTGGTAGGTGAAGATTTTCTTCCTCTACAGAAAACACGCTGCCTAACACAGTTGGAGAGCCTCCTGGAATAAGTACAGCACGGCTCCGGGAGAGATTCATCATTTGTGGAGGCCATGGCAGCGTCTGGCACGTCTCCATTTCCATCTTGACCTGCCACTGGGGTGGCAGGGACACAGGGCCGGGTCTCCGGTCACTGGAAATCCTCATGGCCCCCTGCCTTTCTCTGCAGCTGAATGCTATGACAATTTCTGAGCTGCAAAAATAGACACACAAAATGTCACCTGCCTTTTTTGGTCATCTTTCAGGCACTGGTGGGGACCCAGTCTCTCTGCCAGTGTGATTCCCTTCCAAAAAAAAAGGAAATTGTGATGTAAATAGATGCCCTTTGTCAGGCCCGCATTATTCTACAAGCCAGTATAAAACATCTTATAGGCTTAAATATCAAAAGGCTAAGGGACTTGGGCCTTTTTAGTCTGGAGAAGAGAAGGCTGAGGGGGGATCTGATCAACACCTATAAATACTTAAAGGGTGGGTGTCAGGAGGACGGGGCCGGTCTTTTTTCAGTGGTGCCCAGTGACAGGACAAGAGGAAATGGGCACAAACTTGAATATAAGAAGTTCCACCTAAACATGAGGAGGAACTTCTTCACTTTGAGGGTGGCAGAGCCCTGGAAGAGGCTGCCCAGGGAGGTGGTGGAGTCTCCTTCTCTGGAGACATTCCAAACCCACCTGGACAAGTTCCTGTGCAACCTGCTCTGGGTGGACCTGCTTTGGCAGGGGGTCAGACTAGATGATCTCCAGAGGTCCCTTCCAACCCCAGATCATTCTGTGATTCTGTGATACTGTGAAAGGCACTTGAAGGGAAAAAGCAATTTCTCTGAGCATGAATATAAGCAAAGCAACCCTGTTTTGTGTGCATAGACTTGCTGAGCAACTGGCAACAATACCGCCAGCGTGGCTTTCTTAATCCCACGTATCAATACAAAAAGATGTAAATTCAGTCAGTCCCTAGATTGCTGTGGCTGGAGACTGTAAACAAATCGAGGGGAGACAATGTCAGACAAGGATGCAAGTGATGCTGCAACACACAGGAGACGGCACTGTGGGTGCAGAGATTTGCAGGGAAAATGCTGAAACGCATACCGGAACAGGTTAATGCCTCTATGACAAGGACCTTTAGGTACAGGCAGCTGGATGCTCCTGATGTCATTTGAAAGGGAAACCTAGCAAGAAGAGGGGCTCAGCCCAGGCAGGCTGGGAAGGAAGGACCACTGAGCATTTGCAGAAATCGTGGTCACAACCACAACCAGGCAGCTCCCTATCCTGTACCTAACGTCTACTGCTTTACCAGTCTGCTTCGCTTAATTGGAAAATGAACCATTGCACCCTGTGCAGCTGGAGTGGTCTGGGGTATTCTTATTACTGACCCCCTTTACCTCCCTCGTGCAGGGAGGGGAATTCACTTTGCACTGAAAACACACAGCCACGCAGAACAGAAACACTTCCAAGTCACCACACTGGCTTAAATACACCCCAGCTCTCCTGCAGTCACGGCTTGGAAACTAGCCGTGCTATTTGCCTTTTCACTAGCTTAAAAAAAAACCCACAGGTAAATCTCAGCAGTGAGCAATACTGGCTTGTATCGGGCTGAGGTTTTTCTTCTGGTTTTGTTTTGCATTGCACCTCAGAGCTGTGATTGGCTTCCTTTTCTCTGTTATTGCTCTCAAAATAATAAAAATTAAAATCCCTGCCAGAAGCTCTGAAATAAAGCAAAGGCCAGGGCTCTCGATGCCCTCAGTCACCCCCATCGCTCAGCCAACACACCGTCTATATAAACTCATGCAGCAAACAAGAACACGCTCAAGGATTATAAGGAGCTGCAACCCCCTATGCCATGCCACCCAGACCAGCCCCACCAAATGCAAGCACAACCTCATCTTGATTCAGTTTAATTTATTTGAAAGTGCCCTCAGAAATGGGGCAAATACAAGGGCTTTTGGTTCAATGCAACTAGGCATGTGTTGTCTTTCTAACACTCCTCTCCATCTTCATGCTCGAGCCATGTCAGCAATAAAGTGTTCTGACATTAATGATAGACTCTGTAAGCAGTTGTGTCACTTTATAAAAATGTTATTTTAATCGCTGCACTGTTCTAGAGAATGCTATTATCTCATTGCTTGAAAGCTGTAAAAAATTACATTAAGAGTCTGTATAAATCAGCTTGAATCACCAGTTCCTGTAGAAGCCAGATAACACAATGAAACCGCTGTAAGGGAAGCCCTCTGCTGCACCCTCTCCAGCAGTTCCCTGTCCTTCTTGAACTGGGGAGCCCAGAACTGGACCCAGTGCTCCAGATGGGGCCTCACCAGGGCAGAGCAGAGGGGCAGGATGACCTCCCTCATCCTGCTGGTCACACTCTTCCTGATACACCCCAGGATGCCATTGGCCTTCTTGGCCACAAGGGCACATTGCTGGCTCATGGTCATCCTATTGTCCACCGGGACTCCCAGGTCTTTCTCCTCAGAGCTGCTCTCCAGCAGGTCAGCCCCCAACCTGTCCTGGTGCAGGGGGTTATTCCTCCCCAGATGCAGCACCCTACACTTGCCCTTGCTGAATTTCATCAGGTTCCTCTCTGCCCAACTCTCCAGCCTGTCCAGGTCTCGCTGTATGACGGCACAGCCTTCTGGTGTGTCAGCCACCCCTCCCAGTTTTCATCTGGGGTGAGGGAAGTGGAAGGATGGCACTTAGTATAGGAGAGGTCAGATCTGTACCTTTAGGCGCTAGAGTTCATTTTGCCTGTGCCTATCCCGGTGAACTCGGCCTCGCTCAGAGCCTTCTCCAGCCCCGTGGGCTGGTCTGCATCCCTGCTGTTAGATCCCTGAAGTTCCTGCTCAACCTAAGGCTTCCCCAAAGCAAATGGGAATACTTGGGTGCTGCCTTGTTTAGGCAACCGCTTCAATAAGGCACATCTCTGGAACGCTCTTGGCCTCAGTCGGATGGGCTCAGCCCCACTTGAAACCAGAGAAAGCTGAGCTATGCCACGTATACACAGCACAGTTTCTCCTTCGGGTACAAAAGGTTTAGGATTGCATTAAAGAGCATGACTGCAGCAAAATTGTTTTCTTATTTCTCTGCAATACTAGTTTATAATCATATAAAGAGTAATGAAATAAGAATGCAAAAACCCATTAGCGCACAATGTTCTGGGAGTTTAATTAAGGTGAAGTAAAACTTTGCAAACACAAACTCTGCCTGAAGAAATATTTTTACTTTCTCCACTACGGTATTTCTACAGCTCTTGAATCTGTGCGGTTCTGGTGCTCTACAATCTTTAAATATCCTGAAGTAAAAGCAGATGCTTTTAACAAAGAGCTCATGGTCTGAACAAAGGTCACCACTGCTATACTGAAGGGTGTATGGCCTCTTACTAGCCCTATCGCTATTTAGGAATATTAACTTTTTTAATGGTAGTTGGGGAAGCATTCTTTTCAAAAATCAGTTATTTATCTGGAAAGAGTTCTGTATATTTATTTTGTATATTTGAAGAGCGAGGTGGCCATCGTTCTGCAGTGGAGAGCAGCAGGTCAAAGCTCAGCTTACACTTGGTCCTCCTTTCAGTGATGAAAGCTGTCCCTGAGATTTAGCACCATTTAATTATTTGAAATAAGCACAAAGCTGGTAAATTATTGTGACCTTGGTGAAAAACTCCACAACGCTTCTCCTCTTCCTTCAGCTGCCATTAATAAATTCCCTTACCTTAGCCATGGATTAATTTTTGACTTTCATGATTTACAAAGCAAGCGGCACCTTGACAAAAACAGATGCAAAAACCAGTCTTCAGGTCTAGCTGTCTTTCTGCCTGCACAGACCACACTGCATTTCACTCACCCATTGTTAATTTCTTTAGACAGATCAATCCTCCTTTTTATTAATTATTCATATGGTCAGGCAGTGTGACCCCGTGGACAGGGTGGCGAGCAGGGGTAATGCCGAGCAAGCCCTTGGAGAAGCAAGAGCTGTTTGCTGACCTGGAAGATAAGCAGTTCTATAGCCAAGGATATGAGCTGTAAAAACAACAGGAAAAGAGGTAAAAACGATAGCAGAGCTCAGAGCCAAACAGCCAGATGTCCCCTCACCAACCTGTTCTTTTAACCCTGCGGCTGGCATAACCCTGAGCTAAAAATGGGGTGCCCTGCCTGCAGAAGGCTGATGGAAATGCCTGTTGCCGTCTCCCCACTTGCTCTGTCAGAGCCCAAAGACTCTCAGATATACCTGTACTAAGCAATTTAATCATGCTCGAGCCCTGTTCTGGAACCAAGGTAGGAGCAGCCCGCATCCATGGCACTGAGCTCTTCATCTCGCACACAGGTGGGCCTTTTGGCATGCCCAAGCCTCTTCCCCCAATTGTTTGTGGAGGTTTTTTTAAGCTTTTCTTGCAATTCAGGAAAGATGGTAATCTCAGTATTGCTCCAGTTTTTATCATAATTATCTGCAAGAGCAGCATAATTATCTGCAAGAGGTCTGATCTACACTGGGAGCTTCTGCAGAAGTGAGATGTCCTTGCAGCTCCACCAAGGCTGGAGCAAGGGACCCAGTCTGCCTATTCCTGCCCTCCCAGGAGAGCTAGATTCATGGTCTTATCATGCAGAACAATGTTCTCATGTGTTTCCTTTACTCCTCTTTGCTGTTATTCTATGAGTGAAATAATTAATTATTTCCCATCCAAACATGGAGCCTTGGGGACTGGAGAGGGCAAAGAGGGTTTAGGGGAAAAGCAAAGCTCTCTGGGCAGAGTCCAAAAACAACCAATTTGTTAGCTTCCAGCACAAAACTTCCCTCCTCGTTTTCTGTGTTTAATGACTGTGCTGGGCACAAATATTGATGGTTAAAGGGGGATTAATTGTGTTTTTAATGAGGTTGAATTTTCTACTTGCAGAGAAACTGAAGCTTGCTGCAGACTGTGCAGAGATCACGGTGTTCCATCAGCATTTTCTGTCAGCGATGACAAGGACAGATATTGGCATGGCCCTGCTCCAGGCAGGACAGCCGAAAGAAGCACACAAAGATGGAATAAAAGATGAAGGCAGAAGAAAAAACTGCATTGGGCTGATTCTGCATCCCGGAAATCTGAATCAGGTTTTCACGCTAGCCAAGTCTTGCAGGTAGACTAAATGTGTCATACACTTCCATTCATATTAATCTGTTATCTAATTACCCCTATAGGAAACATAAAGCCCGTATTATTTTAGTAGCCTAAAGACGTTTTCATGTCTCTCTTGTGTTTGATAGCTGGTTATGGCCAGCGCTGTAGTGACAGTACTTGGTGTAGTATCAGAGGAGGTGCTGCAAATTACAAAACTTCTGGAGTTAGGCTCCAGACAGGTAATTTATCAAATTGTTGGCAACAAAAACAGAGGCTAGAACAGTATCGCTGTTTGGTATCTATGTGAATCACGTATTTAAAAGGCAGGCTTCATTCCCAATCCGGTGCTGGTAAACATGACGTGCTTCATGAGCAGCTACTGCATGAAATAGCAATTTGTTGCCAAGAGTTCCCATCACCACCTTTGCAGTGCTGCTGTAATTTGCCACCAAATTGTCTCTTGGAAGCTAGAAGCAATGTGAGAACCCATTTATCTGCAGGTTTTTGAGCAGGAAGAGCATTTTCCAAGTCTGACAGCAAATGCTTCTGATCTCCTGTGGCAGCTATGAGATGACAGATCTGATTCAAAGATACCTCGTGTCAATAAAAATTGGAGCTTTCAGGCTGCATCTTACTGGTGTGTGGCTGGGTGAAGTCCACCAACCCCACCTGGTGCAGTTTTCCTGAGGCAGCAAATGCAGACGTGATACTGGTATATAAATATAGAGTGCATTCCCTGAACCAAGTCCAGTCCCTGCTCAATTAGGGTCACCCAGAGCTGGTTTCCAGGACCATGTCTGGGTGGCTTTTGAGTATCTCCGATGATGGAGACTGTACCACCTCTCTGGGCAGCATTTGACCACCCTCACAGTAAAAAAAAAAAAAGATTTTTTTCAGACCACCTCCAGGACAAAGTGGCTGGAACTCAGCAACAAGCAGCAGGGCTCTTAGAGCCTGGGGAAGATGTAGATCACCGCTGAAGTTTTCAAGAGGGCAGCTTTCCTTCCAGTATACTGGCTGAAATGGCTTGCCCTCAACTTCTCCCTCTCTTTCTCTGTAATAGCATCTCCTTCTCCTGGTGTGCCTCCTCTGTGTTCACTTCCTTCCCCATCTCCAGTGTGCCCGCTTGTTTACTTGTATTTCAAAGTAATACCTATCAGGTTTCCTGGATGAAATCCCAGAGCTCTATGCGTGGCTATTTGTGCTGACTTTAACCCAGATTTCTGGCCAAAGGAAGAATGTCAGAGTGCGAGGCCTGGTAGTTATGACTACAGATTGTCCACCCCCATGCCATGGTAAGCATTTTGGACGCTGACCACAGAAGGTCACCACCCGCTTTGGAGGGAGCTGCTTGAAACCCAAGAGCAACCTTCAGATGACATTTCAGATGCATTCATACCTGCCATGCCTTGGCAAGTCCTCGAGCACATGCTTTGTTTTCAGGCTGCAAGATGCCCTGCAGATGTGCTTGCCTATTTTCAGGTAGCTGTACCTTCGAGTCCATCCTCACCTTCTCACGGGGATTCAACAGCTGGGCAGTTTACATGTATGTATTAATGCAAATGTGCTCTGACCAATGAAGTCAGTCCATCAGCTTTAATTGAGATGTTTCTTGTTCTTTGTTCTCCAAAGCTGCTACCAACAGCATCCACGCTGGAAATCCAAGGCTATGTTAATGTATAAAACCTGTTGATTATGGATGCAGCCTCAAAGAACGCTCCCTGTGACCCAAGCTGCGCAGCTGGGGTATGACCTTCATGAACAGACAGACAATGACTAACCACCAAGTTTCCGAAAATATTTTCCCAGGTGTTTATTTCTCCAGGCAGCTGCCTTTTGCATGTTTATTCATGGCAGGCAAGGACTCCACGTCCAATCTGGTGATAAAAAGGGCATTTTCTCATCACAGGCAGAGAACAAGCAATAGCTGTTGGAGGTATGAATACGCCCACAGCAAAAAGTTCAGATCCAGATCATAGCTCCCTGAAGACAGACTTGGGTCCAGGACATCAATTCCATCCCAACATAGAGAGCAACCAGATGCAAGCCTGAATTCTCTTTTTTTTTTTTTTTTCCAAATAATTTGGATTCTTAGATCATGATGAGGGCAGATCATTAAGGAAAATAATCAGTACAGAAAAAATATTAGTGCTGCGAAGACAGGAGATGTTTACATTAAAAACAAAACAAACAAAACCAAACCAAACCAACCAAACAAAAAAAAGCATAGGCTAATGCAGGTGTCTAAAAGTCAAGGGGCTTCTCTAAGATACGGAGGGAGCAGGTCCTTCCTGGGGTTGAGTCTGTTCTTTTGGAAATGTTCCCATCTACCATACATGAAGCATCATGAGCTGGCTCACGCCAGTGCCAAGATGGGTATGGGAACAAGAATCAAGTCCTTGGCTAAATTAATGGCCACGTTACCATTGCAATACTGAATTATGGTCAGAGGCGAGGAAAGAGGCACAGTTGGGGTTTTTTCTTATAGTAGGAAAAGCTTGGTTGAGGAAGAGCTGCAGGAATCACAGAATCACATGGGGTTGGAAGGGACCTCTGGAGGTCATCTAGTCCAACCCCCTCCCAAAGCAGGTCCACCCAGAGCAGGTTGCACAGGAACGTGTCCAGGCGGGTTTTGAATGTCTCCAGAGAAGGAGACTCTGCCACCTCTCTGGACAGCCTATACGAAGGTACCTATAAGTCTTGGCTTGCCCTGCAATTGCCTGGTCCCAGGCCGTAGCCAAGCTTTTAGGGATACAGGCTGGAGCACAGCAGGGATTTTGATGCCAGATGTAGCCTGCAGGCACCAGTGATCCTTTGCTGCTTGACAGGGCTTCACAGGGAGGGTTTTTGCACCAATTTCAGTGAGTCTGGGGTCTTGCAAGGCAATGTTGCTTTCTGGGGATCAAGGGAAAATACAGTTAGTCATTGCAAAGCAGCGGTACTCCAATGTATTTGGACTGACCTCTTTTCTTTAAAATTCTTATCAGCTGACAGCTGGGATCAGGTGGAATTTGTCTGGCATCACCTTCATCAAATCAGCAGCTATTTTAATAGAAGTCTTGGTCAAAATAAAGGATAATAACATTAGCAAAGGCTGGGACTGTAAATCTGCCAAGAAATTGCTATTTTCTTGCCATTAGGAATAACTTTAGGGGTTTTGCTTTATTTCTTTTGGCTGGGACCAAGGTGCTAATATTAATTTATTCTCTGCGATCCTCAGCAATCCATTTGGCCTTATGTAGGAGAGAAGAAAAAAAATGGTTTTTTTTCCCTCTGCTGATTGCATATTTTTTTTTAATATTTAAGTGCCTGTAACTAAACAGGAGGCAGTGTGTTTCCAAGAAGAGAACGCACTAGCATCCTGCAGATATCAGCAGTGTCTGTTAGCCAGAGACTGAACACCATCCACCTGCTTTCTAGATTCTTGACAGAGAAACAAGACCTTCATAAGCTTTCACAAACCCCCAGACTCAGTAAACTACGTGAAAAGGGGCTTGACTGGAAACGTGAAGAGTTATGGAGTTATAACAAGGTTTGCATACAGAGGGAAAGCTTGTCTGAGCTCTCTGGAGTTGCACAAGACCTTCAATATTTCCTGGGACATGATAGAAAAATCACATGCTTCCAAAGGCAATTGCTGGTTTTGATGCCTATAGTTTAGCACAGGTTAAAATATTTTGCTTCTCTGGAAAGTACAGGAAGAAACAGAAGTTTACAATGTGCCAACAGCTTAAATATGTGTAATAAACAAAGGCACTGTAACAAATGAGCTGTGGGGGGGATTTATTTGGTAAGAAAGAGAAACCGTCTGCTGATGCCCCTCTTACGTTTGGCTTTCCATCAACCTAACAGGCCACTTGTCAAGATCATGGTGTCAGGATTGGAGTGAATTAACTCAAAAGCAGTCATCCCCAAAACTGTGGGAATATATCCTATCACAAATGCTTAAAAGCAAGAATGAGCTACAAAGAAAAATTACATGGGAAAAGTGCTGCTCTGCGTCAGTAATTCACAGGCGAGAGCCAAAATCACAGACACCCTATGCCAATCAGGTGATGCTGACCTGGCTCCAAGTTCATTTCTGAGAGACCTTCTCAAATAACGGTCTTGTCCAGAGCCCTTGACCTCAGTGGGAGCCCTTCCAGTGACTTTTATAGGCTTTGGATGTGTCCTTACATCAGTAACATGAAGTTAGTATCTAAACTGTTGGCTCAGTAGCACAAGGGAACAAGTGAAAAGAGCTTTTTCCACCACTCCAGCATGCTCCTCTTCATAACACCTGCAAAAAAACCCCAGAGATCATTTGGCAGGCTTTTTTCCATCCTGTGCAGCAGCACCCCAAATTGTTTACTGCATTGGTTAAAATAAGCTCCATAGCAGGAAAATGCATTTAACTACCCATATCAGAAAAGTGACAAACACCATTATGTTTTCCAAGTGGTGACTTTGCAAATAATTATTCATCATTTTGGTACCAGACAAAGGCAGACATTAAGGTCATCAGCTTTGTAAAGCCCCAAGTCCTTATGGTGGACCTAAGTCTCAGGTAGGAAGGGATGATGATTTTAAGCACCCAGTTGAACCGACTCATCTAGCATAGGCTCAGAGAATGTCACAGATCTTACACAACCTACATACTTTATATATTCATAGATTTTTAAAGCCAAGAGGGGCTGTTAGTCCATCTAGTCTGATCTCATTTACCACCAACCACACAATGTTATCCAGTTACTGAGTGCGGTTGTGGCTATCTAAGGCTTTCCCTCTAAAAGGGCACTTGAAATCATCTGGAGATGAAGAAGCCGCTATTTCCTTTTGGTTTGCTCCACCGCCCAGTCTCTCCCTGGTGAAACAAACTGCACCTTGCTGAGAATTAAATTTTGCTTCTCTTTAGTATCGTAATATCTCCTTTTTAAGAAAAAAAAAATGCATAAGAACTTTTATCAATTCATGTGTTTTTCAAGTGACACCAGGATCTTGGAATCTTTTGCCAGAATACATATAACTCCTGCTTCTTGAGACTTAACATATAACCAGCATCAGGGGGAGTATATATGGTATGTTTGATTTGTAGCACCATCATATGCCAAAATGTATTATGCGGAACAGCATTAGAGGCTAAACAGTACACACCACTGACATATAGACCAAGAGCCTGCTGTTTGTTTTTCATTAGGATTTTGTCTGGAATTTGCATTTTTAGACTATGCTGAAAGCTCTGTCTCTGTTTTGGGGACAACATTAAGGTTTGCTGAGTGGTGGCCTGGCTCCTGTTCAGGAGAGCTTCAGCTTCATCAGCTCCAAACTTGGGAAAAATGCATTTTGAAGCCCTCTCCTCCTCAAAGGCTCTGCAGTCATGTGGTCAGATTCCTCCTGATGTAACAGTCAGTTGAACAGCATGGGGGATGAATTTGTCCACCAAGGGAAACTATTCAAATTGGCCTTTTTCTGTTCTTCCCAGAATATTTTCACTCCAGGCTCCTTAACTATTTAACCCATCTTTTTCCTTCCCCCTGGCATGGGGGCAGCCCAGCACAGACTGCGCTCCTGCTGCAAGGCTGTCACCTAAGGAGACCTTTCACGGATCTGCTCCATCCCCTCTCCCTGAGCGAGGGGTCTGGTAGGCACTCCCTGCCTGCCTGCAAATCTGGAATGCACTGGAGTGCTACTGTGCCACTGGTGGGACCAAGCCCACAAGCTGGTGGGGAAAGGCCAGCAGGAGCTGGTGGTGATCCTGAGCAAAGCTGCAGGCTCAGTTTCTCTGATTTTGCAAGCATGTTAAAAGTTGTTTCATCTTCCAAGCAAGGAGGCCCAGGCTAGGTCAGCGAGCGACGGGCTGCAGCTCTCTGTATCCTGGAAAGGATAAGCAGGGCTGGAGTCCAGGCCGCTCTTTCCAAAGTCTGCAGCATCCTCTGGCGGAGCCGCAAGGAAAGGATGGCCATCCAGGGGAGAGGACCAATGAAGTTTCATCTTGCATTGCCAGGGCAAGGTTTGTGTCGTCTAAAAATGTGCCCAAACCTCACTCGTCTGTAACGTGACCGGGAAGAGCCAAAATTGCAAATGCCCTAATGCTGACCAGGTGATGCCGTGTACGGGGAGCTACTCCTTGTGCTCCAGAGAGGAAGAGGCAGCCCAGCAATCAGCCTGGGATTTGGGAACTACACTTCTACTCCTTGCTTTGCTGCAAATGTCCCGGCTGACCTCGGGCAGGCATCTGCAAATTTCTGACAGTCCGGTGCCACAGGAGCAGAACTTGTATTCTTACCGGAGTGACTCAGCTGGCAGAAATGCTCCACAGCTTCTCCCCTTTTCCTGGTTGTTATGTTTTGAGAAAACCCATAACAATTTATTGTCGTTTAGACAATTATTTTATCACCCGGTGAGCCCTCCCCACCCAGAATAAGGGAATCGGGGAAAGCAAGGAAACATGACCGTTGAAGTATAAATAGATTTAATAGGATAAGACTAAATAACAATAATACTAAAGAACCAGTATTAATCCCAATACTAATATAAGATATACAAGGACTATACTTAGCCAGTTTTATCAGCAGGGAGCTGTGCACTCCCAGCAGGGGACAGCAAATGTCAGATACTGCAAGTGCTATGGCTTTGGGAGGAAGGAAAGGGCTCAGAGGTCCGGCACCGGGGCAAGGAGTTTTCTGGATCACAGCCATTAAGGGAGAGAGACACTATGCAGCAAACTTTCCTAATTTATATTGAATGTGACATTCATGGTATGAAATAATCCTGTTGGCCACCATGGGTGAAATGCCCAGGCCTCGCTGCTCCTTGTTCCTGCACCTGGCAGGGCTCAAAAACACTGAGACCTTGAATCCCACATAGCCTAGCTGGCTATAAAGTCAATATTTTCACAAATCCAGACATTAGAGTCTTCTAAAAGTGCAGTTTTCCTCAGCATGAGAAGTTAGTTCTGTGTCGCTCAACCCAGGACACTGGTCTTACTCACCATGATCAAACCCCAAAGCCTTCACTCCTGAGCAAAGGAAGCACTCAGATAAAATCTGGGTTCCCAGGCTGCAGTTCTTTCCTGGACTTTGCTATGTTTTGGCTTAAAGTGCAAAACAGGTTGTTGCATCCTGTTTTGTTACAACAGCCGTGTGTCTGGAGCGCTTGCCCCACGCACAGGGCACCTGGGTTCAGCCTCTTCCTCAGCCCAAGGGGATTCAGACACCTCTCTGCCGCCTCCTGACCGTTTCATCCCTCCATCACAACTGTGCAGAAAAGAATTAATGATTCAGAGAGAGTGAATAAGACAGTCTTCCTTCCCTCTCCCCAGCAACTGGAACATTCATCAGGGATGAAGGAGACAGGGCTCAATCTTCTGCCCTAGGATGCCACAGGGTAGCATTCACCCCTGAAGTGCATCTGAGCACCCAGGACATTTGGAGAATCGAGTTCATCTCTGCCGGCCTGAGAAATGACGCTGGTGGCAGAGGGTAAGTGTGAAATCCAGCCGCTGGCATGCGGAAGGAGCATTGGGAGAATCCCTCCTGGGCAGCTCTGCAAAGATTGACACGCTCATACAACCCAGTGCAACAGTGCTGCCAAATTCTGCAGCAATTCACTCAATCCTTATGAAAGCAAGACTAAATTGGACTGGAGCCTGCACTTCATCTTCTCTCCCAACTCCTCAGGGTGAGAACTGTTGAGCAGACGAGGTTTCTGATAAAGTAAAAGCAAACACCATTCCCTTGTGCTAAGATACAGGAATATTATCCTGACATTTTAGCGTGGATCACTCATATTGCTGCTCATTCTCTCCACTCCTAGAGCTGTGTCTTGACAATAGAAACATTCCCCGAATACAAACAAAATAATCAGGGTTGAAAACCAAATTCATGGTGGAAGCATGCACTCCTCGGGAGCTACCTGTCAGGACAGATTTGCCTCTCGGCCTGGATGAGTCTAAGCATGTTGAGTCTGCACTAGTTATTTTTATTCTAAATATTTTTATTCTGTCCTTCCTATGGTGGTCTTGTTGTCACAGAACTGTAACAACATGCTCTAATATCTGGTAGCCAGCAGCCTGATAATTACAGGATCCAGTTTCAAATTTGTGTCACAGAAGTATAGAAAAGAAAGGTAAATAGCGTAATAACTTTCAGTGATGTCTGCCTCTTCCTGTTTTTTTTTTTAATGGAGGACTTTATTTTACATCACCTTGAGTAATTACAATCATCATCCAACATTTTTACAAGCCATTCAAATTTGAAGATTAAAACCAGCACTTAAGTAAAAAATGCTTCCAAGCAGGAATTTATCTGCCATTGGTCTTGGAAACAGTATTTGTGTGCTTAAGTACTTGGCAGCCCACAGAGTGACCCTCCCATCCGTCGGCTGTTTAAAATCATTTCACTGATAAATGACAGCAATACAGGGTCACTGGTGAGAAAGAGCGGCTCGTCCTCCAGGAACAGTGGTTCTGGGAGATGTGAAACCACGTTTGTGCTTCTCCTAAGCCCGGACTTACCCCACCAAAGTGCCAACTCTTAAGTGAGTGCCTGTAACTTTTCTCTTAGTACTGGAAATAATCCATCAGTATCTGCACTGGGAGATGGTGAGGAGCAGTACCTGGGCTGTAAAATAAGACAAGACATTTAATGTGGCTGAGGGCCTGAGGAACAAACCCACCACAGCCAGCCATTGGCAACAGGAGCAATTTAACCTCATTAAACACTGAAACACAGCACTTCGTAAATGTAAAAACAAATTGACTTTTTTTTTTTTTATGTGGAAACAGCTAAACACAAGGTACAAAAAATAATGGATTTCTTTCAATCAACTCTAATGAAGATGTGGATGGACCACTGTAAAAATGAAGTCCCCACAGAAATTAATTTTACTGTAGCCTGGCCTGAAGATGTAGAGAAACAGTTCTGTACCACACCTGAGTCAACTGAGCCCTAGCAGCCAGCTGGAATTGGTTTTTCACATCTGGGGCCCTGAAACCTGATCTGCTGTGAGACTAGAGCAAGGCTGGCTCACCTTCTCACACAACAGAAAAAAAATAAAATTGCACAGACACCTGACATTTTCTTCTGCCAGGGGTGGGTACCCTCCCCCAAATAAATCCATGGGCCGGTCTATGTATATAGGCAAAAGCAAGGCCTGGCACCACCCTGTGGTATTCCTGACCCACCCGGGAGTTTCTTGAGAGAAAATAATTAAAAGCGTGGCGGGTGGCACGCCAAGTAACGGCGGTAAAACTGACCCCCGCCTGCAATTTTCAGTGCCTTTGAAAGGTTCGCCAAGAGACCGTGCCCCGCAGCGCCCCTCCGCAAGGAGCACGGCAAGCCCCTCTCCGCGCCCAAGATGGCTGCCCGCTCCGGGCCCGCCGCCTCCCTCACTCAAGATGGCTGCAAAGCGACCGGCGGCTGATGTGGCGAAGCCTGGACGGCCATGTTGCTTTCGGGAAGCAGGGCGCTGCCGGGCGGGCCTTCTCCGCGCCCTACCATTCCGCTGAGGCGAGGTGCCGGTGGGGGGCAGCAGTGGTTTCGCCCGGGAGGGAGGAGCGCGGCGGGCGCGGCTGAGGCGGGAGCGGGGCAGGGTAAGGCTGTGCGGCGGCCCTGAGGGGGCGGTGGGGCAGCGGCAAACCCCGGGGCCGCTGGGAAGCACCTCGGGGACCGTCGGGGAGGGAGCCCGTCGGCGGCTTCAGCCAGCACTGCCCTGTCCGGCGGGAGGGCGACTGCCACAGGCCAGGCCTCGATGCCTCAGGAGCAGGCATGACGGCGGCGAGGCATCACCCGGGAGCGGAGCGGCCTGGCCTGGCGCTGTCGCTGGGGCCGAGCTGTCCCCTGGGCGGGTGGCGGGCGGCGGGCGGGAGGCCCCACGCTGGTGTTGCTTGGAGGGCCGGCTGCCTGCCATGGCGTGAGGAGACTCGCGCAGTTGTCAAGCACAGGGAGAAAGGACCTTGGTTTCTGATTTTCTTGCAAGGCTCAGGGTGCCCCTAGGCATGCTGCAGGCTGTTAGACACATAAAAATCTGTTGGCTGCACAAAGTAAACGGCAAAAATGAGAAGGCGATCACAACTGTGTTTTGTCTGTGGTGTAAGGAATAATACGGTGCGGTATCTTTCGGATAGGACTGTTGGTGTCCATGGTGTTCAGCCTGGAAAGTGGAATCAGCCTTGATTTTCTCATGTGAAGAGCATTTTCAGTTGTATCTTGAAGGTAATGTACTTGGGTTTTAGCACGGCAGAGATCAAAGTTCTGTATGTTTAAAAGAAGAACCAAACAACTTTGGATGACTCTTGGAGGAATTTTTCCAGCAGTACTCTGGAGGATAAATTGGGATGCTCTGTGTGGCGATTCCTCAACTTACCCAGCAGTGCACAAACAGACCGCAGGAGAAGGTGCAGTTGTTACTATTCGCTCAGTGTCCTGAAGTGCCTAACTTTATATGCATCATGTGGAAATTTATGTGAATAAGCTTAATTTTCCAGATTATTAATACAGTTGAGTAACTTCAGCTGTTATTTATGTCCTCATAATGTTTTTTTTTTAAAATCTACATTAGTATTATTATCTCACTGTCAGCAATATATTTTATCATCACAATCACAAGACAGGTAAAAAAAATCAGAAAAAAATGTTGGGTGTGGCTCATTTGAGGACTGAAGCTAAGTCTGATGTATCTCTGGCAGTGAATCTCATTGCCCTTTACTTGGGGCAGTTTGTGTGCTCTTTTGGAGTTTGGACACAATTTGGAGTTTTAGAAAGCAGGCACTCTGTTGCGTCGCTGGGTACACAGGGGATAGCTCCTTCTATTGTGCACCTCGAATGCTGTCGTCAAGCCAACTTTATACACAACAGATATACATATTCAGTGTAATTCCAAGAAAACATTAGTATGTTCATTACATTTCAGAGAATTCATATACACATTATAATAAGCTTTTGGGCGTGCGTAGTCATGCCTTCTGGTGGTCCTCGTTTTGAGTGAGGGTCGTTTCTTCCTCAGTCTTCGTTGTCTTCATCTGTCCTTTGGCTCACTTTGTCGAGCAAATAATTGCTCACATGTTGGCAAAACATTGTAACTGCTTGATTGATCATTAAAACTAATGATCTTCCTGCTACCACCTGTTTGTCAGACAATGTCCATATTTATTACATCCCTGTCTTAGACCACCATGTTCTCAAGGCCACAGACATCCTTTCTTATCTTCTTAAGTCCTTGAAACAATTTGGGATGGTTACTAAAATAGTTACATTTCTTCTCTAAAAGAACATTCCCTACAGTTTAGCCATTTACAGAATACTAAAGTCTGCTTTAGGTATCAGGATGAAGATGATTAAGTAAGAGTATACTAGGACTCCTTTTTTTCTTTTCTTTTTTTTTTTTTCCCCTAATACCTTTGATATTTCAAGGGTTCTAGTTTTGATCATTTTCGGGCCCCTTTGTTGTACATGTACATGCAGCTATTGAGAGTTTGAAGGAACCCTTCCTGGGAAAATAAGGAAGCATTTCCTCCTTACTTCTCTGGAGACAAACTTAAGTTCTTGTTGAAACGGCTTAGGGAAAATCAAGCAGCCAAGCATTATCTATACTTTGCAAAGAGCAGGGAATATTTGTGTGAAATAACAGAATTTTTGAGAGGTATTCAATTCAATTTCTTTGACCTATTGGTTTTTTTTCCCCTAGATAGTTGGGTGTATAAATTGGTGTACCTTAACTGTCTTCACTTCAAAAGGGCTGTACCACATCACACCAGTTAAGGCTCTGGCCTGTAGAAATTGCAAAGTAGATGCAAACAGTGAAAGTCCAAGAAAGAATGATGTTTTAGAAATACTTACTGTCCTTCCTACAAACCTCTTCATTTACTGTGTTAATTGTCCTGAATTAGATAGCTGCTCTTGAATGTGTTGTTGCATCATTAAAAAAGAGCGCTATAGTACAGAGCAAATATAAATCCTTTCTTTGAAATTGGAAGCCTCTGTTAGGTTTCATTTTTGAAAACAGCTGTACTTATTCCAGTGGCCTTATTAGGAACTGTAATTGAATTCACAGAATCATATGGGGTTGGAAGGGACCTCTGAAGATCATGTGGTCCAACCCCCCTGCCAAAGCAGGTCCACCCAGAGCAGGTTGCACAGGAACGTGTCCAGGCGGGGTTTGAATGTCTCCAGAGAAGGAGACTCCACCACCTCCCTGGGCAGCCTCTTCCAGTGCTCTGCCACCCTCAAGTAAAGAAGTTCCTTCTCATGTTTAGTTGGAACTTCTTACATTCAGGTTTGTGCCCATTTCCTCTTGTCCTGTCCCTGGCACCACTGAAAAAAGACCGGCCCCGTCCTCCTGACACCCACCCTTTAAGTATTTATAGGTGTTGATCAGATCCCCCCTCAGCCTTCTCTTCTCCAGACTAAAAAGACCCAAGTCCCTCAGCCTCTCCTCGTAAAAGAGATGCTCCAGGCCCCTCATCATCTTTGTAGCCCTCTGCTGTACCCTCTCCAGCAGTTGCCTGTCCTTCTTGAACTGGGGAGCCCAGAACTGGACCCAGTGCTCCAGATGGGGCCTCACCAGGGCAGAGTAGAGGATGAGTAGAGCGGGATGACCTCCCTTGACCTGCTGGCCACATTCTTCCTGATGCACCCCAGGATGCCATTGGCCTGTTGGCTCATGGTCATCCTGTTGTCCACCAGGACTCCTAGGTCCTTCTCCTCAGAGCTGCTCTCCAGCAGGTCAGCCCCCAACCTGTCCTGGTGCAGGGGGTTATTCCTCCCCAGGTGCAGCACCCTACACTTGCCTTTATTGAATTTCATCAGGTTCCTCTCTGCCCAGCTCTCCAGCCTGTCCAGGTCTCGCTGGATGGTGGCACAGCCTTCTGGTGTGTCAGCCACCCCTCCCAGTTTTGTGTCACCAGCAAACTTGCTGAGGGTACATTCCATCCCTTCATCCAGGTCGCTGATGAATATATTGAAGAGGACTGGACCTGGTGCTGATCCCTGGGGAACACCACTTGTTATGGACCTCCAACTAGATTCTGTGCCCCTAATCATGACCCTTTTGATCACGACATATAATTGAAATATGTTTTGGTTTTTGCAGTAGTTCTGTTAGATTAATTGCGTTTTCTGTAAATCTTCCATACGTGCAAATTCTTTAAAGTGTTTATTCCATTATTACCAGGCAAAAAGCTGAAAGAAGTTACAAACAAATGCATAAAATGCAATATGTAGAAAAAATGTTGGTTTTACTGAAATCTTCCCTTTGAAGTCAATGTGTTGGGAGACTAGCAGCTTGCTGCTTTCAGAAGTAGCTTCAGGGTGAAGCAGAATGATGTTTAATAGGGCTGTTTGTTAACCTCTAACCAGCTCCCTTTTGCGTGCTGGTTTCGTAAGCGGTAGCTGGCTTGCAATGACCCGTAGTGGTCAGTGGTATCTTCCTTGCAGCGGGGTGTGAACCCTGCCGCCTCCGGAGCTCCGAGAGGGTTTCTGAGGGTGTGAGAAAATATCAGAGGGGTTGTGGAGTGGCCGAGCGTGCCCCTCCTGCTGCATTGCACTTTTTCCGCCTTCACTACAGTTCTGCATCCCACCCAGGAATTTATTCTGCTGAGTTAGTGTGCTGTGTTTGCAGGAGAGCAGGAGAGAGAAGTGCCGATCCTCTTGGTATTTGGGCTGGCTTGAGCGCTGGAATGTGAAAGAGATGGGGCGCAGTTCTGTGAAGGCTTGGTTTTTGGATGAAGTTAGGAGCAAAAGTTAGGATTGTGAAGACCAGGGTGCCTTGTGTTCATAAATAGAGGGATAGAATTAAACCTACTAATGATGTTACCATTAATTTTCTTACTCGATTACTGGCAGTTATTTCAAGCCAACGTTAACCTGCAATTAGAACAAAATATGTCTTTCTCTTTGATACAGTAACTGGATGATTTACTGCAACATTTGTCATCTGCATTCCCATTGCTCTAGATGGAAATTGTTCAAGAACCTTCTCTTGTTGTTAAGTGTAAAAAGTAAGAAGAAAATAGCTTTCCTAATCTGTTGGGTATAAGAAGCTGCTTCCTTACCGCCAAGATGAAAGCAAAATACTTGGAAATCTTCTATTACCTGAACTTTGGGGGAAAAAAGAATCTACATCCTGTTTTATACCCCTGAAACATAGTGTTCTACTCTCAGTCTCATGAAACTGTAAAGCATGAAAACATACTATATTGAACACCACTTCAGAAAACTTTCTTCTCTACATGGTGACAAAAAGTAGAGTCTCATTTTTCTGGGAAGACAGGGAAGTGAGAATTGGTTTGTTTGTGGCATTTTTCATTGGAAAGACATTTCAATAAACCATTTGTGGGCTGATTTAATCTAGAACCAGCTGAACTAAAAGAGATGATGTTGGAACGTACCTCTCCGTTTGGCTTAGTATCAGGTATTAGTGTTAGTAAAGCTCACATGGGAGCTTGTATCTAGAATTTTATCTCAAGATGGGGATCTTAAAAAGGAGCAGGAGGAAATTAGCACGTGCTCTGCTCATTGATTTCTTTAAGCGCTACTGATCAGTGAGCTCTGCAACCCTGGGGTCAGTTCTGCACAGAAATGAAGAAGGATATCCTGTTGGAAAACATTAATAAGGGCAAGCCAGGGGACAGATTAAGCGAAAGCTTTTGTAAATTTGTGGACTTAATTTGGTCTTAACCTCTGGATCTGTGCTTCTCAGCCTTCAAGCGTGCCGTAGGAGCTGTTAGGGTCGTGGCTCCACGTAGCTGGTGATCATTGCTAGGGAATAGTTGGCATATGTTGAGTTGGGAGTGTTTTAAAGATGCCTGCTGGCCAGAGTTCGTAAGGCAGAGACTGTAGTAATTCCTGAACATTTGTAGGAGCCTGGCTGTGAGCAGTCCTCTTCTGATAGAATTTAGACAATGCTATTTTGCACATCGCCCTCCTCAATTTCTAGCTTCTGTGGGATGTTTCAACACATGCTTTGTCTGTTTCTTCGAGTTGTTACCTTTCTTAAGTATTTTTCATGTAGTAATATTTTTGTTTTCTGTTCTCTGAGTAAACATCTTTGAACTTGCTAGGAGTGAGGAGTGCAGGAGTGAGGAGGTTCTGCACCAGCTAGGTGAGAAGGCTGAGATCTGAAGCAGTCTCATTGGTTGGGGTAGAACTTCTTGTAGGAGCTCATCTAGTACTCAGGATCAAACCCCCAGTTAAATACAAATATGTGAGGTTCTCCATAACTCAAATTTACAGACATTTTCTATCTAGTAGAAATCTCATCCATTTTCTATGAATGTAGCTGTACATGTTCCAGTGGCAATTAATGGGGTCATGAAAAAAATCAGTTTAAATCTTTAAATGCCATTTTAAAAACGTTATTTGGGATGTTACAAGTATTGAATGACTTGTGCTTTGCAGATTAGAAGACAATTACCCTCTGCAGTGCTTGCTGCGGTAGGTTTCTCTTGAGCTTGCTATTCAAACCTATTCACTCTAGGCTATGTATTGTATTTGACTTCCTGGTACTCTATGCTGAAGACGCATTTGTCTTCCTAATCAGACAGTTTGTATGTGCCAGGAATGTATATAATATAATGTCAAACATAATTTAGATGAAAAGTGAAAGTACAGTTTGGTGTCATTTTCTGCCAACCGTTATTACTGTGAGAGGGAAGCATAGCAAGCCAAGCTTAAATGAAGCCTTTAAGCAATAACAAGCTGATTCGCCTTTTTATTTTGGCCTAATGCTCTTCCCTTGGTTACAAAGCAGTTGTAAGCATGTGCTAAATAACAGACATTTTAAAACTGTGCTAAGTTGGGAATATCAGCTTAGAGGATCAGATCAGAGGCAGCAAGGCCTCAGTAAGGTTGACGGCGTCACTGTTGTGCTTTATGGGCAAGTGTAAATGAGACTTCTCATTTCAGCAGTATAGGTGTCATATGTAGGTTGAGACAGGAAAGCCACAGAGTTCTGAGACATCAGATTTACTGTAGTAATAGCTAGTGTCTGTCTCTAGAGCTGGTGGGGAATGCAAACTGTTCTTTCTGAAAATGTCAAAATGTCAAAAAACTTCTGACCCTCTATTTGTTGATTGAGAAGGAGCAGTTTTGAAATATTTTTCAAATAAAACACTATTATGTACTCAAAAAAATTTGTAGCTATTTCTAGATTTGTAGTTTGTCCCTGTATGTTATTTAAGTGGCCAAATACATGAGAACCTTACTAACTATCGTTATTAACCCCTAGGTCTGATTGTTTACATGGGGGGGAGGAAAAAAAAAAAAAAAACCAGAAACAAAATTGAACCAGATCCAAAGATTTATTCCTGTGCTTTGATGCAAGGGCTGCCTGGCACAGTGAGTAGAGCCTGGTGTGACTGTGAAAACACAGGTTCTGTTTCAACACCAGCCTGGAAACAATCGGAAGTGACTTGTTATGCTTCAGTTCCCCCTTTGTACAAGAGCGGGGAAAAGATGCTTGTTTCTACTATAAATTGTTGTGACCTTTACTGTTGAAAAGTGCTTTTATGAAGAACGTTTTATTAAGTTGGGCTAATCACTTTAATCATATTGCATTACTGTTACCATCTGTGCTACAGAATATTCACTTTGAAGGGTTATCCTGGAATGTAAATCTAAATCTATGACTGCAGTAAACCAAATGTGTTTGGTGATGATGGTTGCACTGATGGAAGTAACCTTGGGGTTTTTGCCATGTCTTGTAAATTAGGAATTAGGACATGGATCTCCACTGAGTGTTTTGTATGATTGATGTTGTATATGAATGAAAAGATAGCTCACGGAAGAGGGAGAGCAAGCATTCAAACATTTGCCTGTTTTTCTGGCAGGATGGAGAAAAAGAAAATCCTAATGAAATCCAAGGTTGCAGCTTCTAACCTCCTGAGGGCACTGCATTCTCTGTACCAGTTCGGTCACCTCTGTGATGTGACAGTTCACACACAACATCTTGGAATTCAGGAGGACTTTCTGGTTCACAAAGCTGTCTTGGCAGCTTCTAGCAATTATTTTAAGGGGCTTTTCCTGCATGATGAGATGCTGGACACCAAGAATTGCACAGTGACTCTGCAAGACATTTACACAGAAGAGTTCACCTCCTTCCTGGAGTTTGTTTACACTGCAGAAGTGGAGATTGAAGCGGAAAAACTGCAACGAATGAAAGAAATAGCTGAAAGACTTGAATGCAAGGATTTGCTTGACATCTGTGAAGAAGTGAAAGCAGAGGGCAGGAAAGGTTTGGATTTGAGCCTCCATCTGAAAGGTCAGCTGTGTGAAAATGGTGGGCCACAGTGGACTTCCATGCAGCAAGAGGAGAACCACAAACTCAGTAACTCTTCTCAAGTTGTGGCAATACCCGTGCAGAGGAAACTTTGGGATAGGCAAAAACATAAAAAGTTGCTGGCTGGCTATGAACTCTTTGAAGGCCAACCAGTAAGCCTGCAGCAAGAGGACTCTGCATATCCAGAACCAAAATCCAGAACAGCAAAGCTACCGAAATGTAATAAGACAGATACCAGAAACAAACTTAGCATGAATATCATCAGTCTGGAGAACAGTCATTCTCTCCTAAGTCAGGCTGAGTCAAAGGAAGCCTCCGTAGTAATTAGGAACACTCTGCCTGAGCAATGGGAAGATGAAAACAGTTTAATTTCCAAATTCACCAGTAAAACAGAATGTAGGAAATCACCACGGCATGTGGCAAAAGCCTTGCCACAGATTGTGTGTGAGAAGTGCAACGAATCATTCTGTTTTATTGAGCAGTACCAGTCGCACATGGAGCTCAAGCATGACATAAGCCTGGCTGTCAAGTACAGCTGTAATACATGTGAGCAGCTCTTCTCCACTTACCAGAACCTCCAGCAGCACCACCTCACCTTTCATAGTGATGAGCAGGGCTTCTTCTGTGTGTTTTGCGACAAGAAGTTTAAGCGCCAGAAGGACAGAAATGACCATATCCGCAAAGTGCATGAGAAGAAGCAGGATCCCCAGGCCTGCCCATACTGCGACAAGGTCATCAGCTCCAAGTGTGGCCTGACAGTCCACATACGAACGCACACAGGCGAGAAACCTTATAAATGCGAACGCTGCCCCGCCAGTTTTGCTCAGAGGTCTGCTTACAATACCCATGTAAGGTATAGCATTCTCCGTGTGTGTATGTCCGTGTCCCTGCCTGCGCGGGAAAGTGTATTTTCTCATTGGGCACCAGGTTAAAAGTGTTCCTGAAGTCCTCTCTGGTTTAGTTTCAGAATTCCTTGGATCTGATCAGAAGTGTGTTGAAATCGGCACAGATTTTTTCCATTGACCTCATCAAGCTCTCAGTCTGGATTACTGGGTTGAGGTCTCCCAGGCTGGGAATTTAGGCAAACGTTTACTGTTGAATCAAAGAGGACTTGAGCAACCAGATCTGTTAGGCGATTTTGGAAGCCTCAGATTTGGATTTCTTAATAGGAGTCTGAAAAGAATTGGCATCTGTTTAAAATGCACAAGAAAATGCCCATTTCATAAACTTTGGTGTAGTGTAGTGCTCTTTAGTATGGTTTTCATGGGGCAAATATCCTGCATGCTATTTTGCTGGGTAGCATGAGCTTCCAGATGGGCTTATTAAGCTCTGCCTGACTGAAAACAAGATGTTTAAATTGCACAGTAGTTACCAGAACTGCAGAAGGCACTGCACATGTCAATCCGTATCCATACCCTGCTTGTACGGTACAGGATATAGGTGGCATTCTATTGGATCCCTGCTTCCCTTGTGAAAAATGTCAACATTTGTTTGTAGTTCAGTCCAGGAGCAGAAAAAACATTCCGCAAGTGTCACGAGTGAAATGACATCGCTTGTTCCATGCACCGAGTAGTGATAAGTAGAGTTAACTGCTGCAAGGGATTGCTTACAAGGGAATCTGTTTTGTTTTTCCGTATAGGCATTTAATCTATATTTCCCTTGGTGTAAGTCCATGATTACTTATCCTGGCCACTATGGCCTTCGAGGAAAATTTACAGTCCATCCCATGTTACTAGTCAGATGACGAATATGTATACCTGAGAGGCACCATCCTTGATGAACTGAGACCTTTTAATTTTCTTTCATTAACTGGTCCAACTACATAAAATTTTCCTGTTCCCAGCTCTCCAAACATGCTATTAATTTCTTAAATGGTGTGAAGAACAATTAAAAGGAAACGACTCTTCCTCCAAGGCAAACATGTCTGAATTGAAACAATTAAGCCTATTGAAGTTGTGCTCTGTTGTTTGTTTGTTTTAACAGAAAAATCCATGAGTCTGGGCAAGAGAGGAAACTTATGCCTGTCTATTGGATGGTAGTTCCGCCTGCACATAGACCAAACACAACAAGCTGTGACAAAGGTCCTGACAGAGAGACGTGGGATGGGACATCGAAGGCTGAACGACGGAAGAGTGCGAACCACAAAGAGGCCACAAATCGTGAGGAAGAACCCAGGGGTTCATCTGTTACCGAAGCAGACTGCAGCAATGAGCAAGAACAGAAGCAGAAATATAAGGAAGCTGAAACAAGAAGTGAAAAAATAAGTGAAGAAGGGAATGAAGATGAAGGTGAAACGAGTGTGAAGGGTGAGGAGGAGGTAGATTACGAGGCAGGGTATTCCGAAGTTGAAGACAGTAGAGATAACGAGGAGGTCTGTACTGAGGAGGAGGATGAATACTCCAATGAGAAGGATGGGGAAGAACGTGAATCAGATGAAGAATTTAAAATAAAGAAGGTAAATAAAAGTGGGATGAATAAGAAATCTGCCTATGTAATAACATGCGACAAGTGTAATGAGCAGTTTGTCTCAAGGAAAAAGTATGTGGATCACTGCAGAGATGTCCATCAGTGCTTGCCTGGTAAAGTCTATCAGTGTGATATCTGCAGCAAGTCGTTTGCTAGTTACAACAGCTGGAAGGAGCATCGAGCATGTGTCCACACTGAAGAAAGGCAGTTTGCTTGCACCCTTTGCAATGCTACTTTTAAAAGAAAGAGAGATGTGAGGACACATTATATGCGGAAGCACGAAGGCAGGGTCAAACGCCCTCTCTGCTCTGTCTGTGGAAAGATCCTCAGCTCCCGAACAGCATTAGTGTTTCATATGCGGACACATACAGGAGAAAAACCTTACGAATGTGGCATTTGTCATTCAAAATTTGCTCAGCCATCACAACTTAAGATCCATACCAGGTCAGCCTACAGTACTGCTTTCTCCCATTACCACTACCTGCATGCCCAGCATACTTCAGCACTTTTTTTCTTCTCTTCTGACTTCCCAGTTCCGAGTCATTCTTCTTGCGTGTCCTTCTAATTGGAACACTGGGATATCATTTGTTCTGTAATACCTGTGATTAATTCTTTTACGTAAAGGCTTTGTCTGCATCTGGTCGTTGCATCAGTTTTGGTAGGGATTTTGAAACATGCTCTATCTGAACTTGTAAGCAAAAGCCAGTTATTTGAGACAGTGTTCAAAATAAGATGACGGCCTTCACTGATGAAAAGTAGCATAGGCTGAAGAATTAGTCAAGGACCTCGGAGACCCAGATGTTGAGCCCTGCTCGCTCTTTATCACTGTGAGCAAGTCATTTAGTGTGGGATTTCATTTCTTGTATGCAGTACAAAAGCTGGACTTCTCATCTGGCTCCCTCTGTAGTCACTGGAACTGAATTGGATTAATTGCTCCCTGGTGCTGTCTCAGTTAAATGTGTCCTCTCCCAGGAGAGGGTGAATCATCCCATGGAATTTCCCATGTTTCTCCAAACAGGGACCCTAGCAGATAGCTTATAAAGGGAGGTTGACTGTTGGAGAGCTAAATGAAGTGAGAGAAATCCCGTTACTAGAGACTGTGGACCCATACAGTGGGGACAGTAGCTTGCTTCTGTTTCCTAAGCGTTCTTACAGTGATTTAAAAACTGGTGAGGCATACTGATTCAGGAGCAGCAAAACATCTGAAATGTCAAGATAATCTGCGTCAGCTGAAACGCAGCAGAGCTGCGCTGCGTATAAGATGTGGTATGACTGCAACAAAACTTTGACTCACGGGGTTTGTGTTGGGTAACTGGCTGTCTCATTTGCAGCATTTTGCCTGACAACTCAAAAAAAAATTATCCATGTTTTTGCACATCAGGCTATTTGGGTTGGAATAAGAGAAGTCAGCACAGTGTTAAGACCAGACATTAGGCTCAGACTTTCTCCAGTTTGAGCTAGTTTAAAATCATGTGTTCAGAAACACTGCTTGCCTGACCTTCCTTAGTGCCTTTTGTTTTAAAAATGGGAATATCCTGCCAATTGAAGTTTGCAGGCCAGAGGACACGAGACAGGGGGATTATGGAAGCCAAGAATGTGGCCCACATTTCCCACGAGATCTGCTGCTGGTGTTGTGCTGGGGACAATTTCAGTCTCTAGCACAGGAGCAGCTTGTCATCTTCCCTTTCTCCCTTCCGATACTGGTACCACAAGCTATAACTTGTGAAAGAAAGGTGGATTTTGTAGGGCCTGAGAGTGAGGAAAAGGTAAACCTTAAATGGAAATTTTAGTGTTTTAGCGTAGCACCTATACTAGCAAACACTCTATTTCCTGACTGAGCAGAAAGTACTTTTTTCCACTTCATTTAAAAAATTAAGTATGTTGCCTGTAGTGCATAGAGTGTAATTTCAAATATAGTATTTTAAGAATGCACTACAAGAGCTAATTTATTAATACTCATTTGTGTTTTGCTCCATTTAGGTCCCATACGGGGGAAAAGCCGTATATTTGTGAGGACTGTGGGGCTTGCTTTGCTGATAAAGGCAAACTCACCGGCCACAAAAGGACCCACACAGGTAGGCATTAAATACTTCCATTCCTTCCATCTGATTCCTCCTTTTATACTTTATGCTACTAGAAATTGCTAGTTGGGATTTGAAAAAGGTACTTGCTTGTTTTTGTAATGCGCAGAAGAGACTTCAAGTACCAGAAAAGAACTACTAGGGATAGAAAGACATCTGAAAACCAACTTTGAAGTACAAAATTCTGCTGAAAGAATTCAGAATGTCTTTTTCTCTTTACTCAGGAGAACGCCTTTTTAAATGTGATGTGTGTGGAAAACATTTTGCCACCAACGAATATTTAAAATGTCATAAACGATGCCACATGGGTGCTAAGCCCTACAAGTGTGAGGTTTGTGGGAAGACATTTGGGCTGAGAGCCTCGCTAGCCCAGCACAGTAACGTCCATGCAGGTAACGAAACAAACTCATCCGCGCTAGGAAAATAAACAGCACCGGAAGCTTAGATCTGAAGTACTTTCCAGTTTGGATGGTGACATTTTATTCCAGGACCACTTTAATAAGCTCCTTGAATTAAGTGAGGAGGAGAAGCAGGGCTTATACTGATCCTGGCTTGTTAAACAGGGCAGATACTGTCTTTTATCATATTGGATGACACTTGCCCACAAGACTGAGGCCTGTTTAGTGCTGCTGAAGGAGGTCAGGGCAGAGAGCAGCTGTAGTTGCTGTTGTTGCCCTTGCAAGATGAGAGCTGTTCTCAGGCTTTCCTTTGCAGCCAAGAAACGTTACCCACATAACCTTAAAAACCAGGGCCTCAAGCACATACTTCCTACATACGCCACTTTATCAACATTGATCTTTGAAAATTCTTTATGCTTTTTGTCTGCTGAAATTAAGGCCAAAAGAACCTGCCTTCTAACTCGGTGCTTCCTGTTTTTTTTCTGGTTTTAGAGACCAGACCGTATTTCTGTGAGCAGTGTGGGAAAACATTCACCCAGCAGGGCGCTCTGCGGCGCCACCAGCGCATTCACACAGGGGAAAAGCCGTACAAGTGCAGAGCTTGCGAGAGAACCTTCACGGACATGTCGACCTTGCGCAGACACGTGTCGGTATGCTGCCCCTCGTGTGTCTTTGTGGCAGGCAGATGGCGGTGGTGACATTTTAACTAATGAGGGAAATTTCTTGCCTTAATGAAGGGTGCATGTTGGTGATGAATATGAGGGTTGGGGGATCGATTACCATCTACACGCAGCTTTTAAAACACGTATTTCTGAAGTGTGCAGAATTTTTCTCCATCAACACAGCAACTCCCACTACTGGCTGTCCAGCCAGTCATCTCCTAAGTACTCGGATTACCTTCAAAAGGAAAATCTAATCTTATGAAAATGTATGAGGAAGGACTGGTTATTTAAAATGCTTATTACTGATTGAATCCTTTTCTGAAAAAAAAGGAATGGTACCATGTTTTGTATTACCACAGTCTCTTGAAGTCTTTTGAGCCCTTTACACAGAGGCCAAACATGATGGCTTGTCATGTCCTTGTGTTGCTGATGAGTGTGACTTTACCTGTTTCCAGTGTTGTGACAGGCTGAAAAATGGATTGCTGAGCTAAGCTGTTCTCAGAGACCTTCAGGTCCTTGAAGTGACTGCTTCAGACATGACAGAACATAAGGGTTTTTTTTTTCCAATCGCAAGTTTTTATGTTAATGTTTGCCTATATATTAAAACTTTATAGCTCCTTTTGGAAGATGTTCCCTGACAGCAGAGCCAGAAAATCAGCGGAGTTGCCAAAACAGTTGGCAAAACAGACTTGTTCTTGTATTTCAGAGTTCAGCTTTTGCATTTGAACGTAGTATCACAGAATTAACCCCAATACTGTATGATTTTTCTCTGGATTAAATCTTCAGTTATTAAAGTTGTTGTTAGAAAAAATTCAGATGTAATTGTTTTTCCCCCTTTTTTTCTAGATTCATGACCGGAATGCTCACTGGAGAAGTTTCTTAATAGATCTTACAACCAAAAAAGACCACAATTGGTCCAAAATAGAAACATTCTCAGAAGCCTGTATGGGTGAAGACCCTGTGCCAGAAGTTTGGTCGGTTGACCAAGGTAAACTCTATAAACCGGAAAGCGTTAGTCTTAAAAAAGTGGAAGACGCGCCATCTAGTGTAAGCAACGCGGAAGACACCGATCGCACCCTTTTATACTTATAACGGCAGTTATTGCCGTGAAACGGTTATAGTAGGCCCGGTTGTCTCCCGTGTTGGAAGAGTCGTGAGGTCAGACCGGCCTGCTGCGGGCGCCCTGCTCTCGCTGTCAACTACTGCTGGGTTTTTTTTGGTTTTTTTAATATTTTAATAAAGATGCGCTCATCCCATAAGCGATGTATTTGCATAGATCTGACCGCGGAAAAGTTGTTAATTTGGTAAGAATAGGAAGGTGAGGGTCTCCGCTGGGGGCTGGGCCGCGTTGCATAGCAACGCCCGTCGCTCGGCCGTGACGCCACTTCCTGCGCGCCACGGCCATGCCTGCGCCGTCCGCTGCCGACGGCCGTTGTCAGGGCGGGGCGCGGCGCGTCAGCGCTTCCGGCCGCCGCCCGGAGGCCCTGGGGTGAGGAGCGGCGCGGCGGGCCCGGCCCGCTCCGCTCCGCCGGCGGGGCTGCGCGGTGAGTGCGGCGGCGGGGGCCTTTCCCTTAGACGGGACCGCCGTACTGGCTCCGTCCCCCGGCGGCCTTGGCCGGGGGGAGGAGTGCGTGTGGGCTGTGCCCGTCCCCAGGCCCGTCGTCTTCGGGCCGCTGTGGCGAGCAGTGGAGGCCGAGGAAGAAGCCTGCTGAGGCAGAGGAGGGTGACTGGCCTTGTCCTGGCCTGGTCCGGAATTAGTGCGCGTCTCTGGGTGCCCGTGTGCTCCCGCAGGCGGTGCCGGCTCCTCCTGGGGTGCTCTCGCCTGTCATCTCAAACTCGGGCTGGATGCTCGCTGCAGTGTGCTGGCCTTTGCTTTGCAGGTGTAGTTTCCGCTTCTGCCCTGCGGACTGTACCTGTTGTGGTGCCATTACTACAGCTTCAATCCTAAATGAAGCCGATTGGTGCCTAGCAGTAATGTCTCTTACTAGGCCGTGTGGAATTATTGGAGCAGAAAAAGAGACAAACTCGTGGGCTCACAATCTGTTAAAATTAGCTGGCTCTTTTTATCTTATTTTTGGCTAGTTCTGCCTCTGGAAGGGGATACGTTTGTGTTGTGTGGTGGCTGACTGTATGCAAGAGTTGCTTTTGTTTGAGTTCTTCAGGCTTGTCCTAGCAGGCAGGCTCAGTTTGCAGATTTTAAGGCCTTGTCTGTTTTAACATAAATGTATCGTACCTGTGTTGAAGATGTTGTGCCAACCCAGTGCTCAGTAGCTCAGTGTACTTGCCACGGCAGTGGCAATGTAAAGCCTTCACAGCATAACTTATCTTACATATTGGATTACCGCTCCTCCTCTGAACAGTTAATTCCAAACCAACGGAAGGCTAGTGATGAGAGTGAGCGATGTGTTTTTGCAGTGGCTTTTGATTCTGCAAATACTGTGGTGGGAAGAACAGGAGGTTTCTGTTTTGCAGCCTTAAGAAAAAAGGAATTGGCACGATGTGTCTGTTGACACACAGGTCTGTGGTTGGCTCCTGGAACGGACAGCTCAGTAGGCTCGTTCACCCCAGCGGGAGAGGTTTGTGGTTTGGGTTCTTGTTTCCTGCTGGGGATTGCTGTTGTCTACATGTGACCACAGCTTTTGCCGTCTTCTCAGATGGAAAACGGATGGATAGTTATGGAATAACATAAGTAATTAAAAATAATTGTATTGGGAGAAAAAGGTTCCATTTTTATATCATTGATTACTTCAGATATAGCATTCAATGAGTCTCCGCTTAATTCATTTTCAAATATTTGGAGTGCCAGTGTGTCATGAGGAAAAAGTCACAGTGACTCTGGAGAAAGAGAAGCTAAGTTTAAACGTCATCTTTTATGCTTATGTATAAGAGTCAGCCTTTCAGTCAGGAGTCAAATCATGTCATTCTCATTCATATAAAATTTCTGTCAAACTAAAGTGTAGAATTGGGTTTTGCTTGTAAAAGTGGACAGTGTTTTGAGATGCGTGTTGGGCTCTGAGCTGGCACAGGTGATTCTTTGTCCCCTTGCTGGGTCTTTTGTTTTAGGTGGTGTAAGTGTAACATGGTAACAGTGTTTTTTAGGTATTTATTAGAATAATGTTAATGGAACTAGTTCAGTCTTAATGTTGAAAGTTCACTGAGCTGAAGATGCAAGGGTTAAGAAAGGTTTGCATTCTGAGGACGCGTTTGGTTCTGAGGATAATCTTTTTCTGTAGAATCTAAGGTAGAAGTTTGGGTGCCCGTGGTGGATTGTGTTCCCTGTTGTCCCACTCGCTTGTTGCATGAGGTTGGGGAAATGATTCTGCTTCCCTCTTGTCTGCCCTATTTGTAGACTCCTTCAGGCAGGGGCTCTCTGTGGCTTTTTACCTTGTGTAGTATCAAGTCTAGGAAACATTCATTTTACATGCCTACCGATAATCTCCATGAATCTGTGTATTTTGTAGTTCTCCATTTTACAGTTTCTTGAAAATACTTTATCAAAGCTGTTTTAACAGAAAATTTTGGGATGCGAGTCTAACTTTTGGTTTGTTAAAGCGAGTATGAACTAAAATTTGAGTTTATATGTCTTTGTGAGGAGAAAGAGTATCTCGTTTTGATGCTATGAATATTATTGTTGTGTCTCTCATGCTTAATATGGCTTCCTTGCTGTTATATTAATATAAAGTTTGTTCTGTTTGTACACTATTTTTTCAATTTATCTTTCTGAGCAAGATTTTTAATTTCCTGTGTATAAAAGGCTGCAAGTCTACTGCACCTGAGCATGTATGGAGAAAACCAAACCTTAGTTATCTTTTAGGAAGTGGAAAGAAACTCTTCAGATTCAAAATGCATGTGTACATAGTTGTTTTGAACACAGTAAAACTAAATAGATTGCAGGGGGGGTGTTGCTCAGAACATCTTCAAAGTTTACAGAAATACTGTTTATTCTGGGACCAAACATTTTTTTTTAAAAAAAAAAACACGTCAGTTCTTTTGAGAACTTTGGAGCAGCTTAAAACATTGCTTGGAAAAGGGACGTAGCCTAAATGGTAGTGGAAATGGTGAAACTCTCGTGAGGCTGCAAATGGGCATTCAAGATTTAGAGGCTGTAAGTCCATTTTGAGTGATGAATTTCTTAAAAAAAAAAAAAAATTTGAGGAAGTTTTATGATTTCTTAAATTTGCAGTTTGAGAATATGATTATGCAGTCTCCTATACTTTGATCAATTAAGCATTTGGAATTTTATCTGCGTCTTGTTTAAAAGTATAATCTCAAAAGCCTGTTTAAGGAAGTGTTTATTTAGGATTGCAGTTAACTTTTACTTAATCTTACCTTTCTTGTATTGCCTGATTAGGAGGGAGAATAATTTCTTAATTCCACATGCCTTAATGGGAACATTTCTTTTGATCTTCCTCTGTTTGCTTTGTCCCTATTACAGTTTCTGATAACGTGTAGTGTTTCAGGTAAGATTACGGTTGAGGCTTAAACTCAAATTAATTTAAGAGAAATCTCTGGGTATGACTGGTGGCATGGTTTTAGATATGACCACTTAAGGTAACACTTTTTGAAATCTACACTTCTAGCCAGACTTCTCATAATGTTCCTTTGAAAGTCTGGTCACTTAAGCTCAAGCACCTTAATGCTTAAATGTGAAGTGAAGCACTCTTGAAAGTCTGGACATGACTTCTGGTCCCGAAATCTTTGAGTTTTGTTAGCTTCTATGCAAATAGCTAACTTGCGATGTTGTTAACAGCTTTTTGCAGAGAGAAGAAAGATGGAAAGTAATGCAGTTTTACTGGAATCCAAGTCCTCTCCTATCAACCTTCTGAATGAAATGCATCAGCTGCGTCTCCTGGGCCACCTCTGTGACGTGACTGTCAGCGTGGAGTATCAAGGTGTCAGGGCAGAGTTTGTTGCTCACAAGGCTGTATTGGCAGCAACAAGTAAATTTTTCAAGGAGGTGTTCCTTAATGAGAAGGGCATGGATGGCCCAAGGACCAACGTGTTCCTGAATGAGGTCCAGGTTGCTGATTTTGCTTCATTTCTTGAGTTTGTCTACACTGCTAAGGTAGAAGTGGAAGAAGACAGAGTGCAGCGTATGCTAGAAATAGCCGAAAAGCTGAAGTGCTTGGACCTCTCAGAAACCTGCTTTCAGTTAAAGAAGCAGATGCTTGAATCGGTGCTGTTGGAGCTGCAAAGCTTCTCTGAATCACAGAACTCTGAGGATGAGAGCGCTCCCCAGCCAAGCATTTTGCTTGAGTCCAAAGCAGCTGCTGTGGTAGAAGCTGACCAGGCAGACTCTCCTCTGGATCCTCCAGATTCCCCAGCAGATAGGCCCAGCAATGGGGTGTCTCCTGAAATGCCAGCTACCAAACCAAAAGAGAGAATGGACAAAAAGAAGGAAATGATAAAGCCTCCTTATGCCAAAATCAGAAGGGCAAGTGGGAGGCTGGCTGGGAGGAAAGTGTTTGTGGAAATTCCAAAGAAGAAATACACGAGGCGGCTGAGAGAGCAGCAGAAGAACGCAGAGGTTGCTGTTGAAGAAAACAAATATCCTCAAGACCAGGATACGTGTGATATGGAGAGGGAGGAGGAGCAAGCAGAGAACAACATCAAACCTGAAAGCGAAGAATGCGATGGCAACTTTGAATCAGAAGAAAACCTGAAAAAATCTGAAGAGGATAAAAAGAAACGAGGCAGTAACTTCAAGTGCAGCACATGCAAGAAGGAATTCCTGTATGAGAAAAGTTTTCTCAAGCACATAAAGCACAGCCACGGCATTGCAGCTGAAATCGTTTATCGGTGTGAAACCTGCAGTCAGACCTTTGCCAACCGGTGCAACCTAAAAAGCCATCAGCGCCATGTCCACAGCAGTGAGCGCCACTTCCCTTGTGAGCTCTGCGGTAAGAAGTTCAAGAGGAAGAAGGACGTCAAGAGGCACATTCTCCAGGTTCATGAGGGTGGTGGGGAGCGTCATCAGTGCCAACAGTGTGGAAAGGGGTTGAGCTCCAAAACTGCCTTGAGGCTCCATGAAAGGACGCATACAGGCGACAAGCCTTATGGGTGCACAGAGTGTGAGGCTAAATTTTCTCAGCCTTCTGCACTTAAAACACACATGAGGTATGAACAGACTTAAGTGGCCTTGTTAGATTCTGGGGGGAGAAGCAGAATCCCCTGGAACACACCTTGAGCCTTCAAGTGAAGTGGGGATGTAAAATATGACTGACTGGAAAGTGTCCATATTTCCTTTTTTCATAGCTTTTTGGTTTTTTCCTGCTTTTCGGGTTAAGGGAGTTGCTGTAATTTTCTTTAAGCCAAAGTACATGTGTGTGGGCCGAGGCCTCCTGCTGCTGAAGCACACAGTTACCTTTTCTCATGGGAGAGTGGACCTAATAAGAGTCAGTGGGACATTTCACATGAGAAAAGCAACCCCCCCATGCTGAATTATTTGTAGGATTAGGGCTAATTTGATGTCTCTTTACAGTCAATAGGATAATGTTATGCAATAAATATGAAAATATTCTAAAAAGATCAAAATAATTATTATAGTAATTTCCATTGAATACGTTGGCCGTATATTAAATTGAAGAACACCAGATTTGGGTGCTAAGCATAGAAGACAACTGATACGTGACTAGAAACAGGCTGATACGTCACCATCTGGAGGTGAGTGAAGCACCAAAGGCACCCCCGCAGAGATGATGAAATCAGTTGTGGTGCTTATATTGCAGTGAGACTCAAAGGCAGAGGTGCAGAAACCTGGTCTTGAAAGTTCATGCGAGAGACGTTTTTATCAAGGTGAAGATTCTAGCTAGTAAGTGCTTTTATCAGTCTACCAAAGTGGTCATCTGTCACCAAAGTTCAGATTATAGGCAGGGAGTAAGCGTGGAGAGGGAGGTATAAAAGAAATATCCAAAGTACTACTACTCGGATCCAAAAAGAGAATGCAGTAGTGTCAGGGTGTTACTAGGTGGCATTTCCTGCAAGGTAGAAGGGTTCATTAACCACTGCTTTCTTTCACTGCCCCCTTTGAAGTCAGTGGATTTACTCCCAGTGGTAAAAAGCACATCCAAAAGCAAACTTCTGCTGGTGCAGCTGTACGGCATCTCTCTTTCATCACGTGTCCTTTCCTAACCGCAAGTACTTGCTCTGTGCTGCTTAAAAATTATGCTTTGGCATAAGTGGAGTTTCTCCTCGGTTGTGTATCACTATGACTATTCGGTAAGCTTGGTGAGCGCTGCAAACTCAATGCTGTCCTAACCTTGTGTATTGTGAGAGTCTGTGGTGAGAATTTCTTGTCTTTTCTGGATATATTTTCACAGCTGTGCTTCTCCCGTTGATGTATTGCCATAAAAACTGTCCTGTGTTGGCTGTGTTCCTGTAGCACTATTCAAAAGAGCCCTGATGTGTGCATGGGCTGAAAATTTAAGCTAGAATACTGGTACAGGCAACAATTCTGTACACTGCCCTTTGTGTACACACAGCCTTCCCCAGGACATCACCCTGCAGGCTTTGGGGTGACAGGAAGAAAATTGACTGTATAAAAGTGACATCTTTTTATTCTGTTCCTTGGGTGCCACTCGTTTCAGAGTAGCCAGTGACTCTACTTGGTGGCCCTGCAAGAGCATTGTGCCAGGGAACATGTCACTTAGAGTCTGTGTGGAATATTTTATTGATAGTGTCAGCAATATAAAGATACCTGCTTTACTCAGATCCAAGACCTAAGATGGTTACATTTTTCTTTCAGTCTGTCTATCTGGGTACGAGTTTTCTAAACTTTACTCAATTTTTACCTTGAAAATTTTGGTTTTACCCTAAAGAAATTTCTGGATCTGGGCCTTTATCGTGCGGCACATGCGTGATTGAGAAATAAAAGCAGCACTGCAGAAACCGTAATTCAGAATTTGGCACACCTGAAGGTGTTTTTAAAAGACACTAAAATCTTGTGCAGGCGTACAGTCGGAGAGCAGCCGCAAAGTGAAGACGACTTGCGTTGTGCTGTAAAGGAAAGAGACGTACCTCAGTATTTTAATGTTTCTTTCCCATTTCAGAATCCATACTGGTGAAAAACCTTTTGTCTGTGATGAATGTGGTGCCAGGTTCACTCAGAATCACATGCTTATATATCACAAACGATGTCACACAGGTAAGGCTTTCTTTTGCAACATACTACTACGTATAGGAGGAGGCCTGCTGTGAAACCAGGAGATCTTACTTTTCAGAAAATGCTTTTTTGTTGTTGTTTTTTATATAAAATCAGATACTCTCATCCTTAGATACAATTTTACTGAGAAAGGTTCCTATAGGTGGATAGGCAGACAGTGGAGAGAGTAAAAGGAGCTGATGGAAGAGAAAAGGAGTTCCCACCTGGCTGGGACCCAAAGTCTGAAGTGAAGACTGAGGCTGCTTTGGATATTCTTCAGTATCCTAAGATCTGTCATCAATAAATGTCTAGTTGAATTCTTAAGAGAATAATGATTTCTCTGTAAGTCTGGAACAGTTGGCCCAAGGAATATAAAACAGCTGTCTTGGCTTATCCTGATCTGCAAAGAAATCTTTTTAACAGCATATGCCCTTTTCCCCAGTATCTTTCATAGAATAAATTGGTGTTTTGAATTGACCGTTTGTACTACCCATGAGTTGTGTGTGGTGCTTTTGCATTTGCCTTCTGCTGGTAACTTGTAACTAAATGTGGATAGCAGAAAATATTAAATTACAACGAAATAGAATATAATTCCAACAAGATGCATAAAACTAAAATTGGCTGCTTACAGATGGAGGCCTTTCATTAAAGGCATGCAGCGTTGTGTTTACGATGAGAGTAAGCTAGAATACTCCAGAAATGCTGAAAAGACTGCTAGCTGCAGATCTCTGGGCTTTTCATGTACTATGTAGAGCTATTAGTGTTCTGGTGGATAGGTGTGGTAGCCCTTTGCACTTGGAGGGTTTTGTGCAGGTTTCTTGCAGGAGACCTCTGTGTCTTATGCAGAGATTCCTGCTGTCTCTTTGGCCCATTCAGATCCTTTTGTGAGGCTGGCACATGCTCAATTTGTATCTAATAGCATTCAGTTTTTGCATGTGATGTTAAGTAGCATTCTCAAACGCTATGTTGGATAAATTCTCCTTTTCACTCTTGCTGTAGGGGAAAGGCCTTTTATGTGTGAGACATGCGGGAAAAGCTTTGCCTCTAAGGAGTACTTGAAACACCATAACAGAATCCATACTGGATCCAAACCATTCAAATGTGAAGTTTGCTTCAGAACATTTGCACAAAGGAACTCGCTCTACCAGCATATAAAAGTTCACACAGGTAGGAGGTGCTCTTTTTGTTTGAAACAAATTGCCACGATTTTAAGATGTAGACCTCACAGTTGCATGATTTGGACAAGGAATTTCTCAACTAAGATTTCCCATTACTATGATTCCTACCCTGCAAGCACATTTTAATTCTTGATGCAGTGTGTTCTTTCATCTACTTCCTTTCTGCTAGTACTCCCTGTGCTTCTTACTGAGTTACAGCAATTCTCGGAAATACTTCCAGGAGCAATGCAGATATTGTTAATAATACTGCGACATTACTAACAAGAAGATTATTGGTGACCAAAGAACTATGTCCATTTTAGCTCTGAGCAAAGCACTGCAGAGAGCTGGTCTTGTTCTTGTCTGCTTGCCCACCTTTCACATTTGTGTTCTCTCCTGCTCAAATTTTCTCTTCAGTGTCTCTTCTTAAGGTTTCTTGTCTGGTCTCTCAAAGTCCACGTTACTCAGCAATATAGGTTGCAAATACTCATGTTACTTTCATCATGTAATAAATACCATGTTTGCTTGTCCATTGCCACCCCATAGGAAGTGTCCTTGCCAATGTTCTCTGTGTTAATGAAATTCTTGTTTTGTTGCCATGCCTTGCTCTTCCTTTGCTTCCTACATCTGCGTATCTGGTGTGGTGTTACTGTAGGGGGAGCAGGGAACATCAACATGGCAGTGCTGCTGTTAACGGTTTTCTCCTGCTCTGGAATGTCATCTCTTTTTCTGTGGCACCACTTGCATCTGTTATAAAGTTTTTTGGCATCCCTTTTTCTAGCTTAGCACATGTGGTTGTTTCAAAAAGTACTTAATACAGTTACTGTAGCAAGTCCTAGTTTGTGATGTATTTGGAGGTAGCCCAGTGGTTCTGAGCGGCTCTGTTATTCATGCTCACAGAACATACCTTGTAAATAGGAGAGCTTGTGTTCTGGGACAGAACTTTAGTTGCTAATGGAAAATACATGTAAAAATGTGGAGGCTTCAGTGGTTGCACAGATTTATGCAGGCTATGGTGTCTAGCTCTCACTCTGTGTCTGCTTACTTCAGATGTGTCAAAATTTACCCAACTGTGAGAATTCTGAAAACATCTTGATTTTTTTTCCTGAAGATGCTTGTGTGTGTCTTATTGTTTCTTGAAGTACGGGGGCTACCTGAGGTTCCCCAGTGAGTAACACTCATAATACAACTACATCACCCCTTTAATGCTGTGCTCTGCTTTCAGGTGAACGACCCTATTGCTGTGACCAGTGTGGTAAGCAGTTCACACAGCTGAATGCGCTACAGCGTCACCATCGAATACACACTGGGGAGAAGCCGTTCATGTGCAACGCCTGTGGACGAACTTTCACTGACAAGTCTACCCTCAGGCGGCACACTTCGGTAAGAACCTGTCATCCCGCTACCTTGTAGCTCTAGAGCCTTCCTCCATGGCCATGTACTGAGCTGTCAGCTTTTTGTCAGGCTTGGAGGGGATCTCTGTCCAATTTTTGTTGGGTTTAGCACATTGCCCTCTCTCTGACATGGCATTCCAATACTCAAATGGTTTGCATTCGGTCCTCACTCTGCAGTGAAGCCATTCTTAATCCATTGTAGCATAGCCCATATTGGTTATGCCTGAGGACTACTCAGTCACACGTTTGTTCTGTCACCTCTAACCATGTTCCCCGTGCAGGAGAATTCACGTTCTGGGCCAGGCTCTCTGCTGGACCCATTAGATACTTTATGAAATCAGGACGCTCACCAGGGACACAGATTAGTGCGTGGATGTGTACTGACGTTGTTTTGGGATAGCTGTGTGAGATGAAAAGAGAGACCTTTTCCACCAGCATCAGGTATGAGCTGGATCCAAGCTTTTGCCTCCCAGACAGTCATCATGTGTTCAGCCTTCTGGTTTTGGGTGGGTTTTTTTCAGATACATGATAAAAACACACCCTGGAAGTCCTTCCTTGTCGTTGTTGAAGGAGCATCTAAGAATGGCGAAGGTCACAAAACAGAGCTCCCTGATGAAGAGTATGATGTGTCACCTAAAATACCAGAGAAGCTGCTGTCTTTCTCTGAAAACGGCCACTATCAAAACTTGACCGCTGTCCCAGGGAGCGTGACTGCACTGCATGACAACGGTTCTGCCACGGGAACAGACTGTAAGTCGGATGGGACTCCAGGACCTGAGGAAGCCCTTATAGCTACCACTTTAAGTGAGCTGACAGTGCTACATACACAGACAGACTCTATTCAGCCACAGCTTCATGCTCTGGTGAATATGGAATAATTGGGTATTTACAAGTCTGGTTTAAGCTGCACCCGTTGTACAGTCCTTTGACTTTGCCAATAACCTGCTGAGGGAACTAGGAGAAGCTATAACAAGGAAGCAGGGATAGATACTAAAGACATATCCTGGATTTCCAGAATTTCCTTAAAAAATTCGTTATCCACCTCCAATGTGCACAGCTCCATCTCCTGATGGTAGTAGGGCAGAGTAACACCACAACAATGTGGTGGTAGAGGAGGAAGAAGTGCTAGTAAGTTTATTCCCTACAAATAAAAGGGTGTAGTTCAGACTGTTCGCTCTAGCTGGCCTGCAGTGAAAGTGAGTACCTACATTCAGAAGGTGCAAGTTTGATTTGCAGTTGATTGATGACACACGTACAATCAAGAGAAATGATGTTGTGTTTCTCAGCCTAGTAGCTTAGTGAAATTAATTGCATTTTCCCTAGTGGAAATTCACACATTAAAAAAAAAATTACTAAATTGCTTTTCAGGAAATGTTGGTTTATCTCTGTTTTTGCCAAAGATCCAGGCAGTGAGCAAACTCACTCCTTCAGAGTGTAAGTAGGAGCAAGCTTAGGAAAGATCAGGAGTTTCATTCCAAGAGTTTTGATTCTCTAGTTGCAAAATGGGCAAGTGGGACCCAAGTGCTCTGTCTGTACAGGTGGTGGTATTATTTTCACATTTCAGTGAAACCTGGTGCAGTTTGACACTTGTGTTTGGTCTTCATCCTCTAGCTGCTCAGCTTACGTGTAACTTGGCAATTAGGAGACTAAAACGTCTCTTGTACAAATGTCTATGAAAAATAGTACATCAGCTATGCTGGAAAAGCTAGCGTAGAAAGCCAGCTTATTGCCATTTCCCTGTTAACTTTTCTCTAAGCTGTTATCTGCTGGTCCAGATAGGTCAGCGATGCTCTTTTCTCCACCGTAACTCAAACAGTGCTGTTGCTCTGAACTGCAGACCTACTTTTAAATTAACAAATACTCTGGTGGGAAAAGTTAATTACTGTTTTGCTGTGGAGTTGCTACAGCTAATCCCACAAGTAGTGCAAGAGTCTCCAGAGGTAAATTCGCTACAAAGGGGAGGCTGTCTGGATTAGTATGACTAATGGCATAAAAAGATGCAAATAAGTGAAAAAAGTACTGGACTATTCAAGGGATTTCGGCCTTCATTTCCCAGATTGTGAATACTTTGTAAGACTATGTTGGAATCTGAACAGCAGTTTTAGGCTGGTGTCTGTTTAACTGTCCTCGGTGAGGTGTTAAGAGGCAGGCCTTAAGAACATAAGCGATGAATAAACTTACAGTTCAAAGGTTTTTCCTGATTATCATCTGCTGCTAAATTTTAGTGGAGTAACCCTGGCAATGTGCTTTTTTTGGTTTGTTTTAAATAACGAAATGTGACAAAGTGAGCAGAGGGACTAAGGGTCCCAAGTATGGCTCCTCTTCAGCCCACGCTCCAAAACTGCAACTTCACACAGCCTACTCCAGTACCCACTGGGTTTGCATCCAGGGCCACCAATCACTAAGAGAATCATGCTTCTGTTTGGGCTTTTCTTACCAAGATAGACAGAGCTTTCCTTTATAGCTCCTTCCCTTCCCCTCATTCTCCCCAGTCACATCCAGTAACTGGGAAAGCTGTTGCACAGGGAAACCTGAGTTTCTGTCCAGGGTAAGCATTTTTTGAATTTCCTGAAGCTCAGGCACTTCTGCTAACAGCGAAGCTGAGCTGGAAAGAGAAAGTTACTTTGGTTGCCTTCAGATTAATCTCACTGGAACACTTGGGAGGCTTTGGGGTATTTTCCCTTTGCAGGGAAGGAACCTTTGCAGTAGCTGGCACTGACAAAGAAACACCTGACAGGGATGACTTGTGGTTTTGGGAGCAGCTGTGCATCAACAGCAACTTGCTGATATGGTTAACTCTTCAAACTCAGGACCAGATTCACAGTGCCACTACGGAAAAACCTGGAGCTCTTCTAATGAATTTTTCTGTTTGGCTTTTCTGTTTCTCTGACTATTAATGTAGTGTTTCCACAGAAACTTTCTCAGCTGAAGCGGTGAGAAAAACTCTCTGAAAGATTGCATTAGCGTAAAGGTAAGCACAATCAAGCCTTGTTAGGGCCCGTTCTAAGGCTTAGTGGTTGGCAAAGCAATAAAGATACCCAAACTGTGGCACAGAGCTATTTTTGAACCTTAAAGGGATGTCTGATGTGTTACCATGGAATCATAACTTAATCTATAGAAAGGGATTTTTTTTAAAAGAAAACATTTCCAAGAAGTTATATTTGAAATATTTATTCACGCACGATGTTCCTGTTGAAGCTCAGTATTCCCAATGACCAATGTAAAGAGTTTGTAGATATATTTAAAGTCTGAGCATTAGTACCTGTAGCCAGGGAAGCTTTTGTACTCCATGAATGTGTGGAAGTGAGTTACTCATATGAACCATTCTTATTAAAATATTGAAGTCTTAAGACTGACCCTTCCAGTGACTTGGTTATTATAATCAAATGTTTCTGTGTCTTCCACATGCCGCTGTGAATGCGCTAAGACGCATCCACGTGTAAGTCCTAACTCAGCTCTGCTGCAGGCCTGGAGCTGTCGAGTGCCGCTCTTCTTCCTCAGGCCCTGCAAGAGATGCTCCGGTGCCACAGTGTGACAGTCCAAGCACTGTGGCAGCCTGGGCTGGACCTCCTCTTTCCACGAGTCAGGAATAGTTTCTTTAGCTAGGCATGAAGAAACACTCCTGAAAAAAGTAGGAAGTGTAACACTTCAGGACATTCCGATTTCCTTCAGCTGACACACCGTACAACAAGCAATGTGTGGGGCAGTCACTGTCAAACGATCAGCCAGTGCTTTCCTATACAAGTATTCACCCTTAGCATGTACCTTAACAGGTCACCAGAGTGACTGAAGGAAGCGCTGTGCGTGCTGGCTTTTACCATCACACCCCACGTCAGGCTCCAGCTTTAGCCTGCTTTTTGTGTTTTCCAGGAAAGAACGCTTATCACTACTTAAATTCATGATTTTCACTTTATTAATGTACAGATTCACGCAAAACATTATATTCTTGCTAAGGCCATTTCAGTCATAAGTTTTCATAGTACGGAGTTGTGTACTGGGGGGGGGAAATACAGCAGAGTGGCAGATTGTCATTTTAAAACAGTCACAATTTACCACTGATACACTGGAGGACATGCTGTAGCATACTTATAAAAGAATTAACATTTGTATTTTATTGATATCAATCCAGAGCATAGTAGCAGACCACACAACCCCATGGGTACGCTCTTCTGGTCCAGCAGCTCCATATGCATCTTACCACAACTGTGCCTAATACTGACAACTGGAAAAGTGAACGAAAAAAAGGCATAAAATACTTCCCTTAGCATCACACAGAACTAAGAAAAGTATACCTCACAGGCCTGTACTTCCCCTGACCAAGGCTCCAAAGGTGTTGGACATAAGATAAAGCCTTCAGCACAATGGGTCTTTGCTCACTAAGGAAACAGGTAAATTAAACAAAAACTGTTCCAACCCCATCCTTTTAGCACAGGTGAGCTCAGCAGAAGTTACATCTTTGGACCCTCTTGTCCAAAATGAAAGCAAATTTGCAGCTAATCCAACTTCAGCAATAAGAACACCTCCCGACTGTGGGAGCTGCGTCCTAAACCCAGTGATTTCTCTGCCCCGTGGAGGTGGCGCAAGCACACGAAGGACTCTGGTACAGGAACGGGACACCCACGGAACCATCAGTCAGTCAGCTGAGGTGTGCACCTGTCTCTCAGAGCCTTTCAGGTGGACACAGACCAGAACCACAAGCTAAACTGAATTTAAAGCATTTCTCTGCCAAGTTTGTGGAAAGACATAGGGAACACGGGGTGCTCTAAGTTACAGTTTCATTGTGGACAGAGATTGAGCTTGAGCAGTAGCCTTAAAAACACATCTGAGGAGTGAAGAAACTGAAGTTGCTTGGAAGAACGAGTATCATCCATCCAGGCTTTCTTAATGTGTTCACCTTGCTGGTTCTGCACAGCTTTTCTTTCAAGTTATAATGCATAGACTAGTGTATGGACAATAAATGACCAGAGGGGGGAAAAAAAAACCACAAGGAGCGTATTTTGCTTTTCTTTTTTCATAAGCCAGGGGTAGAGATAAAGTACCGCTTTAACAGAACTAAACCCCTTGGACTAATGAGCCAGACTGTTTGACTGGAATATCTAGATGAAAAACAAACTGAAGAGACATGTAGAGAAGAGGCAGCATTTTGGCTGCCGGAGACAATCGCTTCAAGGGGCTGACTCCACGCTGAAGCTGTCTGCTAGGGGCTACTGTGCTATTCCCACTCTGGCTATGGAAAAGGGCCCACTTGGCACAATTGCTGTTTAAATAAAGCAATTAATTAATTACTCTTTTATTCTTTACGTAGCAGTAGTGCAGCTGAAAATCACTGCGTTACAGAGAAATACTGACTGATAACTCCCACTGACAAATTGCATAGGCTTCCAAGTCCTCCTTAACGTATAGACATGAACTCATAGGTAGATAGCTTAACCAGCTCTAGTTAAACAAAGCATTGCACTGAAGAGCCTTGGGTGCAGACGTTTTAAAACACATTTCTAAAATTGCCACAGGGATTTTTAAATGTGTCTACAGCTTTTCAAAGCAAGCTCAATTCGTCTGTCATCCAGCTAACTAAAACAAGGTTTCTGTATAATCTCAAGTCTCAGTCAACACCTTCATACGTCACAAGAACGAGGCGGCTTCGCCAACAGCAGAAAGGGCAGAAAGGAAGGGTTGTTGCCCAGCACACAGGAAAGAGAGCAGCAGGAATTCATGTAAATGAAAAGTTAGAAAAATAGATTATTACTTGGGCCAAGTCATCTTGGGGGTAGAAGGGATGGGATGCACCACAAAATAAAGTAAGTGGAAAAATAGATCCAAGAAAATATAGAAGAACCTTACATTTTATATTTAGATCTGAAATACAAAATACACCATTAACCAGATCTACTTGCAACGACTATTCCGAGGGCTGACAGCAGTCTAAGCAGTCCTGTCCCCTAACGTGTAATGCTTTCAGCACTAGGTCGTTACATATTCTGTATTTATACGTGCACACATGTATCTGTATAGGATGTATACACACACATGCATACTTCATATGAGTCACAAAGCCTTTCACTAGCACCATTAAAAAAGCTCAATCATTTAAAAGAAAAAACAAGGTTCCAAGTGTATCTGACGGAAATCCATTTAGAAACAGAAAACAGTAATAATACAGCAACAGATCAGAAGCAGTTATTTGTACTATACTGGCGTGGACAAAATATTTCCATGCTGGAATCAATGGTACTGAGCCTTAAGACAGAGCAGCAGGGAAAAAACGGTAGTGGGAAGTGCGGACTTTGGGTTCACAGCTACCAAAAACCAAGAAAGGATTTCTGCCAGAAGTGCTTCTTTCGCCTCCAAAAGACCTGCCAGTGTTACCCAGAGCATCGCTTCTTATCTACCCAGGTTGTCACGACAAAGAGCAGGATACTAAAGAAATACACAAGTCATTGTATTTGTAAGCAACAAAATAAAGCTAGATATTTTATCACGTATCCCACAGTGGTCCTTGGCTGTAACACAAGAACAGATTACTTGGGCTGCATGCCACAAATACCACGAACGATTCACTTCAGGTCCCCGTCTCCTTCTCCTTGGATGGACTTTTTGATGCGAAGCAGCATGGTTGTCAGCCACTGATCCAACCGTGATATTGAATCAAATTCTTTAACCTATTAGGAAAAAATGGTTTACATTTAAGATACTAGAAAGCAGATGAGACTGCTGCAGAAGAAGCATTCTGCAGCTCTGGAAGTACGGTCTTTTAAAACTTCTAGTCTTCCCAGAAGAAAAAGCAGTAAAATAAAATAAAAAGATATCTATCCAAAACCACCCAGAGCACTTTAAGCCACTGTCAAAAAACAGCAAGAAGCCAGAGCAAAACCAAGCAGGATCTTTACTTGTCTCTCAATGATAAACTAGTGATTTTAAAGAATTCAGTGTGAGACTTGCAGGAGCCCGGGCTGGAAGCAGTTCTGCTAACGGCCATCTCTCCTGCGGGTTGTTTCCTGGCAGGATGGTGAAGCAGTGAAGCTCCCGGCGTTTTGCCCCAATGGACTCGGCAGTAGCACTCAGAGCTCGGGCAACCAGTTACCCAACATTTAACAGCGCGCACACCCCAAAAAAGATAAAAAAGGACCAGCCAGCCAGCCGTGAGCACACCTTAGCAAATTGGTGACTACTTACTGCCTCGGTGTACGCCTCACAGTTCTGCTCCTCGTGGGCTTCCAGCAGTTTCTAGGAAAACACCGTGAAAAATTAGAAAATACTCTCACTGCAAGTTCCCGGTGTGTGGGCACCTTGTCCCCAGGAGAGAGGGCCCCTCTGCAGCCACACTGCAGGGCACCCACGCATTCAGCAGTGGCACCTTCGCAACCCATTCAACCCACCCGCCATGAACACAGAAATAAATAGTTTGGGTTGTTTTTTTTAAGTTAGCTAGAATAATCATCGTTCTGCTGCAGCTACTTCCATAGGTCTGGTATAAACCCAACGCAAAGCGAGTCTGATGCCCTCTAAAACATTGGAATAAACGACCAAACTTCTAGCAAGGTGAAAAAGCACAAGGGAAAGGGCAGTAAGCATTTTCAAGCGTGACTATTCTTTTAATACTGGCTTTACTCACTTTCAATAGCTTGCACTCCCGTGAATCTGTGAACGCTGGGAACATTTCTTCGTATTTTTCAAGTGCAAGCTGAAAGAGAGAAGATAAGCGTCACACTCAGTTCATACAAAGCCACTTGCTTTTTATTTCAGTTTTTGCCTTCCAGTCCTAAAACCACACTTGGGAAAGTATTCACAGTAAATCCAATCGGATGCTGTGGCACTTCAAGCTTCAGTCCGTGCAGCTGCCGTGCAAATTCCTGTGCACACAAGAATGTGTCTCGGCCAGCAAAGGTTGATGAAGAGAGATGCGGAAAGTTTGGGGTAACCACTCTGAGCCCACTGACCTTCGCGTTCAGCTCATCCACGATGAAGTGGCACAGAGCAGCTTTGAAGAAATACTCTTTGGCGCTATACTTCAGCAAAGGATTATCCATCGTGTTTGTTCCAACCTGGGCACAAAAAGCTATTTGTTAGAGTTGGGCAAGAAAACCACCATCATTAAGAACTGAATTAAAAACAGGACAGCTGATTAAAATTACACACAGCACCATAATGCGAATGAAGCTCATAGAAGAAATGCCAGTGTCCGTACAAAAAGCTTTTGGGGAGCCAGACAGATTTTTAACGAATCCCAAGCGGGTCAGAAACCCGCAGGCAGCTGTGAGAGTGCGCTCGGGCAGCCCATCCTCCCAGGGAGCCGCTGCACCAGTTCAGGGGCACCACACCGGTACCTCACCGTGTTCCGCCTGATGCAGAAAGGGGAAAGCAAGTCAACTGGGTGAAAACCTCCTCCGATATTCACCCTCCAGAAGCAGAAAAGCAGCACTGCAAGTATTCCCATGTAAATACCTGGTACAAAGGCAGAGCGATCAAGTTTACAAATTTTGGGGGGATATTTTCTGCCAAACATTTGTAAATACGATCAAAAGTATAATAATATATTTCTTTCCCCAGCCTTTCTCTAGAAACAAGAGAATTCAGGGAAAAAATGCCTTTGGTAAGCTAAAGCAACTCTTAAAAAGTAAGGAGCAAACCATGCCTCGTAAAGGCATAACCAGCCCCAAAAAATAAGTAAGAGTTGGAGCTTCTATAGGCCACGGCAATTTTGTGAGACTGACCCACTGACCCACTTTCCATTTTCAAGAGATTTTTGCCCCGTTGGCTGAAGAGCGCATCCTCACCTGCTCATAGATTTCTATCGCCTTCTGGTACTGCTCCAGCTGCGCGGCATAGGCAGCCACCTTCAGCAGACACTTGTTGGCCGAGCTACAATCAATTAGAGCATTGAAGTAATAAGTAATTGTGTCCTGGGGAAACACAAATCCATGCCCTGGTACCTCCAGGCACTACCTCCACTACTTAGCGTACATGAAAGTGGGACCCGAAAGCTGTAAATTAAGGGAATTTTCTTTTTTAACAGCCAAAATTAAAACACACGGAAAGGCGTGAAGACCTTCAACTCAGCACAGACCTGGAGTCAGACACTGTTCGATTGCTCCGTGCTTCCTCTGCACCCAAAATGGCCACCCCAAACCAGACAAGGCTGCGTGCAGGATGAGAACCTCAAACAGAAATCTGCCTAAGGAGGACTTTGGAGGACTTTGAAGGGCTTTGAGGCTTAGGAAGGACATGGACCTGTTGGAATGGGTCCAGCGGAGGGCCACGAAGATGATCAGAGGGACGGAGCACCTCTCCTGTGAAGACAGGCTGAGAGAGCTGGGGTTGTTCAGCCTGGAGAAGAGAAGGCTCCGGGGAGACCTCAGAGCAGCCTTCCAATATCTGAAGGGAGCTACAGGAGAGCCGGAGAGGGACTCTTTGTCAGGAGATGTAGTGACAGGACAAGGGGTAATGGTTTTAAATTGGAAGAGGGGAGATTTAGATTAGATATTAGGAGGAAATTCTTTACCGTGAAGGCGGTGAAGCACTGGAACAGGTTGCCCAGGGAAGCTGTGGATGCCCCATCCCTGGAGGTGTTCAAGGCCAGGCTGGATGGGGCTTTGAGCAACCTGCTCTAGTGGAGGTGTCCCTGCCCATGGCAGGGGGGTTGGAACTCCATGATCTTTAAGGTCCCTTCCAACTCTAACCATTCTATGATTCTATGACTTGGGCGTCCCACCAAAGGACATTTTAGAAGAGGCTGGCAGATGAGGTGTGTGAGCATGTGGGCCACCCAGGACAAATCCCCATCTCCAACCCTTCCCTGTTGTGACTCTTTTACAACGACCACTTGCCTGTTGGACTCCTCTCCTTTGTAATAGTCTGCAGCCTGCTCGTAGTGCGCAATCGCCTGGGGACAGAAACATCGCACTTGAATGCCACTTCTGAAGTACAATTTTTGGTCAGACCAGCACACAGTGACCGCATTCACAAAAGCTGTTCCATTCCACACCCAAAGGGAGCAGCGCTGCAGCACGCTGCGGGGTTCGCGGCAGAGCAAAGCACTGCCACACGTCCCCTGCACGCTCAAAACACAAGGCTGCCCTTGGAAATTTGACCGTGAACTTGTGAAGCGTCCCAAACTTCCGGTGCAGGTTTAATACAGGTGACACTACTCTAGTAACGCCTGCGAATATTTATCATCACGGCGTGACGAGGCTTCTGCCAGCTTTGCCACAATAGAATAAATCGCTCAACAGAACAGCCCGGACGCAGCGGGGCTTGATTTGCATGGGGCTGCTCGTGGAGAGGCGACACTGAAGTCATGAACAGAGACAGATGGGATCCAAAGAAGTGGAGCTGAGGAAGCAAATGATTGTCTAAAAAATAATACCTAGAAACCACGCATTTTTGTTCTGCAAACTTCAAGCAGATTTGCAGCCAGTTGAGCTGCTGCAGGATTCCTGCTCAGGGCCCCGGGCTATGGGAACGAGAGTCAATGCTGAAACGTAAACCAAAAGTAACAGCGGCTTCCTTTGGGTGCCTCAGAAAATAACTACAAAAACTGCCCCACAACTTCCCAAAGTGTTTTTCAGATGTGGTAAAACCACCACATCAGACAAGGTTTCTCCCCCGGGCATTTTGCCAGCCCTGCCGTACTGCTGCTCAGCAGAGCGGCAACACCAAGGAGTCAGGGCTGCCCCGTGAGAGACGCGTGCTGGGGAAACCATCCTTCGCCCTGGTAACACTCACTTCAAGTTACGGGGTGACTGGCACCTACGTAAAGGAGCCTGGTGGCTGGATGAGAGATGGGTTTTTATCAGCCGGCGCTGCTCTGGCCGGGGAAGGGAATGCAGCTGCCGCAGCACCTGCAGAGCAGCACCAGCAGCGCCTGGCACCCTCACCTTTTCAATGTCTACCAGCTCAGCCTCGTAGATCTCCGCAATGGTGATGTGGTGCTTGGCAGCGATGGTGAACCGCCCCTAGAGAAGGCAGAGGTTGAACGTGAGACAGGGGCTCCCCCTCCACCCAGCACACACAGCACGTAGAGAGCTGCATCTCTTACAAGCACATCGGTCCACAAGCTGCCAGAGCAGCTTCTTACCATGTCGGTGTAGATATCGATAGCTGCATTTAAGCAGTTGATGGCCTCTGCAGCATGAGTGTTCAGGAAAAACAACAAAGTCAGCCAGCGCGTCAGACTTCCCAGCCCAAGACCTTCCCCTTCCCCCCCCCCCCAGCAAAATCAGATCTCGGTAACATTTCTCTTCATCAGACCACGAACCAGCTTCTTCAATGAACACCTACTCACACGTGTGTGTATGTGTATCTGGAACAACCAACAGAACATTTTCAACACCTAAGACCTACAGATGTCACATTCCCTGCGATTTTGCACCTGCAGATGTAATTCTTTCACCCACCCCGACCAACCTGTATCCCACCAACAGCCTGTTGATTCACCTGGGCAGAAACTCTGACACTGAAAGGTAACAGTCAAAAATTAGGATGGGCGAAATATAAACGACTTGTACCCCAGGTTTGCCAGGCTGCATCCTCAAACAGCAAAATTCAAAATGCTGATCTCATAAACATGCAGAGGCTGCCATTTTCTAGGAAATTTGGGGGTTTTACAATTATAAAACAGTGCTATCTGCCCCGAGTTACCTTCTTCAGCCCCCTGGCACAGGAAAGCATGGGCAGTACTGGCGGGTTGGTTGGTGTGTTTCCAGATACTCAGCTAGAGTAAGGGGAATCGGAGGTCTTCCACAAAACCACAACCCTGCTCTTTGCGACCAGATTTAAAGAATCCAGATCCTTTATCCTCATCCCATCAGAGGTCGGTCCATTTTCCTCCCACCTCTCCTCTGCCCCAGGGAAACCCCTGGGAGGGGGCTGGGGCTAAGGGCAGGGATCGCCTCTGATCCAGACCTAAGACCTGCCTTAAGTGTTCCTTCAGAGGTGAGTGTGTCTCCAAAGCCAAGCTAAGGAAGGAAGCTGCCCAGGGGCAGTGCCTCACAGCAAACGCGCTGCAGCGTACCAAAGCACCAGAGATCACCTTGAGATGAGATGATACCCCTGCGCGTGCCAGTCCACACGGCAGACCATGATGATGCATCATCTGAAGGACTACTTTGGAAAAGCAGAGGTGCAGGAGATACTGTGGCTTTCAAATAGTGTGCAGTGAGGATCCACAGCCCCACAGAGCCGGCGACTACCGAAAGCCTCAGCGCGCCACCTCCTCTGCCACTAAGCAGCTTTGCAAGAAATGATCCCGGATTTCGCTCCCCTTACCTTGTGGATCTGCTTTTTTGTAAGCGTTCCCAGCATCCACGAAGCTGGTGGCCGAGTCGTGTTTGCTCTGCAGCTGCATGTGCAGCTTGGCCGCCTGGCAAAACGCGTTTCCTGCGGCTGAAAGAGAAGCGCACACCAATCTCATGTACCCCTCCGACCCAGCAACAAGCAGGATCGACACAGAACGGCAAAGCAGGCGTCACTTCCCAGGACCCAGAGAGGTTGAGAGATGCAACAACAACCCCAAATTGTGTCCAGGAGGTGCTTGTCTGCCAGGGGTTGAGCCCATCTCCACAGGGCACAGTGGGGACATCCCACCTGCACACTTATCCTTGACAGTGTCTGTTTGTCCTCACCACTGGCTGCACCCTGCATCTACTGGATCAGCGAGGGGGATCCCTTGGATCTCAAAATCCATCAGGTTTGATGTCCCACCCCAACGTATTTCCTTGCTGAAGAGCAAACGTGGGGCAGTGCCCCTTCAGCAGGCTTCCCTGCAGAATTACAAGCTTTCATTTTAAAACGGTTGACTGCACCCAGGCTAATTTAACATCAGGAACCCCCCTTTGCCCACTCTCTCAACACTTAAATCATCACAGGGCTGGGCAAAGCAGAGGAATTGCATTCACCACAGGGACTATCCCCATGGAAACAGCCTGGGATGTAAGACTCCGCTGTGATAATTTGCAGGAAGATGGTCGGGCACGTGTGGGTCACCCTGGCATCCGCCACTCTCCAGGCAGACCCTGCAACGGCAGGGACTGTACTCACCGCTCCAGTTTTTGGCGATCTTGAACATGTTGGCAGCCCTGGTGTACATTTCACAGGCTTCCTCCACCCTGGTGTTGCCCCTGAAATGAAGCGAAAAAGCTCCCTGACACCGTGCCAGAACAAAACGCTGCCCCTGAAGCAGGGCCCGAGAGCTGAAATAAATGCTTAGGGTGTTGCAGTCCCATGTGTTAGGGCAATGTGCCCCCCCGCCCCCAGACTTGATGAGGCTGATCGACCTCATTTTAAAGCGCAGGGTGAGCATCACGCTGCTTAGAGAGAGGAAAGCTGGATTTGGGGGAACGGCAGCCCCCACTCTCCCAAGGCCCTCTCCCAGGGGGTACCAGCTCGTTTCCAACACACAGTGAAGCGGGGAGAAATTCTGTTAGTGCCTGATGGGATCCCCCCAAGCCCCGCTGCGAATGGGGAGAGGTGGAGTTGGCGGGTAGGGAATAACCAAGCGCTGGCTAGAAAGGGGAGGCAGGGTTGCTCATCGCATAGAGCAGGGACAGGAGAGCAGGCAAAACCCGCCCCTGAAATGGCAGCTTAGAGTTTTGGCAAGTTCCTGGAGAGTTTGGAGCAAGGCCCTATCTGCTCTGTGACTTGGGTCCCTCCTTTTTGGGCAGGAGCAGTCAATTCCTAAGATGAGTCTCGAGACACTCAGCAAAAAGCAAACTCTAGTACGCAACAAACGAGTGCATCATTTAGTGACCATAAAGCAAATCAAAAGCTAAGAGATGCCGGGCAGCTGGCTGCCTGCGTAACACACACGAGTGCACACTCTCCAGGTCCCAACAAATAAACCTCATAGACCGAGCACAGACCGAGGTGGGTTCCTCGCCTCCGCATCTTCTGGTAGGGAACACAGGCAAGAGAACAGCTCAACACAAGCCTAACTGGTGGGGTCCAGTAGCACAACTCGGCTCCCTGAACCGGCTGATTAATTATTAATTTGTCTTGAGAGCGAAGTTAAATATTTTATCGAATTAAATGCAGATATCTTCATGGGCTTCCTCCTACAAGCTCATTGCTGCCCTCTGTAGCGCACACTCCTGCTGACCTCGGAAAGGGCTGGAGCACAGGAGATGACAACATTTATTATTGCCTTTTTTTTTTTTTCCCCCCCTCCTCCTCCTGGCAGCCGACTGCGTTTCATTTCTAAGGACAGGCGATTTTTTTTGGACTGCTTGTTCTTGCTCTTGAAAGCTGCCTTTTGCCTGAACTGAAGCCAAAGGGGGCAGCGCAAGGGAACGCTACACCCGGCAAGGCGTCCAAAACCAGGTGGCTTTCAGCCTTTCAGTCTCAATTAAAAAAAAAAATAATTAAAAAAAAATAACAAAAAAAGAGCACTTGTGCAAGCTAATGGATCTCTTCAGGAAAAAATCAGACTGTCAATAACGCTTTTGGCCGGGCATCCCCCTTTCACCAGGAGGATGCCGAGAGCAAAGTCACCCACCACCTTTCCCTCCATTGTAAAAGAAATTTTTCTTGCATCTATTTTTAGCCCAAGAAAATGAGAAATTTGCCTCTTGAAATCTCTGCCAGCTCACTCCAAGGATTTTCAGCAATTTGCCGGCCGGATTATGCCCCTGGAGCACACCCTTCCCGATTAATCTGCCGAAGGCTGGGGAGGAATTTATTTTTAAAACTTCTGCTTTTAGGGCTGCAGATTTTTCCAGGCTGTTGTTTAGAAACATCAAGGCCTCCACGGGAGCAACGCTCCATAAATGCTCTTTCCTTAAAAATGAAAAAAAAAATAAAAAAGCTGAGATTGAGGCGGCCAAATCTGCTAGTTTTTCAACAGCACAGCTCTCGCACCCCCAGGAATATCTACTTTTACACAAAAAGACCCAGTAAAAAGGGAAGCTTTACCGTCTTCCCATGGGTGTCGCTGCCCCCAGGAAGCCCATCGCCCCGGAGGGTCTCTGTGCAGCGAGCCAAGGGCTCGGTACCACGGGGGACCCTCGCTCCGCGGGGCAGAAAATCATCTGGAAAACCCCAATCCGGAGCAGATTACCAGCAGCGAGTCCCCACCGGGATAAAGCTGGGATGAGCGCAGCCGCCGCGGAGCCGGCGCTGAGGACACCCCCCCCCCCAGGGGGTTCAACCCAGGCGGGTTGAACACAGGGAGGGGGGCGCAGGCAGATGCCCTGAGCTGCAGAGGCCTGGCAGGCTCATCACACCGCTGTGCCTGTGACAGCTGCGGGAGAAGCAGCACCCAGGAGGGCTGCGGGAGCACCACCACCGCTGCTACGCTATGCGGGGGGGAAGGTGTTTCCACCCCCCCCGTCCCCCCAACACAGCTCACCGCACCGGCTGCAGAGGCTAAGGGAGACCCTCACCCACGCGGGGGCCGGGGGGGGGGGGCACAGCAGCCAGGCGGAGAGGGCAGGAGCTGCGGGCACCGACGCACAGGGCCCGGCTCCCTTCGCATCCCCCCCTCCCTTCTGCACCCCATTGCGAGCCCCCCCATTTTGCGCACCATGCTCCCCCCTTTTGCAACCCTTCCCTTCGCGCACACCCCCCCCCCCCTCGCGATCCCTCCCCACTTTGCACGCCCCCCTTCGTCATCCGGGCGTCCCCCGTGGCAGTTCCGTCCCGCGCATCCCCCGCCCCCCCCCCCCCGGTGTCCCCGCCACCCCCCCGCCCCGCTCACCCGAAGAGCCCCCGCAGGAAGGAGTGGGAGCCCTTCACCCGCTTCTCAGCCTCCGCCATCAGCTGCACGGCCTCCCGTTCCTTCCCCGTGTTGTCCATCGCGGCGGAGCCTCCTTCCTCTTCCTCCTTCTTTTTCTTCCTCCTTCCTCCTCCTCCTCCTCCTCCTCCTCCGCTGCACCGGCGGGCGCGTGCACGGGGAGGGCGGCGGCGGGCGCGTGCACGGGGGCGGGGCGCGTGGCATCACGCAGGGTGCGGGATGCGTTGCACGATGCGTGATGGTGCATGTTGCAAGGTGCGCGTTGCACATCACGCAAGGCCAGGTGCGTGATCGCGATGCAGGATGCACCATTCACGTTGCACGATGCGCGTTGCACGCTCATGGTGGGTGACTCATGGTGCACGTCGTACAATGCACGTTGCACCATGCGTGTTGCACACCACACCACACCACGCGTGACGCACAGTGCGTGATTCAATGTTGCACACCGCACAAGGCAAGTCGCGTGATCCGTGATACAGGACGCACCATTCACATTGCACGGTGCACATTGTGTGCTCATGGTGCACAATTCACGGTGCACATCGTACGATGCACGTTGTGAGACGGCGCCTTGCAAGACGCGTGTTGCGTGTTGCACACCACACCACGCGTGACGCACAGTGCGTGATTCGTGTTGCACATCACGCGATGCATGTTGCGTGATCTGTGACGCAGGATTCACGTTGCACACTGCACATCACCCCTCGCCTCTCCGGCGCTTCAGGAGCGGCGGCATCGACCCGCCGCCCCCGTCTTGTGTGCCGCGCTCAGGCGGTGTGAAGGACTCTAAACTCTCAGGACTCTTTTGCGGCTTATTTTAAAAAAAAGCACCCGCACATCTGGCTGGAGGCAACCGGCTTCTGCGCCTCCACAACAAGGGGCGACTGTGCACGAGGGTGAAAGCTGGGCAGCTGTGCCGCCCCAGAGCCACCTCAGCATCACAAAAGTGATTTCTAAAGGTGGATGTCTTCGTGACCTTCCTGAAAATGTACATCCCTGTCAGAAAATCAGCTGTGGCTGGGATGGGAATGCTTAAAATACAAGGAAATGGGAGGATACGGCTGCAGCACGTTATCAGACAGACACACGTGAGCAGCATGCGGCGCTGAGGGTCACATCTCAGTCGGGATCAATCCTTATCCCTCTGCAGCCAAAGCACTGACCTGTGCCCGGGTCAGCTGCATGTACTGAGCGTGCTGAAAAGGGAATTTATCCCTACCTGAAGGTGGGGTTTTTCTTGCAGCTTCGACTCCGCTTTTATTTACGGTACGCTCTGAGTTCCCACAGAATTACTTCAGCTTTAAGGCAAGAGGTAGGGCTGGAGCGTAGGCTCCTGGGAGAAGGGTTATCGTGTCCTGTGGATGTTCTGCATTAAGTGAAGAGATACAGAAAACAATCACAAGAATAGGCAGAAAACGGAATCACGGAATTGTCAGAGTTGGAAGGGACCTCCAGAGATCATCTAGTCCAACTCCCCTGCCGAAGCAGGGTTGCCCAGAGCACATCACTCAGGACTGCATCCAGGCGGGGCTTGAAAACCTCCAGAGAAGGGGACTCCACGACCTTCCTGGCCAGCCTGTTCCAGGGCTCTGGCACCCTCACCGGAAAGTTCTTCCTCATATTTGAATGGAACTTCCCATGTTCCAGCTTGTGCCCGTTGCCCCTCGTCCTGTCACTGGGAACCGCTGAGAAAAGTCTGGCTCCATCCTCCTTCAACCCACCCTTTAGGTACTTGTAAGCATTAATAAGGTCTCCCCTCAGCCTTCTCTTCTCCAGGCTAAAGAGTCCCAGCTCTTTGAGGTTTTCCTCATCAGGGAGATGCTCCAATCCCTCCATCATCTTTGTTGCCCTACGTTGGACTCTCTCCAGCAGTTCCCTGTCTCTCTTGAACTGGGGAGCCCAGAACTGGACACAGTATTCCAGTTGTGGCCTCACCAGTGCAGAGCAGAGGGGGAGAATGACCTCCCTCGACCTACTGGCCACACTCTTCCCTACGCAGCCCAGGATTCCATTGGCCCTCTTGGCCACAAGGGCACGTTGCTGGCTCATGGATAGTTCACTAGCCACCAGGACCCCCAGATCCTTTTCCTCAGAAATGCTTTCCAGCAGGTCCACCCCTAACCGTGCCGGTTTTCTCACTTGCTTGCATTTGTGTCCTACCCCCCTAATTATCTGAGCGCACAGATGAGGAGGGACCCCTCCAGGTGTCTGCCCTACTCACACATCCGCTTCGCTCCTTAGTTTTGAGGGCCAAGGGTGTGTGTCCCCACACACGGCCCCCATGAAGCCAGGCAGGATGGTGGCGGGAGGGCAGGGAAGGCATCCGCTCCCACAGCGCGGGGATTAAGGGGCTGGCTGCGCCAGGACTAATCCGTGCAGACAGCCGGCTCCCAGATCCGGCGGATTTACTGGCCCGGGGCCGCCTACACCCGCCCTCAGCCGCCGCCGCGGCCCGGCCCTCCCCCACCCGCCGCCGGACTACAACTCCCGGCCTGCCCCGCGGCGACCCGGGCCGGCCTCACCGCCCTCCGCCGTCTCCATGGCGACGCTGGACCCTCCCCCGCCCGGGGCCCGCAGCGGCCTGCGGACTTCCCGCCCCCCCGGGGCTGAGGCGGCCCTCGGGCCCCTGGTAACCTCTTTGGCCTCGGGAGCGGTGCCAGATACCAGCCTCCCGCTGCTCCCTGCTGCCCCACACGGGTCAGCAGCAGGTGCTTGCCTTCCACCCCCCTCCACAGCAGGAACCGAGTTATGGTAATCAAGGTGTAATTAATCACACCCGCCTGCCCTGGGTTCGGATCCCTGCCCAGGAGCTGTCTGCGTGGGCACAGGCCCCTGGTGGCGCAGGCACCCCCGTTTCCCCACCAGCAGCCGGGTGCTAGGAGGTAACATCACCGTCACAGGGTCTCGATGCGGGGAGCGGCCCGCGAGCCTGTCCCCAGGACCAGGTAAGGAAATAGCTGGGCTGACGTAAGGATGGAAGCCAACTGGATGTAAACTCAGGACTGTGGGATGGGTCTGGGGCACCCCTGAAACACAGCCGGGCCGTGGAGCCCAGCAAAGCCAGGCTGCGGAGCCGGGGAAAGCTGGGGCAAAAGTAAGTTGCTGGCCTGGTTGCAGGGCTGGGAGGAACTAAACCCAGTAGCATTCCAAAGCCAGAAGCTGCCATTCAAATCCAAGGTCGCTGGTAAAATTGATAACAGTTACACACTGCAAAGGATCCCAGATAATCCCAGGTTTTGTTTCCCTTTTCCAGGCAGGACACAATGGAGCCTCTTTATCTCTCTGACCTTGCGCTCCTAACAGAAAACAAAGCTATTCAAAGGATCCTCTGCCCCATGGCAGCACAGCTCTGCCATCTAATCCTCGCCCTGGAATGGGAAGATGGGATCTGTCAGGCCTTTCCCAATTTAGGGGAGAATGCGGAAATATTATCCAAAGCCACAAGGGAACTCGCTTCTGTTGCAAGAAGGTGAGTGTGCTGGGTGGCTCCCGGGCAGATTTGGGGGCTGGGAAGGAGGAGGAAGGGATAGCAAAGAAACTGGCAGGGAGCCTGCCCTTCCTGCCTGGTGCTCCCTACCTGCACCCCACTGGAGGTGGGAACATGAGGAGGAAGGGATGGAGAACATGAGAGGGGGAACGGGATTAAGAAGGGAAAAGGAGAGATGGGAGAAAGCAGGGATATGTGCTCGGAAGGGACATGCGAAGTAAGCGAAACCTCAACAAGCAATATTTAACCTAAACACGCCTTAAAATAATCATTGGGCAATTGACCAAATGCATGAGTGAATTTACTGAATGCTTCTGTAAACTGGAGCCCAAACCCACAGATTAGGCACTGGCTGCTGGGTTATTTTGCTGTTACAGCTAGGGTAGATAGCAGACACCATGGCTTAAAGTGAATTGCAGCCACTGCAAAAGGTTCTTAAGCAGTTTGCAAATACCGCTAAAATCAATTCAAGCCCAATTAAGGTCTGGTGTAGATAATTGTTGTGATAAAGCCCAAGAATAGCACGTGCTACCCACCAAGGCTGGTACTCACAGGATGGTGAAGAGCTGAGCCCAGCGGTTTCTGTTCCAGGTTGGCTGAGGAGTCCAGCGATGAGGTGTTCAAGGAGGAGATGCATCCTGCAGCTGAGTCCCTCGTCCAGGCCGGGAGGTGCATTCTGCTGGTAGCCCACAAGCTCCAGGTACAGCCAGACAGCCCTGGCCACAGAGAGGAGCTGGCTGTGTCGGCAAAGAGGGTCTTAACAGAGACAGTGAAGGTAAACAATGGAGGGGGATGGTGCCGGCACGAGCAGGGAAAGATGTCGGGCTGGGATGCAGCAGTGGGTTAAAAGTGCAGCTGTAGGAGGGAAAAGAGCTCCTCCACCAGGACTTGGGATGGGGTTTGAGGGAAGCTCTAGCTGGAGCAATGGTGTTTCTTCACCATGTGCTCACTAGGGCAGGTCTGCTGGGCAAAACGCACCTCTTTGCTTCCCTACAAGGGCTGGGGTGTCAGCTTGGCTGCTCAAGGAAAAAAATAGTGAACAGGGATTCTTGCGCCTTACCACTCCGACTGTTTGTTTTTTTTTCTGGTTAGATCCTTCAGATTGAAGATGCTGCTGGAGTGAGGAGGATAATTCAGGCTGCCAGCTGGCTTTTGGAGTGCCTGACTGTGCTGCGGGATGCAGGGGACATGCCAGGACTGCTGGCTGCTTTCTGGACCTTTTCAGAGGCCTTGCTTCTGCTGAGCAATCTGACAGCAAAGCACCTCGAGGAACTTGGAAATTGTCCTCAACAGAAGAGCTTGGCCCAAACTTTGCAGCTGCTTCAGAAGTGCATTCCTTTGCTCCATGCAGCCAAGCACAGCGATCTTAAACACTCCTGGGATCAGCAAGTCAACCTCTCCAAAGGTTACACTTTCCAGCTAATGGAGAGCACCATCAAAGAGCTCACTTCCCAGCTTGTCAACAATACGGTCAGAAAGGAGCCATGGGACAGAAACGGGACCTTCTCCCAGCATGTGAGCAGGCTGCTGGCTCTCCTTTCTTGCCCAGACCCAGTGCAGCTCTCCGACAGCGAGTTCAGTGCTCATGTGGAAGCAGTCGTTTTCTACTGCATGCTTCTAGCAGACTCGTCCAGGTCAGATCTGAAGCTGGACCTGGTAAAGCATTGCTGGGTTCTGCTACAGCTGAGGAAGAGCATCTGCAGCCACATAAGCCAGCAGAAGGGGTGGTCAGGGCAAAGCTGGGGAGAAAGCGGCCTGGAGAAGGAATGGCACACCATGAGAGAAGAGGTAGAGACTCTCGACCAGGCAGTGCTCACAGCAACTCTGTGCCAAATCCTTGACACCTTCTTTGAGGGTAAGGAGCCCCTGAGGCAGTTAGTTGAAGATGCCCTTAGCCTTGTTGGTACAGGGTGTTTTCGAGCAGGACAAGAAGGATTTTTAAAGAAACTTCAGCCCCTCGCTGCCACCTTCTTCACACATGCCCAGAAGATGCTCAGAGTGGCAGACTTTGTTCTGGCCAGGTGCACCAAAACCCAAACTGCTAGAGAAATTGGAGAGTGGGTAGAGTATTTGAAGAGACTCCTTGCCAGTCTCCCTCCACTGCTCACAGAAATGAGCAGAAGTACAGCCCAGATGAGAGCTGCTGAGCAACTGCAGTCCTTGCACCACACATGGGCTGGAACAACAGAAAGCCTCTTGCAGTGTTTTGAGGAGACAGTCAGCATGCGTGAATTCCTTAAGCTGTCTGTCCAGGAAATGGCCAAGCACAGGGAATGGTGTGAAAAGGCCCTGGAAAGTGGGGACCCCAAGGGGCTCTCTTGGCATGCAACTCGCCTCATCAGTTGGGCTCGGTGGGTCACTGAAGCTACCACCAGATATGTGGACAGAGCCACAGACCCCATTTTCAGGAACGGCTTGCTGGTTTGGGTTGAGCAACTGGCCAACTCCATCCTTGAGCTGAAAGCGGTCACAGCCCCTTGTCCAGAGAGACTCTCCTGCCTCCAAACTAGGGATGTCTTTTCAAAGGCAGTGAGCTGCCTGATGGACTCTGCTCACCATGTCCGAGATGGACTGGATCGGTCCAACCACCCAGATATCCTCAGCCCTCTCCGAGAACAAGTGCGAAGCGCTGATGCTGCAAAGGCACTTGAACTCCGCCCATCCCGTGCTGGGCTAAAAACCATTACGGATGAGGCTGCGTTGCAAGAAGACATCTTAAGTCATCCATCTCCACAAGCAGATAACTTACACCTGGATGTCATTCCAAGGAAAGGAGATCTGCACCCTGTCATTACAGCTCTCCTAGCAGCAACAAGAGCCCATGATATGGCAGCTGTCAATGCTGCTTGCTCTGCCTTGCTTGAACTCTCCAGTGGCTCTATCCATGCGGCAAAGGAAGCTCTGCCCATTGCTGAGTCTCCCCAGATGGAGGTGCTGGGGCAGTACCAGAAGATTGTGTTAGTGACACCATGTGTTATTAGCCTGGCCAGGGAAACAGCCTCAAGGCAGCTTCGTTGTCCAGGCAGGCTTCTTCAAATGGCACTCGTGCTCTCCGAAGGGATCTGTAAGACAAAAGAGTGCCTGGCAGCCATGTCAGGCTCTTGGTATAGTCTGTCTCAGCAGGTACTTGGCTTTATCTTGTCTGCTGACTTCCTGAGCGGCAAACAGGCTTTGGACGAGACCATGATGGGTTTAGCAGGAGTGGTTCAGTTAGCAGAAGACATTGCAAGCATGGCCTGTAGTAAGGAAAATCCCATTTCCCCCAATGTTTGGGAGAGCTTTCTACAGGTCCAAGCCAAGTTTTCATGTGCTCAGACAAACAACAAAGTGTTACTTGAGAAAGCAGCATCTTTCAAGGGCTCCTGCAGGGTGGGAAAGGCGAGCCTGGAGCTGCACTGTGTCCAGTGGGCCATCAGTATGCATGTCCTGCTGAGCTCTGTGGATCGGTTCATAGGCAGGGACGTCCTGTTCCTGAGGGAGCTGAGGAGTGCCATGAACAATAAGCTTTGCTTGCGGAGCCTTTTGGCTGCTGTGTCTGAGAACTCCCTGAGGCTGCAGGAGGCTGCCCGGCTTTCTTACCTGTCCTGCCCTGAAGACTCTGGTTGCAGTGAAATCCTAGCGCTCAGGGAGGAGATAAAGGTGCTAGTGGAAGCACTGCTGGATGCCTCCAGTACCCTCTCGGTCTCCCCACTGTCTACTGCCAGCTTGTACATTCGCTTTGAGCTTCTGCAGAGAGACTTGGCCCTCAGGGCCAAGGCATTATTGCTCCACCTGGAGAAGGTCAATACCAAACACCTGCAGGTCATCCGTGATGTTGTTGGACCAGCCCTGTCCCCTTCCTCTCAAGAGGACAGGGAGAGGAGAAAAGAGGCCTTTGAAGAGAAGGCAAGTCGGCTAATGGCTAACGTTCAGTGGGTCAAAACCACCCTCCAAGACATTCTGGAGGCCAGTGCTCAATTGCAATCGCAGGCAAACCTGCTCTCCATCGCAGACCACCTCCTGGTCCTCACGTCTGATGCAGTGGGCAGCGCCAGCCAGCTCTTCAAGAGCCACCAGGACAAAGGTCATCTTCACCTAGACAGTATTGTCTGGTACTGGTCAGCAAAGGCGCACTACCTCGTCACGCAGCTGCAGGCTGTCCAGGGCATCAATGAACACATCCTGCAGCTCATGAGACAACACTTGCAGAACGCAGGGGACCAGCACTCTCCGAGACAACGCAACAGCACAGAGAAGCTCTTCCCAGCCCGAGAGCTTGATGCTCTGAGCCATGCCAAGTCAGCAGAAACTTGCCCAAGCGGGAGCAGACGAGGAATTGGAGTTGGTACAGTACATGAAATGGTACAGTAGCTTTTTTTCCCCTATCAACTCTTACTGCAGGGTGATAGTCAGGGCTGTCAGTCAGTCCCGTTACCCACACCACGGAGCATTAAGATAAATGATACTGGCAGGGACCTCTGGAGGTCAATAGTCCAACCCCCTGGCCACCTTCAAAGTTAGATCAGGTTGCTGACTGCCCTGTTCAGCTGAGTTTTGGACATCTGATCTGACGGACACTCTTGCATAAATAAAGTCATCTCCGAAATGCTGTTTCTGAGGAGTAGAGGGCTGTACTGCTCTCCTTCCCCTGAAACATTACCCTGCTCTGCTCAGCTCCTTACCTCCCCACAAGCACCCTTTGAGACTACCAGCAGCTCTGCTCCCACAACTGCTTTTGGATGTCAGGAGCTGGCAAAGGCTTCACTAAATGATCCAGATCACTCAGCAGAGTCGTTTCCAGCACTTAATTGTACTTCTCAACAGTGAGCACTGTCAGCTGACATAACACTACCACCCATTTGGAGATAGCTCCAGGAGATGATGGGATGGGGAACTGGAATTTGATAGTCCCACTGTGCAGGGGATGGAGGAGAGAAAGTCTGGTTGGGAAGGCAGAGCAGACCCCGCAAGGTGGTGGGCAGCTCTCCCGTCTCCTTCATTCGCCAAAAACTGCTTCAGAAACACACAGGTAGAGACTTCTCAGCATCACTCTAGGCTTAAAATCTGTTCAGTTACTGTCTCAACAGCACAAGAGCAGTCCTCCCAGCATCTCCCTTGCCAGCAGCCCTGCAAAGCACGAGAGAGAAAACAGTGACGCATGGAAGGGTGACCCTAGTAAGATGTCCCAGGTCACCAAGGACATGGCAACAAGGATGCTTCACATGACTCAGTTCCTGAGGAAGAAGGGTCCCATCATGGTATGGAGTGTTTCATCCCCTCCACCCCGACACTTTAATAAGCATAAAGAAAATATTTTTTCCTGAAGAGCAGAAGTCAAAGCCAGTGACAGGGCTGCCCAGCACCTGCTGAAAGCCTTGCATTACCCTACTCTTGTAAGGGTGGCACCGGCTGCATTTATGCAAAGCAATAGAAATTACTTCCTCTTGATTGGACGTGAACCTGGTGCCCAGTCCTTTCCTTGTTTCAGAATACATCCGGGCTTCCTGGACACTCCTGTTCTGCAGGAAAGGTGGTCTTTTTTCTCCTTCTCTCCCCAAACACGTGCATTTCTATTTTGTTTTAGAGCAAGGACCAGCTTGTTGCCTGTGCGGGGCAAATGGCTTCTGATGGCCAGGTGTTTGTTAAATTCGGCCACATCGTTGCGAAGCACTGCCTGGACGAGAGATGCTCCACAGAGCTGCTGTGCGCTGCAGAGCAGACCCACACCATCAGCAGCCAGCTCAGCATCGTGGCCAGGTGAGTTGCCGGGGTCAAGGACGATCTCTCCCAAGGCTGGTGCCCCCCTTCGCAAAGAGATGTGCACAGTGGTCTCCAGATGTTCTTGTTAGATCAGCATGTAGAGTGTAGTGTTCAGTTCCAATTCAGGGGGCTCCCTCTCCTCTTCCTGTTGCTGTAAACAGCCCTTTCCTCCCCTGGTTTGCCTGTATCTATGAAAAACTGCTCTGATAGTCCACGGGACAATCTTCTGGTTTTGAAATAACCGACAGAGTTCTGGCCACACAGGGGTGGCACGCTGTCTGATGCTCTTCCAGTAAAATCTTTTAAAATGTCTTTTAAGGGTAAAAGCAGTCACTGCAGAGAGCAAGTCCTCCTCTGAGCTGCTTGTGAGCAACGCGCAGAACCTAATTCGAGCAGTTTTGCATGTTCTGAAGGCAGCCGAGGCAGCATGTATCAAAGTAAGTTAACGCTGATGGCGTCAAATACGTTTTGCAAGGTGAGCCCATGCTGTAGGGAGCTCCTACAGCCAAGCCTGGTTATGGGAGGTGAGAGCTGGCTGCCTCGGGACCTCTGTGACTCCAGCTGGGAGTGGATTCTTACTGTGATGTTCCTATTTTATGCCTTTCTGCCTTGTTTTCAAATCCCGCTATGCATCTTTCCAGGCATTGAATCTGCTCTGTCAGTGCTACCAACTCTGAAGTCATCTTTAGCTGGTCTATTTCCCATTTCATTTTTGGATAGGAGAGCAGCAGCATCTTGTCGGAGGCCTTTATTTGAAAATAGTCCCTGTCAGTCTTAACCCTTTATGTTGTCTCAAGATGAGCTTTGATCAAACTCCCAAGTACTTCCCTGGCAGCTGCCAACTGCTGATTGATAAATAGTTTTGTAAGAGCAGACTTTATGTGAAAGCACTCGGAAAACTAGTGCAAATACAACCTCCCCACTGATGCAGGTTTTCACTGTGTGCCTTGGCCTCCTTTATAATCCTACAACTTTTGCTGAGCTCCAGCACGTCTTTTTGAAAGAGACATAACTTTGATTAGAATCCTGTTTGATGAACCATCAGCAACAAGGGTGGAAAAGCTCCTCCTGTGGTTAATTGCCCATACTGTTCAAAGATACTATATATGTCCATTTTTTACTTTGCTGATGTCAGCCTGAAGTAACTAACCATTCTTTTATCTTGATTGTCTAGATCACTAAGTCCTTTATGACCTGGCTTTTTCCCTTTGGAAATTTCCCTGCTTATCAATAAACTATACTGCATTCTTTTTATCTTTCTGTAAGCAGGCTTTTAAGCATTTTAAGCATTTTTTTAAGCATTAACAGGTAGAGGTGACACATTGGTCGCACTCTCATTGATACATTCAGGCTTTTATATAATTTAAGATATTGTTGTACATTAAATAGTTTAAAATATATTAAAGCTTGTAAATATTTTGTCTAATAGGGTTTGCGACAGCCCCTCCCTGACTCCGAAGAAGAAGAAATAGCTGCTTTTTGCATGCATTGGAGAAAAACTCTGCTGTGGCATAGAGCCAAGGAGTCTTTAAACTCGGACAGGGATGAACTAGGGCTCCGCAAGACTCAGGCAAGGGCTGAACCCACCCTGACGGCTATGGTGCAAGAACAGTCACCTCAGACCGAGTACACCCCCAAGCATCTAAAACCTATTAAAGGACATACAATTATGGATAGCCACCTGTAAAACCAGGAAGGGATTTCTGTTGGAGGGGAACTGCATCGCTAACTGGCCTTACAGGAGGACTGAGAGTGCAAGGCCTGAAAAGGCTTTTGTGTGCTGGCTGCTCCTCCTGTGGGAAACTCCACTCTGCAGAGACACTGATGCCACAAGCTAGTGTACTTCCTAAGAGGCCTCTCATCCAGATGGCATTTGAAGTTGAGTAATAAGATACGATACTAAGCCACAGAGGACACAGGAGTTGGGGAAAAGAGTTAAGACCCAGTCAAAGGGAAATCAGAGTTTCCTGTTCAGTGAAATATCATTTACCAATCTTTGTTACCTGGCACAGGACTCACTCTGAAACCATTACTTTTGAATCAATGGCCACCAAGCAGGTCTACAATTCTTTATATTTGTATAATGCATACCCCCGTACAGCTGTGAGCCAGCTCTGGCTCTTTTATAGTCAATCAGGCTTTTTTTTCTTTTCTTTGGCAAACTTTGCTATAGGAAAGACAGCATTTGATGAGATGTCTTCATTATGTTTCTTTCTTCTGTATTCTTCAGCACTGAAGATGTGAACAGAAGGATGTAGGAACATGCTTGTAGCAGCACCAGCAAATCTGGGTGGAGGTGAGGATCAGGGAGTTCTGTAAATGATTTAATTGCTCATCTCCGGCACAAGAAAGCGTCAGACCTGGCAGGTCTTTCTCAGGCCCTGATCTTTAGCACACTATCAAACTTTTTTTCAACCATCACCTTTTTAGCAACCATCACCTTTTCTTCTAAGGGTAGCAATCCTAAATGCTGCACAGGAAGGGCAGCCAGAGATACATAATCCTGCAGAAGAGTCAGTGAACAGGTTGGAGTCCATACGTAAAATATATTATCAGAGGATAACATGACAAAGACACTAGAAAAGTTGGAGGAAAGAAGTGAATGCGAAGGAAGGCTAAGGGATAGGATCACTGATTTTTGAAATGTAAAACAGGAGTGTAATTAAGTATTCTCAACTTTGCAAGAATAAATATATTTACGTTGCAATATAAAGGATTCATGTTAGAGTCTTTTCATCATGGTAGAAAAATATTAAAACAGGCTACCTAGGGAGGCTAGAAATCTCCCTACCAGTATTTTTATCGTGGGGCAGCGAACACCAGGTGGTGATCTAGGAATGCTCAGTCTTTCTGAAGCACAGAGAGCAGACAAGATCAGAGACAAACATTTTATTCTTCCACATCTCCAGGACTAGCAAGAGTGGGAAGCATTTTGTCTCACCTGCTGCCCCTGAGTCAGCAGATCCTGCAGAGAAATGAGACTTTTTCTCCCAAAATCCTTCTCAGCACCAGGACTCTCTTTTACCCAGAGTAAAACATTCAATGCTAATGATCACCCACCTCACAGCTACAGGCTTCCACAGCATCCAGGACCAACGACACCAGCTGCTCCAGCTCCTGCTCTCCACAGCCATGCTTCACAGCCTCAGGGGCATGAATTGCAAGTGTCCGAGGGAAACGCTGCTCTGTGCACTTGTGGAAGAGACAGAAACAAACCTCCCCTGTGAAAGAGAATCAATCCGCACAGCAGATCAGACCCGCTTGGTGGCTGCAGCCCGTTCCAGCCCACCTTGGTGTGGCAAGACTGTCCCCACACACACCTTCCTGCCGTCTCTGGCACCCCAATGCCTTTCCCGTATCAGGTAGTTTAGTACTTGCACTGTAGCAATGGATCTCCTTCACATTTTGAGACGGTGCAGTAACAGTGGGCACGCCAGAGCGAGCGTAGACTCGGGGAAGAAATCTGCAACAAATAAACCAGCAAGCACAGGTAGATGGAGGAACCGAGCAGCAGCCTGCAGACCCTCACGCTGTAGCTGGGGAGACCCACAGGGACCTGCTGCCTGGGCACGGCTGGACCTGGGAAGAAGGAAGGAGATGGTTACACATGGAGACAACAGACTGCAAGGACTAGCTGGCCCCTTCCAAATTACGTTTCCTCCTTACTTTGTACCCCTTCTTTTCCAAAATAAAGACCTGTATTGTATTAAAGATACTGAGATGACAGTGGATCTCCAAGGTTAGAAGCCAGCACTCAGCGTCCCCCTACCAGAACACACCCCCTGCAACTCCAAAATGGGTCCATAACCGGACCGATGGCAAACCACCTGAGATCCTTCAATTATCTCAATTGTAAGGTATGTCATTTTGCTCTTCATATCAAAGCTTTTCCTTTGACTCTTATTTTTCCAGTACTTTCAAAAAACCACAGAGAATCCAATTCAGTGATGATGTCATCACTGCACTGCAAGAAGGTGTAACCTCAGGTTAGTGTTACGAGTACTTTCCACATCTAAATGTGAAACCACACATTTTTGCTTCAATAACTGTCACTTTTGCTTTTTGTTCCCTTATCAATCCATGTGCTGTTTCCAGACTATTTCTATTTTTCCCTGCTATCCAATTCTACTGGCTTGTTTTTTTGATGAAGTTCTTTACCAGCCAAATTTGTCACCATATGAAGAAATAGTAAGTAATTATGTAGGACTAATATATTATTCCAAAATAACAACCAAGCTTATGTCTGTTATCCAGTTTTCAATTCTTTTGAGTGAGCACAACTCAAAATATCATAAAATTAATACCATTTACTGTCTGGGAAATTAGGAAGGAAAACTGAAACCATTATTGCCTTCAGTGATGTCTCCTTTGCCGTGTTTTGCACATGTAGAAGTCAAGAGCTTCCCTCGGTTCATCTAAGCTCTGCTCATCAATGCAAGACACTTGTATTCTTGCCTGTTTGTCTCACAGGCACAAGAAACCAAAACACTGGGATAAACACTGTACCGTACCAGTCATAAGCATTACTTGGGCTAACAAACAGAAGCAAAGAGGAAAAAGTCCACCAAGGAAGAGACTTAATGCAAAGAAACATTCCAAGTGGGCGGGAACCAGATGGCAATTGAGCAGACGGCAAATTTTTATTGTAAACATAGCTAGCTAGGTATGACTACATTTCCTCTATATAAAAAGCAACCCAAAAGGCAAAACAAGAAAGGCTTTGAGGACAGTTGTGCTCTTGGCATGCAACATCTTCAGAAATTAAAGAACATGCATGACATTTCTCATAGTGATGCTGGTAACTGTAGTAAGAGAACAATGACGACTCTCTCCAAATTAGCAACCTGATCTTGGAACCCCGCAGCAAACTAACTCCATTCGGGTTCAGTACAAGGTTAGTTTAAAAACCCGCCATCATCTGCTGTAAAGCGGTGTAGCAACTGCACTAAAACCAGCAGTTTTAGTCACCTTCATCTTTCAGACACCCTCACTGCTCTTCCCCCAATGCTGAACTACCTGCCAACATGTCAACATCACAGTCATCACCAAACTTTAACTGTACCCTTTTTAATTTTTTTGTTAAAAATGTCATATAGACACCATGAATACAAGTACTGCAGTTACATCAATACAAAAAAAGCAATACAAATTAAGCAGCTGAATACAAAAATACATTGAAATACATGAACACCACAATGTAACTCAATAGCACTAATCAGAATTGTGTATGCGTGAAAAAATTAAATAAAAACCTTTTTTGTATTAGACAACTTAGGTATTCTCCACTTTTAACAGTAACTTTCTTCTAGTTATGTACTTCACAATTTCTTCTATATACAGCATAGAATAAAATACTTTTAGAAGATATGACATTTTTATCCTCAATACGCGATATAGGTCTCTTTTACACTAAGAATATTGACTGCATGAATAAAAACTGTCAATGTCTTACATCAACTGATCTGAAAAGGAGGATCAACATTTTCCTTTTAAATCATTTACGTAGGTTTTAAATCAGTTAGTAGGTTTGGCTTGATGCGTCAGACAGTCCTTGTTAAACAGTGTCTCTCACAGTAATGTACATAATATTGCTTGTATCTATACAATCATACAAATGTGGCAATCATATCTAAATGTTGTTTATGAAAGAGACAGCTCACACATATACAGGTCTTCAGACTTTCTTAATGACGTATTTACAATGAAAGTGCTTTTATCAGCTCTAACACGATACATGGAGTTTTTTTTCTACATGTCAATTATTAGTCTCCCTGAAATTGGAAAAGTATTATATAGAAAATACCACAGCTTTGCAAACACTATAGCATACTGTATAACTGCATGTGGTTCTGAGATTAGCAGCTGCAAAGTGTTGATAATTATAATTTAAAAATAAATAAAGCAAAGAGGTAAACCAGTTACAAAACAGCAGAAAACTGCAATATTCACAACAGTAAAAAGACTTAAAATCAATTGCTAACAAAACGGTGAAGCGGTTGGATCAAAAGTCTTGAAAACATCTTTTAATGACTTATCATCTGATTCCCCATTCGGATCATTATCCTGTGTCTGAGTTACCTGTCCAGGCTGTCTGACCTGCCTTGGGTCACTGTACTGCGGTCTGATTAATCCCGATAAAGCTTGGATAGGAAGATTATGCACCGCAGGTGCAGCGCTGGAGTGTTTAGCCTGAGATTTACTGGTGCTATTTGCTTTATCTGAAGTAGCTTCTGCTGATCCTTCTGTGTTTTTTTCCACGCTCGAGGCAGCCTTCTGCAGTGATGTATCTTCAGAGAGACTGGGTTCATTTTTACCGGAATTTTTCAAAATACTTTTTTTCTGGTTCTCCCCGTTCTCTCCTGAACTAGCTGGAGCTGCATCCAATGATGAGCTGTGATCTCTCGGATCATACAAACTAATACCACTCAGTATTGAGCCTGGAGTTCCCAGCCTAACACCGCTCGAGGATAATTTGGGTGCGTAAGGAGGGAGAGCATCCGGTTCAGGTTTAGCGGTTGCAGCTTCCGACGGCTGTGATGAGCCAGCAGCAGATCTGGCGAGGCGGGGGTCAAACTTCGGAGGGTGTGAATCCTTTGCAACTCCATGATGCGTATCTGCACTCGACAGTCTGTGAAGTCTGGGATCAACGTTTTTTTGTAAGCGAGGATCTCCCAATTTGCTTGAGCTACTGGCATGCGAATCTGCAGATGGATCCAAATAGCCGCTCCTGCCCGTTAAGTTGGTTTTTGCCTTTGCAGCTAGTCGCGGGTCAGCTGGCATTGCATTGGGATCGTTTTTCAAATTCCGCATTTTATTAAGTCTCTGGTCAGCAATGAGTGGAGGAAGAGGTAAATTGATTGAAGAGATGGGGTCAGGCTTAGGCAAGGGTATTGGCAGTAAGTCCTCAGGTGCCCATACAATATGCTTTGCAAAGTTTGGTTTCATCAGGGTAACATCCATTTTAATGTGGCTGAACTGCCTAAGCTGAGATCGGGGATCCCTTAACGTTACACCAGGCAAAGGTTCCAACGGTATCAGAAAAGCTCGTTCTCGCAGTTCTCTTTCTGAGTCCTCTTCATCATCATCCATCCCTTTTTGCTTGACTTTAACTCCAGTGTGCTGGTGGTGCAAATCTAGCTTTGCTCCCCCAAGGGATGAGCTGGCATGACCACCCTCACTGACCTTGTGCATCCTGGGATCTCGTACAAGCCGTGGGTCCAAGGACGCGGATTCCGAAGGCTTTCTGGGGTTGGACCTCGGAGAGGCCCGAAGTCTAGGGTCAGCAGCTTGAGGCCCTGAGCCTTTTTCTTTTGCCAGCCTCGGATCAGTAGGAATACCAAGCATGTGCTGCTCTGTGGAATGTTGTTGCCGATTCCTAAAATTTTCGCTCTGTTTCTTTAGGGTTTTTAGTATTGATTTAACACTGCTCCCCTCTTCCTCTTCACTACTGGAATACCAGTTGACATTGTCATCTAAAAAAAAAAATAAATTATTCAAGCAAACAATCACCAGGGAACACAACACATTTACTCATATAAAGTTCTCAGTAAAATCAAACTGAGAACACCTGCGATTAAGTCATCACTCCCTGTATGAAAACAACCGTACTCTAAAATGACAAAAATCAATTTAAATTAAGAACGGACTTAACAAAAAAAAAATGTAGCTGGTCCCAAATTCTGCTGCATTCTCTCCACATATCTCCCTGTCAATATTAATCTGGGAAAATAACCTACTGTCAAACAATTATTTCTACCAGTACTACTAAAAAAACCATTGAAAATCTGAGTCTTGATGAAAATGACCTTCATTGAGGGGTGATAGAACAAAAAGTAAAATGGCACCTTACAGCAGTCTTAAAACAGGTAAATTACTAACGTGGAATTTTCTGCCTCATTACAATCCAAATCACAAGCTTTTGGGGAGAGGTCAAGATTCAGGAAAGGAAGAAATAAGAATATTTAATTTTACAGGACAAATTTTCAACTACCTCCTACAATTTACTGGAAAGCCTTATCAACACAGCTGTGTCCTCTGGTCCACATCCTAAACTTGCCTACTTGCTGAAGGAGACTAGTAGTCTATTCTGGCTCATTAAAATGAGAAATGGAAACGAAGCCCACCATCATCCCCAGTATCTAATGCACAATGATGTGTTTCCTAAACGATTCTTGTGTCTGTCCTGGTTCCAGCAGGGATAGGGCTAATTCTCCCCAGGCTCTAGCAGGGACACAGGTATTCCATCCCATGGGAGCCATGCCCGGGGGTAGCAGCGAGCTGGCGGGAAGTCGAAGCTTGGGAGTGTCTGAGGTGCGGTGGGTGAGCAGTGGTATTGTAATCGTGTTTGTATATTCCTCTATCCATGTTACCGTTAGAATTTTCTTGTTCCCTTCGCTGTTCTGTTAAACTGCCTTTGTCTCAACCCATAAGTGTTGCCTTTTTCTTCCAACTCTCCCCTCACGGCCGTGGGGGCACCAAGAGAGTGGCCACCTCGTGGTTCTTTGTTGCCGTCTGAGGCTAAACCACAACAGGTCACACAAATATTCAACAGCAGGAAGTGAGATGTTGTTGGAGACAGCTAACAGGAACATTTTTCCATTATACTGCTTTCTGACAGCCCTCTAGATAGGAGGACCAGTCACTCTAAAGCACTGGTGAGAAGCCTTCACTTCAGACTAGATTAGTCTGTGTCACTCGGTTTTGCATGTAGCCTGAAGGGGGCTGCGTATCCAGATCTCACCATTTGATGAGAATTATATTGGCAATGTCCTCGAAAACATTTGATACAGCAACTGCCTTTTGGTTACACAGAAGATGCATTTCTGGTCACAAAACTTAGCAGCCTCGGAAAAGGGTGCAGCAGGGACAGGCCAAGGGACAAACGTACTCAGTGTGGCCCCATCTGATCTGCAGGCTTACTGCTCTGCCTTGTCTAGGCTACAGAAGAGACACTCGGATTAAACACTGTAAATTTCAGATACCACAGAGGAAAAAAATACTCCTCTAGAGAAATGGAATATGCAGAAAAGATCAAGAAGCGCAACTGAATAAACAGAATCTATGATGCACTTGCAGTACTGGCAGTTAGAAATAATAACCTTTCTGTTTCAATCAGGGATTTTAAGAAGTAATTGAATTATCAACAACAGAACCTTTTAAAAGTACAAACTACATCCAAAAATTACCCACAGATCTTTCTACTTGGAACTCGAATACAGCAACTAAGCCTACACTAAAATCCTAAAACAATCCTTTCCTGGGAAGGAAAACAAGTATATTCAGCTGAAAATATTATTTGAGTTGGTACTTGCACATTCACAATAATTGTGAATGGTAATGTGATGAAAATCTAAGTCAACAGATTTATTCCAGGCTGTTACGTGGTCATTAAGTACGTTTAGAACTCTAATAAAGTTATCTTTACCTTCATCTTTGCTCATTGCCCTCTGACCCTGGCTGCTGACAGAGTCTCCATCTCTTTGATGCTTTTGACTGAGTCTTACATAAAGGGCTTTCTGCATTGCCGGAAGAAAATCCGGTACATTAATGGCTGGTTTATGGCCCATATGGCTACTCATGCAGTCTGACTCACTTCCACCTTGATGCGACTCTTGAGCCATGAGGTGAGCCTGGTGATCTGTAAATTCCCCGTGCCACGTGCCATCTGCAGTACAAAAGAACACAGTTAGCAGGCATCCTATACAAGCTTTTGCAGCAGAGGAGATAGAACGTAATCAAGCAAAGCTAATGTGACCTATATTACATGACTGCAACGCATTGGCTGAAAAAGCCTATACACTGAAGACACTCCAGGAGGTTTGGCTTTCTTTCAATTGCTCAGCTTTGGAGCCATGATGTTTAATACCACACAACTGCAAAGTGCCTTACCAAGGAACAAGAATTGTTAAACGTCCTTACCACCAGAGTTATTAGCTGGCTGGAAGTTATGTACAGCTTGATGAGAATAGTAATTGTCATAGAAATCAGCTGGGTTCTGAATAGGCTCATAATTCATATTCGGCTGCCGTTCACCAGGAATCTGCTGGTATTGTGGTCCTGGAGGACAATGGTTCTCTCTTGGCATATTCACCATATGTCCTTGAACTCCTGGGGCATTGTAAGATCCACCAAGACCTGGTGGTGTGAGAGGTGGACCACCCTGCTGTCCTTGCATAGGCATACCAGTCTGGTTCTGTGGTCCGAGAAAACCTGGTGGAACACCCTGCATAGGAGGACTCTGTGGCATTCCTGGGCCTTGAGGTCCTGCGCATGGATGATGTCCAGGAGAACCTGGGTGCATTGGTGGCCCATTATGTCCTTGTGACATGCCAGGACCTGGCCCTGGACTTGAACCTGGATTATACATATGCTGAGAATGTGGGTCATTTCCCTGAAATGGAGGTCTTGGTGGTGATGCGCTGTTATAGAAAGTTGGTGGCCTGTAGGCAAAAGAAAATTAATGAATCAAATTTTGCACCTACAAGGATCACTAGTCTACTGGCTATCTCCTCCTCCTCCTCGCTCTTATAGATGTCTGTTTGTACTTATTTGATCATAAGTAGGATAAAAATCTGAAAGAAGGAAAATAATTTTCAAAGACAGTAACTATATACATTACACATTACAGAGCTTGTCTGGAGGTAGAACATATTTCCAGTATTATCACATGCAGAACTGGACATTTGCCACAACTAAGAGTTTTAAACATCCCAAGGCCAACAGTCTCCATCAGTAGTGTCGATTTGCTTCCGTCAAGAAAAAGCTAACTATAAAAAAGGTTTAGAAGAAAATGAACTTTTCCCAACCTGCAAATGGAGACAGGCAAGGCAGGTACAGAACCAAAATCAAGAGCCAGTGGTGTGACCTTCTGGAAGGTCAAGGCTCAGTAAGATCTCTTCTACGGAAAGCATTAAGTAAGTAAACAATTATGATAGCCAATATTTGACAGCTCATTAACTTAGCAGTACACTCAGAAGTATACACTTCTGACAGGAACAAAATGAATTGTTTAAATATTTACGCAGCCATATTGTAAGGAGAGTTCTACACAAAATTATAAAACCTACTTTTTTCCAATTTTGTGTGCTAAATCCACAGTAGGCTTCACAACTATTTCAAAGAGAGATGGAATTTTCTTATATTCTCCTGAAGGATCTTGATAATTTTCTATATCGGACTCAGAAAACGCATATTGCTCTGGCGGGGTTGGCAGAAGTCCAACACCTGGTGGTGGCTTAGGGAGAGGAACTATGCCACGCTTTCTGAGTTCCTCCAATTCTTTCTCATCTTCATTTTGTGGTTCCTCCTCAGTATTCAAAACCTAGAACAAAGCAATGTATCAAACACTTCATTAATTTTGCAGTATGTGCAATTCAATTTAGTCTTGCACTTTCCATTTAAATATCATTACCTGCTACAATACTATTATATATTGGCATCAAACTCAGATGAATTATAAATCTATTATTACTTGTTCCGCAGGACACCGACTCACAACCAGGAAGAAAACTATTTCTGTAGTCAGGAAAGGACAATTTCACACTGTTTGAAGTCCATGTCCTTCAAACAGTAATTTCAAGTGACAGAAACTGAAAGACTTACTCTAAGATTCATCATGTTTCTAGTGTTAAATTCAGGCCACTTTCTGTTAAGGCCTGTTGCAGAGTAACTAGAGACACAAATATCCTACTTAACACAAAGGTCAAGATTTCATGAATCATTCAGAGTAGGCACCTCATTCCTTTCCCCACCCTGAGTGCAGAAGTCAGATGATATCTTAACTTCTAGGCAGCTAAAGGTATACAACATAAAAGCTATACTTCTTGTAACAAAACAGATGAAGATTTCAACAGACAGGGATGCAAAAGAAAGTTCATGGGCAGAAACTTGAGTTGTGAAAATAAACAAAGTCTGATATGGCTAAAAAATATCTGAGTAACTGATGGCAAGGGGAATTTCTGGTAGGACCACAGACTTACTGCGCTGAAGAGCAACAGGGAAGCTTAACATCATTAGTGTTTACCATCACACTCCCTCAGAATCTCACAGAAATGTTTAGCAATCTCCTCTCTATTCTTTCTAGCAACAAACCTTGTGTTTACAGACTATGAATTGCTCACCTTATCCAACAGCTCTTTTGTTTCTGCAGTCAGGGGAGCATGAGAAAACTTGCACTTATCTCCTTGATAGCATTTTGCTCCTGTATGGTAGAACTTGCAAGGGAATTCATGTAAGCAATGCATTAAGGATTCTTAACAAAGGCTGATTTCTAGTTTGTGCTGTTCAGCAAGTTTATAAAATTCAGCTGTCAGCTACACTTCAATTCTGCACCAGTACTTAATCTTTCCAAAGCAACGGCTTAAGAATTTTGAAAGCTAATAACCAACTTACCTCCTAGTTCCATTTAACATTCTACTAATAATTACGTTACTGTGGCTTTAACGTTACTTTTGACTCGATTCTAAAATTGCAATTAAAAAGATGAAGGTCTCAATTCCAGAATTGAACACAAGTCCTTTAAAACAAACAAGAACATATCAGGCGTTTAAAAGTATATGGACAAATGCATCAAACTTGAAGTTTAAAACATTAAAAATCCTTAATACCAAAACCAAACCGGTAATTTCATATGTATTTTCTCCTAACTATTTGAGAAAAAAATTAACGTTCTTGTAGTAAGTCTACATAGTCTTTGGTATAGTTTCGTAAGAAAAGAAACAGCTACCCCTAAAAATCACTTACATCAATTAAGAGTAAATATAAACTTTCAGTTTAATTCAAGTTGGCTTGTTGGGGTTTTTTTTAAAGGATATTGTGCAAATAAATGCAGTTCTCTCCTTTGGTGCAGTAACCCTGTATGTAGAACTTGCAGATTTCCTTCTTCTTTTCAATCTCTGCATCGTGATCAAATTTACACTGTTCTCCCTATAAATAAGAAAACAAGAAAAAACATTATCGATCTGAAATGCTGAGTAATTCCATTTCATATGTAAAGAAAAACATCCTCCTTAGCTGAATTTAAACTTTTTATCTTTATTAACACATAACTGCATTATAAACATGAGCCATAAAAACTAAAAACAGGGGCCTGAACATAGAGAAACAATTCCTGAATCGGGATACAGGGAATATACGCAGTGGTCACAGTAAACAAGTCGGTCTTACAACACCAGCTCTCTTCTCTGTCTCCACCTAGCAATTAGCATTAAAAAGGCACTAAAACAAATACTTTCCTGAAATTATTTTCCATATAAACAATTATGAACTTGATCAAAAAACCTGATTCTGTTTTAAGGGTGTGTGGGAGAACTTTAAAAAGTCCAACCAGCGAAGTATTAAGAATCTTCCTTGTATGAAAACCAGAGTCCAAACAACATCAAGTTTATTTCAACCGTATCATGTTATACACGAGGATTACTTTGCTGGAACGTTTTTTTGCCCTTTTTTTTTATTTTCATGAAAAATACACTAAGTGCTCTTTCAGCCACTTGTTTTAAAACTGAAGGTGGCAGCAAATACTCATCTCACTGAGCATGGCATACTAAAATATATAAAGGCAGCGACAAATGCATTGTCTTCAATTCCCCCCTGTTTTGGGAAAAAAGCGTACTAATTTTCACCTTTATTTTGGCTGTTTGAAAAGGAAACAGAAAATGTTCTTTATCTAAATACAAATAGGAACCAAATATAAATGACGCGCTCACTTATTCAAGAAACACGTGGCTTCTCTTAAGTGTTTTATAACTGACTGAATTAGTTTGACATCAGAGGATTCAACTCCACAGCAGTGCAAGCTTCCAAACGAAGCAACAGCAATTTTTTTTTTTTTTTAATGTAATAAGACACTGTCCTGCTACTGCTTTTGCTTGACACCTGACTGCTCTGAACAGCATTCTCTTCTTTCTGCTGCCTTCCACTTGCTGACTGAAGGAAGATGGTTCTTTGGTAGGGAATTCTTCTACACCATTACTACAACCCCACTTTTTTTCTTTAGAGAGAGAAATAATTTAGCATAATTAAGCAATTTCTTCAATATTTCGAAATTAGTAGTAGCACATAAAAGAGAAATGATGTCATGCATTCAGAAATTGTTGCCTATTTACAGATTCCATACTTGAAAGATTTGAATATTTACATATAATACATTGCCAGTGTAAGTTTATGATACTATCACAATGTTTTTACTGTATATACTAATAAGCAAATACAATAATTTTTAGTAGAATTTGTTATAATTCAAAATGTGTACCAGAACGGGATATTTTTCCACAAGTACTTCTGTTGGCATTAATCTATAAATATGCAAAACACCAGAAATCAAAACACCGAGTTTCAACACACAAGTTTTCTGTGCATCAACTGAAGTAAAAAAAGCACAGCGCATCTTCTCCCCTTCCTCGCACCAAAGCAGCAGACCGACAGACACAGTGCATAATTACCTTAATACACCTCCCTTCAAGGAAATATTTACAAATTTGTTTGCCTTTGTGTTCCACTGTATGCTGATTTATGAACTCCTGACTCATATTAACCCATTTCTTCACTGGTTTGCCGTCCTGTAAGAAAAATGAACATCCTACTGATTTTTACTTATTAAGCACAGTTGCAAAAATATTAGATTATACTTGGTGCACTTGTTACCCCAAAATGTGATTAACTACACCATGATTTAAGTTCTTAAAATTAATATACTCACAGCTCAAAGTAAAGGTAAATACATATACTTTTTTCTTAGCTGCTTTAATAGAGAGTCTTTTTTATAAATGCAACCAAATCAGAAACTTCTAACAACAGACGCAAATAACTTCAGTGAACGGACAAAGTATCTCAGGCTTCATGTGACAATGCATCCACTAAGTCAGTGCCAACAGCCCCCAAGTAAGGGCACCTCTGCAGCCAGCCAGGAGTTGAGTAATCACCCAGGCTTCCAGACAACCACCTTAGCCACAAGGTTATACTTGACCAATCCTTCCCCTCTACGTGCTTCTCATGCAATTGTTATCTCTAGCTTATCTTCTTTTTTCTCCCATTAGAAGAAAAATAACCTGTTTGCTTATACCATGAGGCAAAGCAGAGAGGAAAGCACAATTCAATCACGACCTAACACCTAAGAATTCTTATGTACCTGGTTGGGCAAATAATTGTTCCCTCTTATGATTTGATTCCCATACGGCATCTGCACTTGAGATAAACTAAAGAAACTGCAGTAAACTCATCTAACTACAGAGTCTGGGATAGATGTTGAGAGGGCCTGGCAGAGCTAGTGAAGTCATGGAAGTAGATGGCCTTTAATGAACTGCTGCGTGTGACGCTGCAACAGAGGGTAGAAACAAATGTCATCTTTGCAGTGCTAGGTGGTTGCTTAATGATCTGATGATAGGAGGAAATAGGTTTTTCGGATTTCCCATCTTCACAAAAATGAGCAGTGATCTGACCGCTGAGTAGGAGCTTCTGAAACAGAATGGATGGGTTCTCCACAGTCATCACACTGCGTCGTGAGCACACCTGAGCATACCACATCAAGTATCCAGTCTCATTTTGATCGGCAGATTAAGCAACGTCACAAAACATTAACACTAAGAACAAGTAGTGGATTTTGCTGACATTGAGAAGACATCTTTGAGCTAGAAATGCCACTCCTGGATGAGTCAAGATCCATTTTCTACTCTGAACACATTAAATTCAGAGAAGTATCAGCTGCTTCAGACAAAGCAGCTTTGAATCTAGTAACTGATCCTCTTCAAGGTTAATGCAAATATCACATAAACATGATGCTCCAAGTCTCTTGGGAGCACTGCAAATCAGTGACCATCCCACACTACAAATCACTCGAAACAATGGCCTGAGGAAGGTTGATATGCTCACACCATGTCCCCGAGAATCCCAGGGATGTTGCTGGGTGGATCAGGAGTCTCAGTGGCTACCCCACCACACCGTGCAGCTCAGCATCTGCATCGCAGAATTCATTATTTTGGTGTAGCGAGAAGCCCAGCTTTTTGTTTTCTGCCTCCCAGCTCTGCTGGGACCTGCCTGCAGCTGCCTCCTTGCCTCCACCCTTCCCCACGGCTTGGGAGATGGCGCTGGAGGACCAGGCACGCTCTGCAGCAACAGGAAGGAGGAGTCCTATAAACGAGGCATCCTAACAGATCAAATGGCTGCCCTTTTCCCTACCACATGCAGGGCAGGGAAAGGAACATCTAATTGGGACCACCCAGGAGCCCCAGAGAGTTAGGCCAGCTGGAGAACACAGGGAAAAGTTAACATGGCTGAATTACACATCACCGCGTTAGTAAGAAGCCAGCCGTGTCCACTCGAGAGCAGGAGGGAGAACCACAGGCATTTTAGAACCAAATGTGATTTGGCTTAAATAATGTATTTTATCCATAGATGGATTTGATCCATTAATTACCGATTTTGTATTGTTTTTCATTTAAATGAAGACTGGAGTGAGAAATTTACAAATACTGTGGCAATACTGAACACTAGGTTTTCTCTAATTCCTGTGCAAAGAATTACTAAATTAAAACCACCCTAATATATACTTCCATTTCCACAGTAACAGCTATGGAAAGAGAAGGAAAATTCTTCAGGATTCAGATGAAAACTAGCAAAAGCTGTGAAGGCGTCTATTTTCTTTGCTGAAAAATCTGAGGTAAGCTGGTAGTAGCAAAACAACTTATTTCAGATACTTTTAACACTGAAGTTCACGCACCATTCAAAACCAAAGCTCATAAACCACTTTCTGCTAGTTTTTCGTATTTCCAAGAAAAACAAGAAAATTATGTATTAGCTTAAGTTATCAACTAGACTTCGTATATCATGCATTGGAAAATTCTAGTAATTTTCTAGAGAAAAAAAATTTAAATATTTTTAAATACTCTTCTGTTAAAGCAATCCGTCATCTGAAACATTTACAATTGTTTCAAATTCAGCTTTAATTCTACATACCTCATGAAAGCCATCAGATCCTTTATTGCCCCCTCTTCCTCTTCCACGATCTTTACGCTTCAATTTCTTTTGCATTCCACGCCCTCGACCAACATTGTAATTATTACCCCTTTGAGAAATACCTGAAAAACAGCAGTGACCTCTTTAAATGGCCTCAGAAAGTAAAATTATTATCTAGTGACATCGAATACAGACAAATCTAACAAATTAAGTATCTACCTTTTTGTGGTCTGAATTCGTAAATACTATCGTGAATCACGAGTTGGCAAGTACAACTACACCAGCCAGTTGTAATTCTGTGCAACTGCCTGCTCTTTGAAAAGCTCTTCAAATCAACAGCAGACTGACAAATTGAGTGTAGAACTAATCTTGTTCAAAGTAGCTTCTCACAATTAGAAGGGCAGGCATGTTATTTCTAACCAGCCCAAAAACTTGAAATTTTGTGCTGTTTGGTGACTTTCTGGGCACAGAGCTAACCAGTACAAGCGGCACCCAGGTGTGTGTGCACATTGTATGTCATAACATGCAAGAAACTTGAGATCACAACCTAAAAAATATGACAGAACAGCTTTGAATATAAAAAGTTTAATGGTAACTGTTTGGAAGCCTCAAGACAGTAATCATCCAGCCAGCAGCATGCCAGGAGCCTTGATCTCAACTAAAGCCACCGAGACAGAGTATCTGCTTTCTCATCAATTTAAAATGAAAGAAAACCACTTAAAAAGTTCTGCAGACATCACATCAGCTTCAGGTGGCAGCTACCCTGCGACAGTAAGGCTGATTATCCTGCCCCTCTGCTCTGCCCTGGTGAGGCCCAATCTGGAGCACTGGGTCCAGTTCTGGGCTCCCCAGTTCAAAAAGGACAGGGAACTGCTGGAGAGGGTACAGCAGAGGGCTCAAAGATGAGTAGGGGCCTGGAGCATCTCTCTTATGAGAAAAGGCTGAGGGACTTGGGTCTTTTTAGTCCAGAGAAGAGAAGAGAAGGCTGAGGGGGGATCTGATCAACGCCATAAATACTTAAAGGGTGGGTGTCAGGAGGACGGGGCCAGTCTTTTTTCAGTGGTGCCCAGGGACAGGACAAGAGGAAATGGGCACAAATTTGAACATAAGAAGTTCCATCTAAACATGAGGAGAAACTTCTTCACTTTGAGGGTGGCAGAGTACTGAAACACACTGCCCAGAGAGGTGGCAGAGTCTCCTTCTCTAGAGACATTCAACACCTGCCTGGACATGTTCCTGTGCAACCTGCTCTGGGTGGACCTGCTTTGGCAAGGGGGTTGGACTGGATGATCTCCAGAGGTCCCTTCCAACCACATATCGTTCTGTGATTCTGTGTGTGATTCTGTGATTGCAGTGAAAATGCCTTGACTTCATCTCAGATGACTTGAAGACAGAAATTTTGAAGCAGTATTACCAAACAGCACATGAAAAAACACTTTTTGTCTCAGCTACAAAGATTCTGCCAACCTTTGGCCAATTTATTTTATTGTGAACCAAAACAGAATACAATAAATCTTCACTGTAGGAAATGAAAGACAGCTTACTACCTTTGTGTAACACACAGTGTCTTCTGGAGAACTAGTAAGGTATCCATACTGTCATACAGTATTGCTCAAATTTTGCCTGGGAGACAAACTTTTAGCCATGATTAAAGGAAGAAAATTTTGCAAACTGAATCAACAGTTTCTGAAATGAGAACTTGATCTCATAGAAAAGGGGATGAGAACAAGTTAAGTATTTCTAGATGGCAGATCAGGCTATCCCTGTCAATGGTACACACCGCCTCTGTTGCCTAACCTTCCACACCCCACGGCAATACACAGTAATACAAGGCAACTGGGGAGTCTGAAGTCCCTGCACAATACAGAGGCCAGAGATGTAAGCTGGCTCAATGCATTGCACTACAATGGCAAGGAAACAATCAGATACCAAATGAAAGGTGCAAACAAGAATGCTTGCATAACTTGGTTTATATAAGTAAGGCATGAAATTCTTTCAGCAGATTCTTTCAGAAATACATTGCTTAAGAGGAACACACTCTCGCCAGCATTTTATTGCAAGCTTTGAATGCAAGAGAAGTTGTGAAAAGAAAAATAAAAGGGTACTAGCATACTTGTGGGGCCAGTTTTATACCAATAAAAGTATTCAGGCACCTATCACAATTTCTAGGTACTTAATTTTATTTTCTGTTGGGGGAAGGGGGCGGGAGGAGGGAAGCTCACTAAATTATATTTTGGAATTGACATATTTACATTCCTTCCCCCAAACAAGTTCCATCTCAGACTTTCATAAACTACCACCAGAAAGTCACTTTACAGCCCTGTGATTTCTTACTCAAACAGCTACGCAACAAAACTGGCTTTTTAATAGGGTTTTGTTTCTTTATTACTATGTACATATCACCCAACACTTGATCTTTTTCTTCAATATATACATCAGTGCGACAATATGATATTATTCCTTCATGATGAAGAGCATTCTCACTTACTGATGGGGAGACTGCAAGCTCATAGGAAAGCCACCACTGACAGCTTTCTTCATTCAGCTCTTAAGACAAACATCCAGAAATGACGCACAATACAACTACTGCCATCATCCATTACTACAGTTAATGATTCAAATTATCTTACCTTTCTGGATCCCTTTCATCCCCTGTTTTTTCACTGGTTCTTTCAGGAATGGAGGTCCTAAATCAGTACTGGAGGTCTCTTTAGCTTGCCTGTATTGTTTAAGCTGATCAGCAAAATCCTCATCCTTTTCTTCCTCATTATAATTACCAAAGTTTTCGTCACTGTAATGACTATAGTCATCATACTCCTTACTTTTTATATTTTTTTTATGTTGCATTTTCTGTGAACTCATGTAATTTCCTGATACATGTCCATGCTGTAACGAAAGCGATTGCACTGTTTAGAAGCAACTCAGTATTTCAAAAAACACCCCTCCAAACTCCTCTACAAAAAAAATTAGTTTTTACGCTGTTTTATTGTCATGCTGCCTACCAAATTTGCACAAACAAGAATCAGTAATACACAGTGAAAATCAGTTATTCAGTAAAAATTACTACTTTTCATTCCGAAGGCATCAACATTGGAAAAAAAGACAAAAAACAGCATCAGCATCTATACTCCAGAAAACTTTTCACTGGTGTTGACAAAACATTTTAACATATGCATTTCTAAATGTCCTAAATGCTACTTCGATGAACTATGATTAAAATAGTTTTTTTCCCTTCATGATCTCAAATTCTGACCATCTCGGACACAGATGATGCAATCTGTCCTGTCTCTGTCAATCGGGATGAAATACTGCTTATGGCCGCTCCTAAGCCAGCACTGTCCCTTCTCCCATTTCTGCAGACAGGATCTTCAGTTTGCTAATAAATTCAGCTGGCTTAGAGGTTTCTGGAATGCTTTCAGGCTAAAAGGAGAAGTCTCCTCTCCTCTGAAGTACCAGAGTTTCATCAAGCCTCTAGCTGCTCTGTCACAGCTTTAGAGAATGCATTCTATTTCATGCAGTGGTCTCAGCAGGGCTATCAAGCTGCACAGACTGAGAAATGCCAGGACAAACTGAACCATCAGAAAGCAGAATCAACTCTTAGGTATTTAAAGGCAGCTTTTCATGAGGTGTTTCCTCTTAGTATAGCCTAAGTCCAATGCAGGCAATAATAAAGATATCTTACGTGTTGCCTGATGAAGGAAAAAATAGTATCAGGCTTGTTTACACCACCTACGTTCATGCCACAGATAATGCTTTACATTTGGAAATCTACCCAATGAGACGAGAACTAGATGCGTTTCCTGAAACCTGCAAGAATGGGCACTGTGATCAAGTCAGCCTTCAAAAACTGCATCACTTACATTTGCGTTCTTTAAATTACACCTAAAAGACGACATGAGAAATCAGTTTAAAAAAATACTACCTGACTGAATGAAGAATCATAATCTCTGTATGAAGAGCTGCTGCTCTTTTTATGTGGCCTTTCTGTACGCTCAATATCAGAATCATGGCTGTAGTCTGAACTGTCATCACTGGAAGGGGAGTTATGCTGAAAAAAAAAAAAAGAACATGGCTCTCAGACGTTGTTACATAATTCTCTGTGTAACTGTTCTGCTGTATATGTACTTAAAGGAAGCATTAGCTCAATAAATGAAAATATTTTCTTAATTCTCCCAAGCCTCTGCTTCTGGGGGAAGCTAAAGAAAGCACATTCTTTGATGACCCACTCTTTTTACCAGAGAGAGAGATGATGAGGTTTCAGAATGTAAATATCGAGGGCTATGTGGTTTCTCTGGGTTATATCAGCCTCCTATGGGTCTCTCTGAGCCCTGCTTCTTTGTGACGTAGCAGAGATGCTGCTGGAAGGCTAACAAATCTGGGAGATGGCTAGAAGCTTGCACATGACCATAGAAATGATTAGCATCCTGTCATTTTCTGCCAGGAGAAAAATCAGCATTACTGCATTACAAGTGTGTTATTTACATGTATTGTTCTGCAGAAAATTTAGAGGGGAAACCAGACAATACTGTATTTCTGTGATTTTTAGAGAATTACCATTTGGTTTAATTTTCTATGTTAAAATTTTGTGAATCTCTTGCATTTATTGAAGTTGATTAAAATATATATTAGAAACTTCTTAATTAACTTGACTGAAGAATTTATTTAACTAGCCTGAAATCTTTTCTTTCCCTAAATGATAATTAGTACAAAAAGTGAAATTGTAAATTTACATTTTGCCTCTTACCCTAAAAAACTCACTCTCTATGGTTCAGCTACCATTACCATTGTCAGTGGCCATTACTGAACTTAAACTGCTGCTTAAATTTAAACAATTTAAGAAGTGGTTTAACACTTTGGCCTTTCGTGTCAGAACTACCACAACCATTCACAATGCCAAAGAGTAAAATGCTCTTAAATGTCAGTATTTTGTAAACTGCTATTAAAAGAAATATTGACATAAATACATAGCCAATGAAGATGTGTATCACCAATAACCCAGCTACACCCACAGTCTGATTTTTTATTTCTTTTAAATATAAACAGATGAAAACCAAGTTTATGAAAATCACCATCCCAGGAGTTATTTAAAAGACGGGTAGGTGTGGTGCTCAGGGACATGGGTTAGTGGTGATTTTGGCAGTGTTAAGTTGATGGTTGGACTCGATGATCTTAAAGGTGCCTTCCAACCTAGGCAATTCTATGATTCTATAAAATGCATTTAAGCAAAGCTAACAAGTATGTTTCCAAACTATCATTTGAAATGTGCTACAGCTGGATTAATTAATGATGTCTCTTACCCCACATAAACTGTCACTGAATGCGCGAATATGCACTTCCACGTGTTGAAAGTCTATTCAAACAAATTCCTTAATATTGAAATGCACCGGTAAGACAGAAATCTCAAAAATTCCATTCCAAAGACTGCCTAAATAGCAATAAAATCATTTTAGACTTCTTATTCAATTCCCTGGATCCTTGTCTGAACCTGGAATTAAAATAAACACCTCCAATATTTTGGGTTGTATTTCCTAACCTTATGCTTATCCCGTCTTCTCCTCTTTGATTTTTTCTTCTCTTTTTCTTTTTTGCGTTTCTTCCGTGATTTTCTATGTCCTTTTTCATTTTTCTGTTTATCATCACCTTTTGTATCACGTTCTTTCACATCTTCATATGCTGCATCATCTATTTCACCATCTTCAAGTTCTCCATCTTCTCTGTAGGAGGAAAAATATCAACACAATAAAATTACTTGTTATTATCTATCTCATTTGTCCAATAGCACAATAAAAAAAACCACACCTGGTATTTCTTTCCACCAGTTACATTTTTATACATGTGCATACACTTTTTACAACATGTAACACCCCAAGAACTACTAGGATTTTAGAATTTTCTTTTAAAGCTAAACAAAAATGGAATGCAAGCCATTAAATGCCCTTGAATTATACTGCAAAATTAAGAAGCTTTAAAACTATGTATTTATTTTATTTCTCAGAACAAAGACCTTCTCTGCTTATATAGTTTTCTCTAACCTAGATTAAAAAAACCCTGCTTCAATATATAGCACTCAGTTGCCCTTAAACAGGTAGTTTAATCATTTCTAGAAATAAAATACTTCTGCTACAACGCTATTACATGTCTTTATGTTGCTGTATTTGCAGAACCGATGTGGTCAAAATTAAAGACAATTAAAGCTCCCTGAAAACTGTACAGTTAAAGAGTAGCAATAATGAAAACAAGCAGTTGGGCGCTGCAGGAAAAACAATGCATAGTAATACAAACATGCTTCCTTCAACACACCAGCTCCTGGATCTAAAGATAGGTCTGTAGTATCTAGGATATAATGGCCAAAGTCATGAGCAATTCGAAAAAGGAGAAATAATTTAGTGGTTAAGTGGATTCTTTAAAAAGAAATTAGTAGTAGTAGCTGACAAGAGAGGAGTAGTTAACATTTGAATTTTGTTTGCTAGAATCTAAAACCTGACAGAAACAAGACATCTGATGATGCTATTTTTCTAATCTGTCCAGGGTAGTTTTTTCTTTTTAAAATTTGTAACATTGAGATTTGTAGGGGTTGGTTCGTACATCAATAAATACTGTAAATGGAACAACATGCATGTGAATATAACTTCTGCATATGAATGCAACTCTCAAGACTTCAAATTGGAATAACACCAAAGGATGATTTAAAAAAACAAAACCTAACACAAAATTTAAGTGCTTGTACACTAAGTAACAGAAAGGCTCATGCCTATCTCCATCACTATGGGAAAAAAAGTGTCTATGATTATATAAGATTTTATTTAAACTTTTGTCTACTGACCCAAACAATAACAATTCTGAAAGTACTTTGCCAAGAAAGAAACATTTCATCAAAACAGCAGCTAACCTATTTCTCATCCCTATTTCAGACATACTGCTGAAGCAACCTCAACTCCCCTTCTACTATACGGCATTTGCTGGGTTTTGTTTGTGGAATTAACTGCTTTTTAACATTCGTAATTGGCTCTATATAATTATTTCTACATTACCGCTGCTTCAGAAATTCAGCCTTTGGAGGCATCGTGGAACCTTACAGAAACTCAGTCCTGAATTTCCACATGGAGATTGCGTGCAAATGCCACCAGTCTTACGGTCTCTGAAACCCCCACTCTATGAATGTACCAGATGGTGGGGGCAGCAAGGGTAGAAGCCTGTAAATACTAGAAAACTATATTTAAAAAAAACAAAAACAAAAAAACCCCAAACTAAGACCAAACTAGTGCTGAGGGCAGTAGAAGGTATTGGGACAGAAGTAGTAATTAGGCTGTATTAAATTGCCTTACAACTTGTCCACCTTGGTCCTGTATTCACAATGCATTAACTAACTCCATCTACTTCAAGGGACCATGAATAGTAGGAAGGGGGAAGAACTCATCAGGAGGCAAAAGACCTGAGCCTCCACAGTAAAAAAACAGTGGTTAAGAAGTTAGAAGCAGCCCAAAGTTCTAACTTTTGGTAAGAGGAGTAAATGGATAGGCCAGGGAGAAGAAAAGGGGAGGCGACATGACAGCTATACTGTCACCTCATATGTTCTGGAACTTCTTAGAACTAAATGCTGAGAACTAAACTAAACGAGAAAAACTCCAAAAAACCACCACCAAGATATGATTATAGATCACTAACCAGCCACAGCCAAAAAATGTAAGGGAAAAATAAAACCATATTCAGAGGGTAAATCATGCTTGACCAATCTGATAGCCTCCTGAGATGTTATAACTAGATGGCTGGATGAGGGGAGAGCAGCCGATGTCATCTACCTTGACTTCAGCAAGGCTTTTGACACCGTCTCCCATAACAGCATCATTAGGAAACTGAGGAAGTGTGGGCTAGATGAGGGGGCAGTGAGGTGGATTGACAGCTGGTTGTATAACAGGACTCAGAGGGTTGTAATTAATCGAGCAGGGTCAAGTTGGAGGCCTGTAACCAGTGGTGTCCCCCAGGGGTCAATACTTGGTCCAGTTTTGTTCAACATATTTATCAATGACCTGGACGAGGGGACAGAGTGTATCCTCAGCAAGTTCGCTGATGATACCAAACTGGGAGGGCTGGCCGACACTCCAGAGGGCTGTGCCGCCATCCAGCGTGACCTGAACAGGCTGGAGAGCTCGGCAGAGAAGAACCTAATGAGGTTCAACAAGGGCAAGTGTAGGGTCCTGCACCTGGGGAAGAACCCCAGGCACCAATATAGGTTAGGGATGGACCTGATGGAAAGCATTTCTGAGGAAAAGGATCTGGGGGTCCTGGTGGCTAGTGAACTATCCATGAGCCAGCAATGTGCCCTTGTGGCCAAGAGGGCCAATGGAATCCTGGGCTGCGTAGGGAAGAGTGTGGCCAGTAGGTCGAGGGAAGTCATTCTCCCCCTCTACTCTGCACTGGTGAGGCCACAACTGGAATACTGTGTCCAGTTCTGGGCTCCCCAGTTCAAGAGGGACTGGGAACTGCTGGAGAGAGTCCAACGTAGGGCAACAAAGACGATGGAGGGATTGGAGCATCTCCCTGATGAGGAAAACCTCAAAGAGCTGGGACTCTTTAGCCTGGAGAAGAGAAGGCTGAGGGGAGACCTTATTAATGCTTACAAGTACCTAAAGGGTGGGTTGAAGGAGGATGGAGCCGGACTCTTTTCAGTGGTTCCCAGCGATAGGACGAGGGGCAACGGGCACAAGCTGGAACATGGGAAGTTCCATTCAAATATGAGGAGAAACTTCTTTCTGGTGAGGGTGCCAGAGCCCTGGAACAGGCTGCCCAGGGAGGGTGTGGAGTCCCCTTCTCTGGAGATCTTCAAGACCCGCCTGGATGCAGTCCTGAGTGATGTGCTATAGGCAATCCTGCTTTGGCAGGGGAGTTGGACTAGATGATCTCTAGAAGGTCCCTTCCAACTCCAACAATTCCGTGATTCTGTGATTATTGACTTGCATAAAGGCTTTGCACAAAAAACTAAGGAAATGCATCAATTTCAAGGTACCACCTCTTCACCTTTCATTCTCAACTAGTGGTGGGATCCTACAGCGTATCTACAGCAACTGTGAAACTTTCCTGTCATCTCGTGGAAGCCCACTGCGACCACCTAAAGACAAGTTACACACATGCCAGCCTCATGAAAACGCTTTGCTGTGTTCCATGATTGAGAAGGGGACTCGAAGACTATTTCTAAGCAATGCACAAGGGCAACGAGTCTATCTAGTGGGTGAAAAAAACACTACAGAATATGGGAGAAAATAACTTAGACAAGTACTGAAGATAGTTTTGGTTTGGTAAGTAGCATGAAGTAAGCAGGACGGAAAAGAAGGAAAGTTCATAAGAAGCTTTCAAATGTCAGAACATTACAAAGTTGGCATAAAAAGATTTAATCTGATTAGAAGATTCTGCTGCGGAAGGTGTCATTGAAAGACCAGCATTCATATTGGTGGGCAGTAAAACCAAGTTCATGGCAGGTAGCTAGTGGACTTTCAGGACTGTGAAACAGACAGCAGCAGCCACAGAAAAGGACTGGATAAATTCACAGAAAACAAGTGCATTAAAGGCATGGCTGTCCAACACACCAAATACAACTATGGGTGTTAGAAAAAACAAAAGTGAACTTAGAAAGAAGGTAAGAAAAACTGCTCAATTCCTACGTCTTAAGTTTAGCTACACTGCAAATGCAATTGTCACTGTTTTTGCTTATGGCCTTCAACATTTACTTGGACACATTTTGAAAAAGACGTTATTGTTTAGTGCTAATATAAAACAACAGGAAGCTATGAAGTCAAAGTTAGCTTTTGAACAAGTAACAGAAATTAATAATAATAAAGGTATGCACACTACCAAGTGGGCACCAAATGTGAAGTAGAGAGGCAGTTTCAGAACCCATTTTTATGTGATTTTTACAAGGTGCTCACAGAGATCTGCCCATAGACAATCCTCACACTGCCTCGTGAAGGACAACGTAACACCAAGATACTCCCATACTTAGAAAGAGATAAAAGACCTTCAGAATGTGTACACCAACCATAAAGTAAATGCTGTCTTCAAACACCACAGTGACTATTATCTCCAGCATTCCCTGACAAATTCTGAAGTACATCATAAAATATCCCAAGCAAGCATTGGTCACATCTTTCCAGGAGGCACTTGATTAATAAAGTATGCCTGATGAAATGCAAATATTTATGAAATACCTGCAGCTATTAGAAAAAACAGTATTTCATCTTTTGACAACATGAGCTAAACTCACTCTCTCAAGGATGTCTACTGAAAATGCTCTTTGGGAAATAAGGTATTTACCATTTACCAGTTCCTTTGGAAACTGCTGCCATATATCTACACTTCTGGGACGCATCCAGAACTTGGATAACTTTCTAGGTAAAACAATCGGGCAGAATCTCAGTAACACTATCCTCTGGATTGCATTTCAAAGGTAAAATTACAAAAGTCCTCTAATCCCCAAATGCCTAAATTCTTTCCACAACATCCTAGAATTTTCCAAGCATTGAACTTCAAGGTGTTTTAAAAAAACCAAAACACTGGATAAATATGATTTGAAAATATAACGGTAAAAAAAATGTGTAATTTCTTGGAAATAATTTAATTATGCTTCAAAGAAACTTTAAAGGAAATGATAGGGCAAAAATTACCTTCCATTTTATAGGCTTTTTTTCTCTCCATTCAAAATATAAACTGGAGCCATACACCAGAAGGCAAGTGCAGAACCTATCACTTTTAGAAGTTCAATTCCTAAATTCCAGAGTTGGCTATAGCAAGCAGCTTTGGGAAGGGCTTTCAGCAGTGTGAACCAAAACTACCTCCTTTTCCACTATGAGTAATAAAAGTCAACAAACAGATGTGGTCTGGAAAAAAAACACAGCTAGCAGATGATTTTCTAGGAAATGGGTCCGAGTCTTAGGTTGCTTTCCCATTGGCAGCATCTACAACAAAGAGATCAGAACACTGATCTAAAAAGAGTGAATACAAACTTCTGTTTTGCAAAGTACAGCTTCTTGCTTACAGAATATTTTAGTATGCTTCTATTATTGCTGGAAATGCCTGACAAAAAAGCCTAAAATTTTCTTAATCTAGAAAAGCAAGGAAGTGTAATTCTGTTGTCTTTTTAAAGATTCGCTTCTCTTTCAACCACCCCACCCCACAAAATAATACACCACAAAAACAACCTTCACTGAAATAACGCCAACAAGCTGTGGGGGGGAACAGTTTATGATGCCTACACAACGCATACCTTGAGAGTCAAAAAGACAGCCTCTGTTCTGATGGAACAAACACTGGCAATTTTTAACTTTTGCCATGTGTTATTTTCTTCAATTCTGTATTTGTATTTGCAAAGGCTGAACTAAATCTGATATATCTTCAGATTAACAGAAATTAATCCCTGACCTACTACAGTACAGACGTGCAGTATAAAATTCTGGCACAGAAAGCAGCAGAAGAGGTTAACTCACCTCTCACCACAGATCTCAGCTAGTATTATCAAGCCCTTCCCATCCTAGTGCATTTAAAGTCCTTTTGGAAGAGAAACAAAAGTGTCTTCATTAAATACCCAGTTTAAATTGCTTGGAGGTGTTTGGCTACCACTGCCCGACCTATTGGAACTCCTTCATAAAGAGCCCTAGATGACTTGAATGATTAAAACAAATTGCCATATGGTACTACTATTTCCTCATAACCCACGGGACAGCAAATGCAATCTTGCCATCCAGAACACAGGAGATAGAAAATTAATATCACCTAGACTCCATGAGCTAAACAAATCCTAACTAACCAAAGGCAGCACACTGGCCATGATCAGCCCCTGCACTAGAACTAGGTAGACACAAAAAAACCTTGGTTCATCTCCAAATGCAAGAGAAAGAACTAAAATCAGTGATGGATCACTCCCTTTTCCACAATCTCCAGATACTCGGAGCTTGATGGCTATGTGAAAACAAAACCATAAAGTGCTTCCACTGTCCCAAGAGTATTTCTAGAGCACCTCCAAAATGAATTAGAAAGGCACAGAAGCCAAATTATTTTTCAGGGAGAATCAGTTTGGTGAAATCACTGAAAGAGCAATTATGCAAATATTTGGTTAGGGAAAACAGAAATCCACACAAAGTAACTCACCAGTACTCTAGTGTTTACAGTTTCATTCCTGACATTCAAACTCAGCTTTAACTTACCTTTCTTGCCCTTAGTCCAAGTCGTTTTTAAAAATAGCATTCTTTATGTTTCAAAGAAGATTTACAACTTAAGCTCCTTAAGTCCAAGATACAAAAACAAGATCCATTTTCTCAGTACGCTGACAATTGTAGCTATGAAATATTTTAAGAAAATTAAAAGGGGTTTCCCTGCGGGACTGTTTTTCCAATCTTCCTAACAGAAGTACTTAGCATACTTGCAAATACAGCTGGTGCTACAGGAGAATCATACTTCTGTACGTTTTAAGAACTTATATGAACAAAACTGTACAACTGAAATGCGAATCTTTATCATTAAACATTCTTTTCTGTTAAGTTCATTTTTGGTAGGTTTGCTTCACAGATGAGAAAAGGTCTCATTTGAAAATAATTACATTTTGTTTACAATACAATGCTTTTGACTTTATTTATTAGAATAAGCCTTAAAGAGAATATAAATAGCCAAAAGCTTCTGAAAGCATTACCAAGAACAGAAAAAGTTAAGTAGTAGATAAAAACTAAAGGCTGCAAACATCTCCTTTTTACGTCTTGTACACAGAGATTTGATGCAGAGAAAAGACACAGTAACAAGAATGCAGACTTTATAGATGGCCATAACTCTAACACATTAGGTAATTCTTTTTAAGCAGCTACTAATTTCTGGTGATAAATGAATATTACTGTCCAAAAATAAAAATCCATTTCTTCCTAAAGTGAGTGCATGGTTAAACCTTAACCTCTTTGTTCTGTGATCAGTTCTAGAAGAGACAGGCTATCAGAAGGCATTCAGATGTCCAAAACCTCATCTTCTCATATAGAAGCAGTATGTTAACAGCCCTTAATTTACAGGGGCTGATAACAGCATCATACACCTGTTCTGCTGACCTCTGAATATCTGCGATAAGGACACAGAATGCAGGCGAGAGAGTTTAAACTGATGGGAAACTACCTGAGTGTTTTTGACACCAGTCAAGACTCATTTAGTGAAAAAGCCTTACACCACTCCTGGATATTACTTCTCCTTAATTTCCTTTGGGCATGTTTTCCTTAGCATCCCACACTAGATTTCTCCGTCAACCTCTCTACTCTAGCTCCTCATACACTTCTGCTGCTTCAAATAACCCTCCTGCACATATTTTCCACATCCAATGCATTTAAAAAAACATGGTGCTGTGCAGCACTTGAGACTGCACAGATGTACCCAGCTATCACCTCTCATCATTACGTGCTTACTTTCTGTCCTGTTCAATATCATGAGATGCAGCCACAATACTCTCGTGTGTAAGATACTGTTTTTATAAAATTATGAAGGGCACAGTCCTCAGATGCAGCTCAATGACATGAAAATTACATGTCGAAAATAAGATCTTAGAGGGCTAAAATTCACTAAAAGAGTTTGTCATAGCTTGCTGCTAGACTACAGAATTTATTAATGAATAAGGAAAAGTACACAACTAGAAAGTGTTGTTGCAGTTAACACAACAAGCCACTAACTAGAACCGTCACTGGCTTCTTTGACAATATTATACAGGTCACTTAACGGTACTTTTCAGCTGCCCATTAGTTTTGCCCACTCTGCAAATGTGAAGTTATTTTAATCTACAGCCAGGCAGTGAAACTGCATCATGAAAAGTTACAGACCAGATTGCATGGGGGTTTTAACCTCTGCTTTGCTTTTATCTGCAGGTCTGGCTTGAACAGACACTGTGTTCCCATAAAATGGGGGAAGGAAGTGAGAAAGACGGCAGTGAAGCATGACAAAAACCAGTTTCCTGTGGTGGTACTGGAGGCCAACGAGCAACTTTTGGAAAGCCCACTTTCTCACCCTGCCACCTAACCATCTTCAGTCCTTGGGGTTTAATACTGTAGAAGAAATTACAGAAATTCACACAGGCCACCTCCTCGCCAGGAGGACGAGGAGTAACAGCAATGTTAGCCAGCTGCATTTTTGCAACTCCTGCAATGTTTGCTGGATGGCAAACAAGCCTTGTTTGCCCAGAGGGCATATTTGGGAGTGATCATCACTTCCTAGTTTCTTAATGTCAAAGCAAGTTTTGAAATCATGCTCAAAAACAATAAAGCACTACAAGGCTGCATTCAGTCATCACAAAACTTGAACTTAACATGACACCTTCTTTGGTGATTAACTACTGCTGAAAAAAAATAATTGCTAAAAACAGCTGCAAGTAAGTATTTTCAAACCAAATTATGCACATGTGGACAGGACGCATTAAAGCACCAGGTACAATAAAAGAGACGCATTTAAGTCATCAAGTTTAACTAAAGATGGATGGAAGCCTTATTGCAAGGGAAACCGGGAGAGCGGTCGGGCTGGACAACAGCAGCTGCAGGTTAGAGATGTTTAGCCCTTGTGCTCCACAAATGCTTCCCTGATCTGTAACGCTATGGCGCTTCATGGAGCTGAGAAGCCACGTGGATCGAGACAAGACACAGACAAAGCCACTTGCAATATCATGTTGATTAAGCAGTAATGGAGAAAATGTACAACTGAGCTATGTAATACAGATTTCAATTTGCTGTTACTCATCTTGGTTATAACCCATCACTTGCATTCTCCCCTTTACTTGCCACTGGCTGTAATTTAGCAGAACAGGTCTCCATTACAGTAAACCAGACAGACCTGTTAGAGCAGCAGAGCGTAAATCATGCTCGTCAAGGACAGGACTGCAAAACCGGTACATGGAAAAGGGAGCAGGCAATTCCTAAGACAGCGGGAAGAGGAAACTGGGAAAATAAAATAAAAACAAAGGGGTGGCTGGCTGAAGTCTCTATTCACCTGGCTCATCTGGACTTACACCAGGCACACATAGCTGGCAAAGGAGAAGCTTTGGAAGAGCAGCACCACAGCTAGAAGTGGGCAGACTCACATAATCAAACACTTCAGCTACGCTTTGTAAAACTCAAATCAGTTTATCTTGAATAAGAAAGTGACTGTACCAACATCCTTCTAAAATGTAAAAATTATATCACATACATAATGAAAAAGCGTACAATGAGGATTAGCATGGTTCCTGGGAAAAGGAACCTGAAATGCAACAGACAAGTCCAGCTTAGAAATGGCATTTCCAAACACCCTCTGCAAAAATCAGGACAATTTTCTAGAGAAAGTTCACAGGCCACTCAGCATCTGTTGTAAAGCTCTCTCTCTAATGCAGAATTCCCTTTATTGTACGATGAGCTCATAGGAAAGGGCCTGATACTTACACTTGCAATGCAACTCATAAGACCATGCTGGTTACAGAAGCATTACTTGCACCTCTGGGATCTGTGAGTTAGGATCTCAATGTTCAGACCTATCATTAGGTCACAGCTATTTTTACAGCAGATAATGGTATAAGAAATCTCCAAGTCTAGAGATTAAATGACAGGAAAGCAGAGAGCACCAACAGAAAGTATCAGTACCAACCTAAAGTTTCAGATTTTAAATATAAATTAGCTCCAAGTTATTTTCTAAAGTTCCTGGTAACTGTAAATCTGGCACCAATTTCAAATGCAGAACGAACTGGAGCAAACAAGTCCTTCTCATGCCTGTAACAGCTCACTATTAGTCAGAAAATCAAAATCCACAGAAGTCTGCATGAGGACTGACTTCTTTTATATTTGTGACAAGTGTTTAGTTCATCTCTTAGGCACGTACATTCATCTACAGCATTACATATAGGTGGTACAATGTCTACCAAATAGTTTAAGAGACATGAAGCACTCAGTACTGCAGATGATGGTAGAAGCAATCACAAACTACTGCAAGTAATCAGACCTTGCTGACCTCCAGAAGAGAGCGATAATTTGCACATACAGCTGTTTATATACTGGGGCTCCTTTCTGAGTTATGCTGTTCTTTCCAACACAGTCTCACCTTCCTGATGGCAAGGAGGAGCTGTGTTTGCGTATATTACACGCTTTTGTGTATTTATTTGCTTTAACTGAGTTTGCCTGCACCCTGCCTCTGACTTCTTTCCTACCCTATCAAAGATTTCCTACATAACAAGCAATCCTTAATAAAACCTAATCTTACAGGAAAAACTTTAAAAAGACAACTGTTCTCTGTGTGTATAAAGTCTCGAATACTTCACCAAATATAACATCTCCACAATGAGTTAAGTAAAAATATTTCAAGAACGAAAAACCTTCCTCACTTAATCAGGTGCCCCATCTATAAACCAAGAAAACAAAGACTTTGGATTCAAACAGTCTTCCAGCTTAGAATATTCTAAGTGTGGCCAGACAAGGTTTTTTATTATTTTTTACTGCTCAAAAACACTAAACAACTTCTTCATAATTCTACAGATCAGTTCAAAACCAAACTAAATAAATGTTAACAGAAATGCTATTAATTTATGCTGCACAAATTGACCAAATCTGTTAAATGTTTTCAGCAGCTTCCTACTATGGGCTGTACCTAAAGTAAACTAGTCCTACCGAGCTACCAACACAGTAAAAAATTCATTGCAAGATAAAACGTAGTGAAACTAAACATGTTAATTTTAAAATACCAAACTAGTATTACAGTAAGACTCCAATTCAAGGTAACTCAGAATACGAGTGTAACAGATACTTGCATCTTTTCTATGGAACTTTAAACTGGCTTTTCAACTGACTGCAATGGAGACTGGACAAAACCAATTCGGTACTAAAAAATATTCACAGTTAAAGCTGTGCTGGCTCTCCCCTTGGCGAGTCGATCATGTTTTCTGTGGACAGAGAGACTTTAGGCCTTCCCAGTCACCAGCTGGTAGGGAAATATTTATAAACTTCAGAAAGTTAAACTATTACATTTTGACAGGATTACATTTGCACACCTAATATAATACAAAGACTTATACTTGGAGCTTTTTTTTTTTAACAATGCTCTAGGTGTATTAAGAATATACTTTACTGTACATGTCTCCTATCAGAGGGGAGCAGAAGTTTTGTACAAGTCTTATTTACAGAAAGTATTAACAGGTAAATGTGCTTATTTTTAGTCTTCTGCTCTTCTGAAAATATTATAAAGCAACGTTTATAAATTAAGCTGTATTAAAAGTACATTAGACTATTAGAGAGTACTTATTTATTCTATTTCATAATTTACCAGTGTAACAACAGGCGTACTGGTGAGAACAGCTGGATAGAGGAACTCTACTTGTCAACATCGCACGAGTAACTCCAAGTTAGAAAAACTATGCTTCCAGCAGAACAGTGGGTAACTTGGGCTCGTCCTCAAGGAGGACTTTAAAACACGAAGTATTTTCAATCCCTGAAACAGTAAAAAGTCACAGACTTACTAACTCCAGCAACTCTAAAACACTTTGCCTGCTACTGCTGCACAGTAAGTAGTTACGCCATATCTTCAGCAATCCCAGAGGATTACTAGTTTGCTTTTTACACAGCACTCTTTCAGGAACATACAGCATAACACAGTTTACACTCTTTCACAATTAAAAGCTGGAAGGTGAAACAAGAATCGGCAGCTCTGGGGTCTGCCCTGAACCTGCTGCTAAATCACTGTACGATTTTTGGACCAGTCAGTCAGCTCCTGCGGCCCTCCACTTCCCAAATTGTAACACAGAACTAGTGACTCTCTCCAGTGAGGGAACTATTACGTTACTCACAAGCCCTTTTTTCCCCCAGTGTTTTTCAGTCCTCTGAAACAAGTACTAAGCATGGTTGTGGAGCTGTGTGGGGAGGACAGGCTGAAGCCCAGCTGTCGAAAACCAGCATTTTTAACTCCTGCAGTTGTGTCACAAATGCTCTGAGTAGATGTAAGCTGAAGGACGGGTAGCTGTCACCCTGGCATAGTATTTTGGGAACTAGTTAGGAAGACCAGGGCTGCCTGGAGAAAGGATTTGCATTTCCAGCAGCTGCAGGAGAGAAAGGGAGGGAGGAACAGAGGTCCTTTCACCAGGAAGAGGACTCTTGTTTTCTGCGCATGGGGATTGAGAGGTGGCAAAGATAACGTCAGTCAGACCTTAATCTGCATAAAAAAAGATCCAGTTAAATGGGTAAGGTGTAATCTGGCAAGAAAATGACGTTAAATATGGATCTAGTGAAAGATTCTTGTATAAACAAAAACAACCAAAAAAAATAATAATCCAACTCAAAGCACCCTTTCCTACCTCACTAGCAACGCCAGGGCAAGGGAGAAAAAGAACAATGGTGACATTCAACAGACACCCGCTGGAAAGTGCAATTTATGGAAAGAAATGGAAAACAGTCCCCCTTCCCAGCCAGAATAAATAAATGAAGATGTAAAATGCATGCATTCAAAAAAATAAAACCCTACTAATAATGCACTTCTAATCAGTGACACTCCCCCTCCCCTCTTTGCATTCCCCCACCACCACCCCAGTCCTCACCCCGGTCTTCCAAGTCTGAAGGTGACCTGCCCCCACAAAAACATCGTTAACCCCCTAGGCACATTAACACACAGCATCATCATCATTATCAGCATCAGCATCATCCCACTAGTATCACCATTATGAGAAGCGGAGAGAGAGAAGAATGTTACTCGACCTTTCGTCCCCTGCATGTTGCCTGTCAGAGTCGGGCATGTTTGGGTCAAGAACTGGGTTTGGGGGTTTGGAGAACAGGCTTTCAAAGGCCATTGTGCTGGCTGTGGTGTGGTGAGGAGGAGGGAAGTGGAGGAAGGCAGGACACTGCCGCTGCCCGTGGTGCGGAGGGAGGAGGAGGAGGTGGCGGCGGCGGCGCGCACAGCCGCTCTGGGGGCGGCTCGGTGAGGAGGAGGGTCGGGTCCCTCAGTGAGGAGAGATGATGAAGGTTTCACTCACGGTTACTTAGTAAGACACTAACGGGCACTCAGTGCAGGGCGAGGCTGCACAGGCTGAGCCCGGCCGCCCCGCGCGGGCAGGAGGAGAAGGAGGCGGCAGCGGCGGCGGCTCGGAGGAGCAGGCCCGGGGCACAGGAGAACGAGAGGACACACACACACGGGGGAAGGGAGGTGCTGGTGGCCGGAGATGGCTGCCCTAATTCTTCCTTACAAACATGGCGCCCGCTCGAGGCACTCTCACAAAATGGCGGCGGCGGCGGCGGCGGAGGAGGAGGAGGAGGAGAACGGCGGCAGCGGCGACCTCCGGCGCTGGCCCCCAGCTCGCTCAGCGGCTGCGGCCCGCACCCGCCGCCGCCGCCGCTACCACCGCAGCGTCTTCCGCGCCCGTCAGGGCCGCGATGGCGTCGCCTCGCGCTGGCCGCCGCCGCCGCCGCCCGCCAACACGCTCCTCCTCCGCTGCCGCCGCCCCGCCCCCCACGTGCCGTCGTTGGCCGGCGTCCTCCTGCGTCACCACACCGCCCAGGTCGCCCATTGGCGGCGGCGCGCCTCCCGTCACGCCGCCCCTGACGTCACGCGAGCGCGGCGGGCCCCCACCGCCCGACCTGGGCGACGTGTGTGCGCGCGCCAGCGAGAGGGGGGCGCGGGGCCCCGCCTCGCCGCGTGCGGGCTGGCGTCACGTGCGCGGCCCGCCGGCCGTTATGGCGGCGGGTAATGGTGGTCGCCGCCCGTTATGGAGCTTCCGGGCTGCTCCTTCTTCCCCGCCCCCCTTCCGCCTCGCGAGAGCCGAGAGCGGCCTCCCTTGCAGCCGCCGGTGCTCCCGCTGCAGGAAAGCAGCCGCCGCTTCTACCCTCACCGCCCCCCGCAGAGGGGGCCCTGCCTCCCGCCTGCCTGCCTCAGGCCGTTAATTAGCTCCGAGAGCAATATCTCTTGTTAAAACAAGCGGTTCCCTCCCCGCTGTGGTTGTAAGTCCCGCCGTCGTCTCAAGGTAAAGGCCGTCACCACACGCTTCCTCAGGCTGGGGAGCGTTTAAAACGTGGGGCCTAGAAAAACGGGCATGTTAGCCGAGATGGGTGATAAAATTGCTGCTTTAGAGAAGGGATTATTGGTCAGGGTGTGATAAAAACGGTAGTAAAGAAGTTAGGGAGACAATAACCTTAACGTATGCAAAAGTGGTAAAGGATTAAAAGAAAATATGCTTTTGCTAGCATCACTTCAATGACTGTTATTGAAAAGGGCAAAATTCAAAACTCATCAAGAAATCCTTAATAGAGCTACGAAATGAAATACTGAGGAGCATTGTTGAAGCCAGTGATGAGGAAAAAAAAAAAAAAAAAAAAAAAAACACGCACAAAAACTTGTGATGTTTGTGTTGGTAATTCAACGGTAGGAAGTTTGACTTTGTGCTGTAACTGGCACGGGCCTAACCTGCGCCTTCAGCTGGATCCCAGTCCATCGCAGGCGGGTGTTCCCCCAGTTCTGGCTACTCTGTAATCCAGTAACACAGGCGACAGCTCTCAGCATCCCATTCTGGGCACGTCGTTTCACATTTTCAGTGAATTTCATCCTTTCCTGCAGTACTGCATCTCGCAAGTTCACTACCTTCACCTCAGGATGGTCTTGTCCAACTCAAATAAATCGCCTCAGCTGCAGATGTTGTCACCTCATTGCTCATCATTGCTTCCATAAACTTCATGTGTCCGTTTACAACAATGCTGGCACCAAGATGGACATATCCCACCTGCTAGACCTCCACATGCTGGGAGCTGGCCTTTTATTCCTGCCCCAGTTCTGCTGACTCAGGAGTTCATAGTCCCCAGGAGAAGCTTGTTTGTTGTTTTCTAACCATTTTAATGATTTTTTCTTTTAACATTGTCTTTTGAGGGACTTTGTCAAAACTTTCTGGAAAAATCCCAAGCAAGTTACATCAACTTATTTTCCTTTACAGGCTAGTCTCCCTGGCTTACAGGGCTTTTCAGGACATATGACTCTCTTTTTCCAGTGCCAACAATCCTAGAAAAAAAAAAAAAAAAAAAAAAAAAAAAAAAAAAAAAACAAACCTTAAAAAAGAGAGAACACCCACATCGGTTCCCATTCGTGAGAAACATTTTTTCCCCTTACACAGAGGCAAAGCATGGCCTCACATCCATGAGGAAAGAGGACTCTCTGTCCACATTCTGGCTAGTACCTGAGCAAGATGGGCAGAGCAGACGATCACGGCCAAGCTCAGCCAAGGGTCCAGATCATTGCACAAGTCAACTCAGGAAACCAACCTGAACTGGAGACAAACACTCTTCCAGCTCTGGGACTGAAATAGGGCCCCAAGGAGCATGGGAAGGAGGTGGGTGGTGGCCTCAGGTGGGGCTGGGGAGGGCCATTAGGGCTAATTAAGGCTAATTAATTCCATCAGCATGTGAGCAATCTCAGTGTGGTGGCAGTCCAGGAGCCAGTGCCCAGAGGGCTCAGCACTGTCTCCCTAGGCAACAGACAAAAAAAAAAAAGGGATTTCAAATTCAGAATAAAAGCCCAGCTCCTACTTTTCTTGCAAAGCATGCAGGTGCAAAAATACATTTTAAACAAACATGCAGCTGTTTGTTTAAGTACCCGTACGTGTGTTTGCGTTGTCAGGGAAAAAGGTATCCTTGTGAGAAGCTCCTGAATGGCTCTTTTTTTTTCAAAGTATAACTAAATTTGGCAATAGCAGCTAAACAAATTCCCCAGTATGCATGCACTCTTGGATATCACAAATATACTGGGATCTGGGGTATGGTGTGGAGACCGTAGCAACATACCTAGCAACCATAACAAACAAAAATGGTTCAGCTCTTCATTAAAGCCTGTAACAGGATTAATAAGTGTTTTGGCACGTGTGCTTGTGCTTTTGCTTCAGCAAGGATTTGAACTGCAATACAAATTTGTGAGGTGGGAGGAGACATGACAGTACTGATGGATGTGCCATGCGCCAGGCACAGGCTTCTCAGGGATGCTACCTAGTTAGGTGATATAATTCAGATTTTAACCTGCAGTTGAAAATAACCTGATGTTCTCTTGTGTGTTAAAGAGATAATTATCTTTCATTTGCAGGGACAGAAGGTGAAGAGAAGCCATGGGATGCTCAGGACTTTGGATGCTCTTCAGGGAAAGGCCCATCAGGAATGCATTTTGGAAGGAGGAAGAGGAGGAGGAAACAGGACATGAAGCCTCCTCTTGCCCCTGCCCTGGGGCTGGGGCTTGTCTCACCTCATGGGGTGAAGAGGACAGGGAACACTTTCCCATGCAGACCTTGGAAATTCAAAGGCACCATATTTCTTTCCTTGAACCTAATGGGTGCTGCATAGCTTCCCTCCAAGGCCACCTCTGCATGAGGTTTTCAGCCTCTTCATCCTCACCCCCAGCCATCTGGGGTGAGAGGATGTGGCTTTGGGGTTTGGGCAGAGCAGCCAGCCTCTCCCGGGCACACAGAGCACATCTGGAGTCAGCCGCCTTCAGCCCACCGAAGGGGAGCAGAGGCAAACCAGCTATTTTTTGAGCTCCAAAATATTATTATCCCAAAGAGAAGTTGTATTTACCAGGGCCAGAAGAGCCTCTCTCTGCACATTCCAGGCTTGAGAAGTCTGCGAGATGCCGGAGCGGCTGCTCTGGGATGGGAAAAAAATCTCCTTTAGTCAGCTCAAATGCTGGCCAGAGGTTTGCAGCCCAGTCCAGACACTGGAGAGCCGACCTTAGATGTTTCTGTGGCTGAAAGGGAGATCTGCAGCCAGCTAATGCTGGGAGAGATGGCTGAGCTTCCCGCTCTGGTCCTGGCCCTTGAGGAGGGCGAGAAGCAGCTGGGAGGACAGGCAAGGCTTGGCAAGCTCCAGCAGCATGCCAGACTGTCCTGGAGAGGGGAAACCAGTTCACCCTAGCCTCGGAAATTAAGAAATCAGTTCGGGGTTGTGCTGTGAGGAAAAGCCTCCAGTGCAAAGCTTCGAATGCCTGTTTCCAGCCTCATTAGCCGGTTAAAGCATCAGATGGAAACTATTCTGCCCTGTCAGGAACTTATCCTCTTACAGGCTCCTGGGTTTTGGCTCCCAGAGCCCGTCAAGGCGGGGGTGTAAAGTGCTGTCAGTGCAGGGATGATAAAACATATCACCCGTCAGATGTACCACAGCTAGGAACAGGTGATGGAGACAGCAGAGGTAAGGCACCAGGAGCTGCTCCTGGCACATCCCCAGCTTCCTTTTCTGCATCTCGTGGAGGAGCACATCCCCACATACAGGGAGCTCCTTATCATCCCTAAAACGCTGTAACAGCCCGTTGCAGAAGCATGTCCAACCAGGCTGAGCAAGCACAGCAGGGCAGACCATGTCTCCAGCAAACCACAGGCTCTGGGCTGTCAGCTTGGTAGCCTTCTTTCTCCTGCCCCCACAGCACTGCTCTCTTACCTAAGGTGCTAATTTAAAACACACACTAGGGTGGGTTCACAAGGACAACTGCTCCTTTTGTTGGATGAAACACGGCTTGGCCAGGGTCCGAGTAGCTCCGAGGAAAACCTCGTCACCTGCTGCTTAGAGCATCCCAGGATGCAGGCACACAGCAGGGTGGTCCGGCAGCCTGACAGTGTGTCCTGCCCATTCCCTGTCCTTCCTCTGGTGATGCCCGGCATCATCCTCTGGTCGCAGCCTGGGCTGCGCACTGAGCTGGGACCCCCGGGCTCCCAGGGGGGGAAGGTAAAGGTGGGTTTCCCCAGGCATACCCCCACAGACCAAGTTTTCTCCATGTGTTTTTCTTCTCCCCATATCCTGGGACCCTTTGGGTTGCCTTTGGCGGAGTCCCATACGTCTACCTCTCCCTCTGATCTTACACTTTGAAGGAAATTTGCCCCTGGCAGGCTTCATCCATCCCCATGCACGCTGAGGAAATAAAACTGGGAATGTTCCCTGCCATCCATGTTGCAACTCATTTCTCTTGCAGCACAACCTCCTGTTGGGCCTTCCCAGGCCAGGTCCAAAAAGCCGCCTCCTTGCCCATGCTGAGGCTGGCTGCATGGTGACAGCTTCCTATGCCACCCTGGGATTATTGGGGTGTCCTCAACAGGACAGGGAAGTCCTGCCTTGGGAGAGGAGAGGACGTCTCAGCCCCCTTTGAGGGAGGCAGCACTGAGCTGCCACACCAGCTGGTCCTTTCTCCTTTTTCTCCTTTTTTTTTTTTTAAGCACTCGGGTGGAGGAGTGAGCCTATTGGGTTTTCATTTCCCTCCTCCAGCAACCCTGGGATGCATTTCCCTGCCCAGCTCCACCGTCCAGCTGGAGTGCCCGCCAACCCAAACATCCTCCATCCGCCGTGCCTGGGCTCCAGCAGCCCCACGCCGACAGCGGCAAGGAGCAGGCACTGAATGTCCCTCCTTGTTTTGCAGGAAGACGTCCTGCCCCCCTCTCGAGCTTCCACAGAAAAGCCATATCCCTCCCCCAAAAAAATCTGGAGCTTGATCCCCCAAAGAGTGCAGCACAGATGAGTCTCATGAAGTCTCTTTCCCTGGGGCCAGGAGTGGGAAGGATGTTAGGGGGTACAGCTCAGCACACGCTGTGCGCCCACAGGGGACTCTGCCTTTTTGGGCGGGGGCAGCAGCAGGCTCCTTGAGGCCTCTGGAGGATGCTCAGGGGGGGAAGGATACTTGGGGATGAACCGCCCTGCCACCAGCCAGTCCCTTCCAAGCAACGTAAGGCAGAAAAATAAAACTGATGGGAGGCAGGTTCGTGCCCCACAGACCCTGGGACACCCTCCTGCCAAGACCCCCAAAGACACTGGGACACCTCACCCTTCCGGGTGAGCGTCGCCCTCCAGCTGCACACGCGTCAGGTACTTTGCACCTGCTCAGAGGCTATATCATCGTTTAATTGTACTAAAACCAGCATAATGGAGAAACATGCATAATGTCAGGGTTTTGTGGTTAACATGCACAAGCGCCGCACCGAGGAACAGGTACCAACGGCGAAGGGTGCAAGACCGGGGAGGTGTCTCCCTCCCCCCCAGCACGTGTCACAGCCGAACCCCAGCTGTTCCCGGAGCTGCTGCCACACAGTGGGGTGGAGGCTGCAGCTGACTGAAGCATGAAATATTCACACCTCGAGCACCCTCGATGCCAGCACCAAGCGCAGCTGAAGCCCTCCCTGAGGTCACGGAGGGGGGATGCACTCACGCAACCCAGTTCAGGAGGTCGAAGGAGCTGCTGCCCAAGGGCTGAAGCATGGGACGGCCCCAGCCCACTGCCAGCGCCCACTGGCAGGGCACTGGGACTCCACCCAGCAGACATGTCCCACTTGCCAAGGAGGGCACTGAGGGCCAGCCAGGGCTTGTAGGGATAGATGTTCGGGGATTTTTCTGCTCCCAAGTCAACCCTGGGGGAATAAGATGCTGGACCAGCCCCCTCCTCATGGGCTGCCATGGGTTTTCTCGGCATCCCCAGGGGAGCAGAGGCACACTTGTGCAGGGCTGGGATCAGTGCAAGCAAGCCTGGGCCAGCGGGGAGGAGAGCTGTAGCCACTATGAGCCTCCCTCCTCCTGCACGCACCAGCTTAACTTCTTTCTTAAAGAAAAAAACAAATTAAAAAGGAAATACGGGCTGTGGCTTCTAGCCCCTGTTTTCTGCGCTGTGTAGGCACTGAGGCTGCGGGACATTATCCTTCTGGAGCCTCGGGTGAGGATGCTCTTGCTCCCGTGCCCCAGAGAGCGGGTAACCCCTGCACCTGGTTTCTTTTGCACCTCATTTGCATTTTCCCCACATAGGTGGGTGTAAAAGCCACCTGGCAGAATAACCTTAAGGCAGAGGGGAGGATGATTGGCTGCAGAGGGGCTTCGGCATGGGATGTCACCTGGAGCTCCCATTACACGCCTGCCTCCAGGGCTAGTGCTTTCGGGTGGAGGATGCTGAGCAGGGACCATCACCGTCAGGGAAGCTGCCCTGACTGCCACCTCCCCTAAAACTCATAGGCGGAGACAAAGACAGTGATTTTGGACACGTGCTTGGCCTGGAAGACGCGATCCAGGTACTCGGACATGTCCACGTCCACGTGGATGGTCTGGGGACCCTTCAGGCTCTGCACCAGGATGAGCTCTCCTGTCTGACGGTCCGAGCGCTGCATCACGAAGTGACCGCGGTTGTTGCCCCCCACGATGCCGAAGCGCAGGCTGTCGGGCCCTGGCCGGCCGGGCGCTGCTGCTGTGGCCATGCGGAAGAGCGGGGTGGGGGTCAGCAGGTTGGATGGCAGGGGAAGGTAGTGGAAGGAGATGGTTTTGGGCGCTTGGTGGCATGACCGGCTCTCCATTGGGCAGGGGTTACGTTCACACTGGCTGCAAAGGCAAAAGCCGTGGGGGAGGATTTCAGGGAACCGCAGGGATGCGGAATCCATGTCCCCCCCCCCTCGCTGGTATTGGATCCATGTGGATGCTATGCATGTATTTTTGGGATCCAGCACCCAAAAAACAAGGTAGGGCCAGCTTTAGCACTCTGACGTACTTACAAGGGTGATGTTTTGACGTAGGTGACGTTGCCGGTAGGCTGGGGGCACTGGGGGCTGACGCACTGGAAGCCCCCACCCGTGTTGATGCAGGTGGTCCCCCTCGTGCAGTTATCCTGGGACAGGGCGCACTCATCGATGTCTGCAAAACAGGGCCGGGCAGCGGGTCGAGCTGACCGGAGATCTCAAACCAGCTCCATTGAGGGGTTCCTTTTGGCTGAAAACACTTAAATCGCCTAATAGCCTGTTCTGTGTCTGCTCTCCTCCCCCAATCTCTGCCTTGGGCCAGCAAGCAATGGCAGCTCCCTCACAGCAGGATGGCAGCTTATTTTCCAAACTTTCTGCTAAACTGTTTGAAAACACGATCTCTTTTTATTTACTAAACACCTGTGTAACCACTGAGATACCTGACAATAAATCAGGAGCTTTGAATGCACGTATTTGCTGGGAGCATTAGCAAGATGCTATGAAACACGCAGAAATCAGGGAGAAAAGGAGAAAGCGTGCATTTTCTCACCCTGAACTGCAATAATCAACACTTTATAGCACCCCCCGCCCTGTTTTTCAGGAGGAGACTTTCATATGAGCAGTTCTGGCCGCTCACCATTCCTACCTGCTGTCACTTTGCTTTGCTCTTAACCCACGCTCCAGCTCCCCTGCTTTTGGAAGAGCTGCCGGCCTCCGAGCTGACCCCTCGCTGTCTAATTCTTGCTTTCTAATGCTATTTGTGTTTCTTCTCAGGGATGCCCCATTCACAGGGGATAGCTGCATTGTGGCAGTGGAGCTCCCATGCTCTTTTTTGGGGAGATGTAGCCTTAAAGCATCGCACAGATTTGCCAGCGCTTGAACCTCAATTGTTTTCCTCCCCTCCACACCCAGCTTGGGAACCATCTCTCTATGCAAACCCCCTGAGATTTTTGCATGCAGAAATGCTTGCAAAGAAGGAGAAAAAAGGGGAAAAAATAAAAAAAAAGCAATCGTGCAAGTTGGGGATAAGGGGTAAACCCATGGGTTTTCAGCCCCCGGCTTACCTTCGCAGCTCTTGCCATCACCCAGGAGGAGGTACCCACTAGGGCAGGTGCAGCGGTAGGAGCCAGGGAGGTTGACGCAGGCGTGGGTGCAGAGTCGGGGACCTCCCTCACGCTTGTACACCTCGCACTCATTGAGGTCTGTGGAGAGACGAGGGGAGCAGGTGCATGGCCGAGATCCCCCAGCCCACCCCACCGCGTCATCCCCCCGCAGCGTGGCTCACCCTGGCAGAGGCCGTTGGCGGCCGTGCCGCTCATGTGGAAGCCAGGCTCGCAGCTGCAGTGCTGGGTCTGGTCGATCTGGGCGCAGCGGGGCTGGCGGCTGAACGCCGGATCGTCCGTCACACTCCAGGTGGGGGGAGCTGGGGGACACACACACACACACACACACACACACCACGGGATGGGCTTTGAAATGATGGGATGGGGTGCTGCAATATGCCTGGAGAGTGGCAGGGGTCACCCACCCGTCTGCGCCTGGTACTGGCAGGCAGCCCCGGTCCACTGCTGGGGGCAGAGGCACTTGTACTGGTTCAGCCCCTCCAGGCACGTCCCGCCGTTCTGGCAGGGACTGCTCGAGCACTCGCTGATTTCTGAAAAAAAAAAAAAAAAAAAGCAAAAAAAAAGCAGCCCCATTTCATTTTATCTTATTTTGGGAAGTAAGTCACAGGAACACCACACACACCGGGCCGCTTTGGTACCCCACGGCACATCATAACCATTTATTTTGCTGAACTCAGACACCGGCTGCTTCCGATGCCGCGGTTGTACCCCGATGCAAAGGTTGGCTGTGACTCAGGGAGCCATCATAGCACCGATGCCTTCTCCCCTCATCTGTGCTGCTGAACTCCAGGTAGGCTCCAGCTGTAATTTCCAGCTTTCCTTGAGGATGAGAAACCCCAAAGTACCAGCTTTGGGGTGCTGTGGGATCTGTAGCACCCATAGGATGTTGGCTGGCTGGGACTCAGGGACAGCTGTGATACCTTCCTGTTTGGTGAACCCCAGTAATCCCCCATGTTTAAACGAACCCAAATTACATCCCACTCCAGCAAACGATGCCCACGGGCAGACACAGGCACAAAGCAGTTTCACAGCCGTGGCCGTGGCAGCCCAGAGCACACTACCTGTGCAGCGGGGCTCCTGCCCAGTCCAGCTGCCGTTGGCCTGGCACATCCGTGTGCTGGAGCCCAGGAGCTGGAAACCCGGGTCGCAGGTGAAGTGAACCTCGTGCTCCACCAAATACTTGGTGCCAAACTTCTTCCCATCTGCGGGGGCTTGCAGGGCAGGGCAGGAGACTGCAAGAGAACCGTTGGGGAGGGGGTCAGTGTTCAAGCGGGTGCTTTGGGGGACCACCTCCTTATCTTTCCCATCCCCAACTCTACCTGGGCCATGGTTCACCCAGTTCCTCAAACAGCTCCTCTTTAACTATTATTTTCCTCTACTATTGGCCTGCTGAGGTCAGTCAGTAACACCCAGCCCCACAGTGAAAGTCCAGCAGGGATGCTGAGCATCACTGGCAAGGGGTTTGGTGGCATTCTTGCCGTACCTCTCATGCTCCCAGCACAGGAATGTGGGTCTTTTGCTGGAGACATGGTTTTCCAGCACACTCGCCTCCAGTGGTTCGCCAGGAGCTCTCTGCCTTGCAGCTATGGGCTTTTGAGCTTCACCACGTCTCACCAGGCTGGAAAGTGCTCGAATTCACAAGCACGAATTGCCAACACAGGAACAGGTATCTCCATCTGTAGGGATGCCCAAATCTCCACCTATGACAGCCCTGAGCATCTTGACCTGTCCACCCTAGCATCCTCTAAGGCCACAAAAGCAAATGCTGGGACCCAGGGAGGACTCACCAGCTGGCGGCTCAGGGGCAGCTTTGGCCAGGGAGGCGTGCAGGGTGCTCAGCCGGCTCTTCATCACGCGGAGGCCTTCAGTGAAGCGCGTCTCCTGCCCCTTCAGCAGCTGCTGCATCTGCCGGATTGCAGCCAGGAGCTGCTGCCTGCTGAGGCAGCTCTGTGGGGATGGGGACATCTCTCCAGCCCCGTGCGGCCATGCCAGCCAGGACCCAACCTGCTGCACACAGCCTGCCCCCGCCACAGAGACATGCTTGTGCAGGAGCTTTGTGACATCAAAGGTCCCCTGGGATATCTGATTTTATTTTTTTTTCTCCCATTTACCCAGATGCAGGAGTTTTTTTAGCCTATGCAAGAAGTCCTTAGCTCAGCCATGCTCTCCTACGTCTAAATGGGTAACACAGTGCTACAAGCAGGGCTGTAATCACTTTGTTAGCCCTGGGAGAGATGCCATAACTCATGTTTCATCCTGCTGGAGCTAGAGCCCTGTCCCACTTCCACATTACAAAATAAGAGGAAAACAGCTGTCTTGTGAGTTCTGCTGGGGCCAGGAACACTGGTGGGACTCCTGCCTGCAAAGCAATCGCTACCATGGGACTGACTCATGCAGGAGACGGGCATCGTTATTATAGGTTTCCTGTGGAATTGACTTAAAACCGAAGAAAAAGAGCGAGGGCTGAGCAAAGCCAAGCCAATTTTAGAGCTCAGAGGTTTACAGAGTGCATGGAGGAGAGCACACAAGGTCTGGTCTGGGTGGCACGAGACTGGGGACAAAGGAGCTCCAGGAAAGGAGCAGAGCTGCTGAGCTCCAGCCCACCTGGGCGAAGGGATTTCTTTCCCCCTCTGCGCTGTGCAGGGGTGAAGTTATTCTGTTTCCAAATAGCTACCGAGGGTTTACAAAGAAGAAATAAAAGCCAGCCCAAGCGGCGTGTTGTCCTCTGCTTCCCTTTGTGCAGTTTTGGGGGGGTCATGGGCTGCTGGTGGGGATGAGCCAGTCTGTGCCTGCAGCTCTGGGGTGCCTCACGCCGAGAGGGAGGGAGGCAAAAGCAAATAGATGCCTGGCATGTAGCTCGCTTTAATAAACAGCTCTTTGTTAGGGCTGGTTATAACTTCAAGAGCCAGTGGGATCTCCCCGTGGGATGCTGAACCGTAGTAAACCCCTGCTCCTCCATAAAATAGGGAGGATTCTTTGCCCCCGGCGTGCTCGGTGGTGACTTCAGGTGCAGGGTAAGGAGGAAAAACAGAGCCCAAAAGAAATCGGGCCCGGTTTAAGCCCTGTTCGATCTAACCACCCCCCCACCCCGGCTTTGCCCACCTGTTTGCCGGGGCCAGGGCAGGCAGACACACAGCGCACGGGCAAGGGGAGGGGAGGGAAGAGGAGAGGAGACCTTCCCCCCCCTCCCAAGAAAGCCTTTCCGAACCCCCTTCCCCCCGGGTTCCCCCCGGCTCACCTGGGGCGCCGGCGCCGCCGGGAGCAGCAGCAGCAGCAGCAGCGGCGGCAGCAGCAGCAGCAGCGGGAGGCGGCCCCGCTCCCCCGGCATGGTCCGGCGGCCGCCGCGGCTCTCGTCCGCCGAGGAAGGGCTCTCCCGGGCGCCGGCAGCCGCCTCTCCCCGCCCCGGCTGCGGGCGAGCTCTCCCTCCCCACGCCGCCCACGCCCCACGCGCGGCCGCGCTCCCCCGTGGACCTTCCCCGCCCCGGGGAGACGGGTCCCCCCGCCCCGGCGCCGGCCGGGGTTTTTTTGTTTTTTTTTTTCCAGGGGCGATGCTGCGAGCGAGCATCCCGGCCGCCCCCGCCGCTTCCCCCTGGGACACGCTACCCGAGTAGCGCTCGGTGCCGCTTGGGGCATCCCCCGGCGTGCCCTCCAGGCCACGCGTGGGACCGCCCCGCGCAGCCCCCCGCAAAGCAAACGCCCCGGCGCAAGGCTCTCCTGCAGCATTTCGGCGCGGGTTTTTTTTTTGCAGAAAAGCTGTTTCTGCCGCTGTCAGGAGGAGGGAGCACCGTGGAGGAGCCCACCCTCAGCCCACCGCTCCGGCCGGGCCGGGACCACCTTCCCCAGCCCAGCACCTCCTTCCCAGCCCCGCACCCCTTTCTCACTCCCTGTACTCCCTCCCCACCACTGCATCCCCTCCCCAGCCCCTGCACCCCTCCACAGCCCCGCACCCCCTCCCCAGCCCGGCACCCCTTCCTCACCCTCTCCCCAGTCCCTGCACCCCATCTCCAGCCCCTGCACCCCCTCCCCGGCCCGGCAGCCCCGTCCCCAGGCTCTGCACCCCCTCCCCAGTCCGGCACCCCCGCAGGGGAGGTGAGAGGCAGCCGGGTGGTGCGCGGGGTCCCGGCTCCATCTGCTGGGCACGGTGGGGCAGCCGGTTGCTGTGCAGCAGCAGCCGCTGGTATGGAAAGAGCAGAAATCCCCCCAAAATGGAAAAGGGGCCACTGTTAAGGGCCAGGCCACCGCAGGGTGGCTCCATCCCTCTCGGGACGCCCTTACAGACTCCCGTTTCCCCGTCGTTGCAACAGGACCGATGGTTTTCTCAGCACATGGCCAGGACAGATGGAAATCTGCTGTCTGGGAAAAGGGGGATTTCAAAGCACCCGCTGTTCCTCTTCGGGCTCCACTTGCAATTTTCAATGGAGATGTCTTACAGCATGAAATCCCCCAGCGGGCTATGTAGCAGGGGCTGCCCATCACAAAAGCCACAGCAAACGGTGATAAAAGCAAAAAAAAAGGCCAGGCGAGGCCAGATGCATCCTTGCCTTTTGGTGCGAGCGCAGCCTGGACAGTGGGGAGCCAACCCCATGCGGGGTAGCCCAGGGGAGCTTGCCTGTGCCCGCTGTGTGCCCCCACGCCTCAGCACTGTCCATCCTGGCCCTGCTCTGTTAACCCTGGGTAAGTCAGGAGCTGCCCCTTACCTGTGAGCCGGGGGGAGCTCAAATACCAAATACAGAAAAAATAATTACAGCATTTAATTACAAACCCCCATGACTTCAGCCCAGGAAGGAGCTCCTGGGAAGGGCCAGACACTGCCAGGAGAATCATGTAGGAAGAAATGGAACAGACAACTGTTTATTAAAATATACACCCTCTGTCCTTTTCCCCAAGCCCATTTACACCCTGCTCTGCACAGGCTCCCCCTTTCACAGCAGCACTTCGGAGTCCTCCATGCAGTTATCAGTGCAGGGCGGCTCCGGTGCAAGTGAGCTGCCAGTGGGCAAGGTACTGGCCTGGGTCCACACCGAGCCCTCGCCGGCCACCCCGCTGGGCAGCAGCGGGATGTAGGCCTCCTCCACGGGGCCACCAAGCTGCTCCTCCAGGACGTACCTTGTCCCCCATTGTTCGTTGTGGTGGACATCCACAGCCACCAGTGCTGCCTCCGCTCCAGGAGAGCAGGACTCAGCAATGTCCCCAGGGTCCAAATCAGAGTCCGCTTGGGGGAAGCCCGAATCCTGGGTGGAGTCTGGGCTCTCCTCGGGCAGACTGGTGTTGATGTAGATGACGTCCTTGGATCCTCTGATGGTGGGCAGGTTTTCCAGCAGCTTCTCCAGATGAACCTTCAGCTGTGAGAATGTCGGGCGAGCAGCAGGGTTGGCTCTCCAGCACGCAGACATTATTTCATACCTGGAAATGGAGACAGGAGCCTGGTTATCACAGAGGATGTTCACAGGCGCTGGGCTACAGGATGTACAGGGGCTAATTCCCTGCTTCTCTCAAAAATTGGGCAAGCCCTGAGCTGCTTTGCATTAGAACAAAGCAAAACCAACTCCCCTCCTTAGGCTGTTTGCCCAACAGCAGCGATTGATCAGCCCAAGCTGCTGTTAGATGTCTTTCCAATGCCTGGCACTCACTGAGGGTTGGGCAGAGGCAGCCAGATGCAGCCCTGTGATCGCCCCCTGGGAACATCCCAGTTCTTCTCCACCAAGTCCTTCTCTTGTCCTTCCTGCAGGTGCCTGCTCCCAGGCACAATGGAAACTCCCAGCGCCCCCCTGCAACCACATTACTGCTGGGCAAACACAGTCTCCTCTGCCCTCTAGCAGGCTGGATCTGACAAAAGGTTTCTTTGCTGCTTCCTTCAGGGACAGGCCATTGTCCCACACTGGAGAGGGGCCTTGTAGGAACATTGTGCCACTCCGAGCAGCTTTCCTAGTTTAACCGGTTTTGTATTTGCAGCTCTTAGCCATGGGGGAGTTAAACATTTTCAGCTGTAATAGCACTGGAGAAAAACTCAGGAAGAAAACTCAGGAGAAAAACCTTTGCCAAGCTGCTCAGAAATGCAGTTTTGAGGTTTCCATATTTCCTGTTCAGATTAATAGATTTTAGGCCCTGAAGGGCCCTGAGTAACAAAGAGGGTATTTTGGGGGGCGGAGAAGAGCATCACCAGCCAAGACCTTCAGGCTAAAAAGGAAATAAATAAATAAATAAAAAAAGGTCTGATTCCTCCACCACAAACTGCAGAGGGCATTGCTCCTGTCCTCGCAGGACCATCAAGGTGACCTGAGCACTCCCCACCCGCCCCACACCACCAACTGCCAACAGCCCAGCTCATCAGCGCTCTGTGCCAGCCCCGCGAACCATCGCTTTCTCCCAGGATATTTGCTGAGATTTCTGTGCGCCAGTTTGCCTGGAGTTAAGAAGATGCTTTTTCCTCCCTGGGTGATATGCCACTCTGGGATCTGGCTTTTGTTAGGCACATCAAAACTCAAGAGATTATGCAAATATTAAAGGATTTGAAAATATTAAAAGATGCAAAAAATTAAAGGATTGATTTTTTTCTTTATGTGACACTTTCGTTTAAAGTTTGACCCGCTCCATTATTCTGGCCAGCTTTCTTCTGAGAGCAAACCTGCATGTACATTCTTGTAAGTTCCCTACCTGTCAACCCCACAAGGAAGAAAAGGTTAAATCCTTTGATTTAGAGAATGCCTTTTTTTTTTTTTTTTTTTTTTTTAAATCTGTCTTTAGTAACTGTTATTTCTGGGGACCGTGGGAGAAATGGAGGGGGTGAGGCGGAAGGTGACTCCCTCTGTGGTACAGACCTGTCTTACTCCACTTGGAGAAGCAGGTTTGCAGCGAGGTGGGAGCATGGGCATACCGGCACAGTCTTTAACTGCAATATGTGATGCACAGCCTTGCAAGCTTTCAGCCACATTCAGTGCTAAGCCACAAATCCACAGCACAAGCAGTTGTTGTGTCCTTAAAGAAAGGACATCAGCAACCAAGAGCCACAGAGCCCAAAGAGCAGCGCCCCCCAGAATCCACCTCAGCTAGGGGCAAGAGATGCACAGGTTGTTTGCAGGCAGAGGGAGAGCAAAGAGGCTGTGCCACAGCCCACAAACAGGGTTACAATACTCACAGCTCATCCAAGCAATCCTCGGGCTTTTTCAGGCGCTGCCCGTGGAAGAGGTACTCGTAGATCTCGTGGTTCTGCACTCCTGGGTATGGCGTCATCCCTCGGGTCGCTATCTCCCACATGGTAACGCCAAATGCCCACTGCGAGGACAAAGGGAAAGCACACTGAGGGGACATTTCCAGGAGGAATGAATGAGTCTTTTCATGGGGAAAGGTCACTGCCCAGCATCTAGTGGGCCCTCACACAATGCTAAGAGTTGTCGCTCCAGTCCTGCCCTCCCCAAAATTGGAAATAATAAGCAATGGCATAGAAGAGGCAAGCAGCTCGCTCAATAAACCTATTCCAGGACACTGGGCAGGCAGCAAAAGGTCAGCCTGTCCTGCTACAGACAGCCTCCCGCTCCTCTGGCTTTGCACTTCAGGGCATAAGACCAGCCATAACGAAGTGCAGCAAGGGCAGACGACTCAACCCAGGGATCAGTTCCCGGCTCTTGCCTCCTGCCACCTGGCTATGCAGCCATGTGGACCTACCACATCGCTCTTGGTTGTGTAGACACGGTCAGCCAGGGACTCGATGGCAATCCATTTCACTGGCATTTTTGCTATTCGTCCCTGGCGGTAGTAATCGCCACTGTAAATCTTCTTTGACAAACCAAAGTCCGCCACACACACCGTCATGTCGTCCCGTAACCTGTCAGGCGGAAACAGGGATGGCAAGACAGAAAAGTTTGATGTGCCAAATTCTGAAGCAGAAACCTGAGGCTGAGCTCTTTTCCCATGTTTCTCAAGACAGAAGGAGGTTTTATTGAAGGAAGCCAAATCGTGCTGTAAAACCACAGGGCTTCCACCGGTGTCCATCTATCCAGGACGAAGCAGAGGAAAACAAACTCACATGCAGTTTCGAGCTGCCAAATCCCTGTGGAGAAACTGCCGACTGCTCAGATACTCCATCCCCAGGGCGATATCAACCATGAACTTCACCAGCGTCTGCAGGGGCACAAACTGGGAAGGGAAGGTGCAGGTTAGACAGCGCAAGACCTTTAGGAGGCACATTTGGCTTGATCTGAAAGGCTTCCCTGTCCAGGGCTGCCGGCTGACATCCTAGTGGTCTCACTAACCTCAGAGAGCACAAGGAGCCCACAGCAGCAGCCACCACGGACTCTCTCATTCCCATTGGAACCGTAAAATGTACCGAATCACAGGCTTGCGGAAGCTGCAGATGTGGGGCCAGTTAATTTAGAAATAACACCAAGCACTGTCTCTGTGCTTTGCTGTAGCACCCTTCACACCCCCACCTCCTCTTTCCACATCTCTGGAGTACAGTCTGCAAATGGACATTCCTTCCTTATTGCCTTTCCCACTGGCTGCCTTCAGATCACATATTTTTGGCTAGAAAACAGCTCTGCAGAGAAGGACTCGGGCGTAGAGCAAGCTGACTGTGGCTCAGCAGTGCACCTTCGGGCCAACAAAGCCCGACCTAGAGCAAACTGCATTAGCAAGAGGGCAGCCAGCAGGTCAGGAGAAGCTACTCTTCCCCTTAGCTTGGCACTGGTGAGGCCACATCTGGATACTGTATCCCGTTTGGGGCTCCTCAGCAGGAGAAAGGCAATGACATGTTGGAGCAAGCCCAGGGGAGATCACTAAGATGAGGCTAGAGGAGATGGTGTAAAAGGAGAAGCTGAGATAGTTGGGCTTGTTCAGCCTGGAGAAGGGAAGGCAAGAACTCCACAGGCTTTTGTGGAGCTGGATTCCACTGCTGCCACCTTACAAAGACAGGAAGCAGGACTACAACCAAGTCCTCTTGATGTTCTCGAAAAACAAAGGCAGGTTTGTCCCCAAAATAGGCACAGTCCCACCTTACTGCTCACAGACACAGGGCCCTCTGTTCCCTGCGCTCGTTACCTGAGGGGCCATCTCTAGTCGTGAGCGAAGTAGGAAGCTGTGCAGGTCACCGTATTTCATGAATGGGAGAATCACCATGGGCTTGGGGACCTGCTGGGAGCTCAGCTCGATGCACACACCTGGAAAACAGAGACAGATTGCCACAGCCCCGTGGGCAAAGGCACCACACTCTCCCTGAAGACATCTGGGGGGGATCTGAGCACCCCCCAGTCTGGCTCCCCAGCCCAAATCCCAGCTGGAGGGCGAGGAGTGACAACCCATACCTAGGAGCTTGATGACATTGGGATGGTCAAAATCCTTCATGCATGCTGCTTCACTGAGGAACTCTTCTATCTCCCTTTGGGAAAAGTTATCCACTGGGAGACAGAGAAAAAGGAGGAGGTTTAAAACTCCAAGAGCTTTAACATCACAAATCACTGCTGGCATCTCCCTTCACAGCACAGCTCCTGCGTGGGCCAGGGGGAAGGGACCACCAGGATGTCTCTCCCATCCTTGGCTGTCTGATATGAGTGCCCCTTCCTGACTGGCACCAGGAGCTGTGGTAGAGAGGCCAGCATCCCCACAAAATGGTGCCAGGATGCAGAGAGCACCACTTGAGATGGGTAGGAGTGCTGGCATCCACTGGGACAAATAGCATCAAGTTCTGCGAGGTCAGGGTGATGACTTACGCTTCATGGTCTTCACAGCCACCTTCTGTGGGGTGCCTTCGGGCTGGCTGAGACGCCCTTCCATCACTGACCCAAACTCCCCTGCACCACGGGAAAGAAGCAAGCACTTTATCCGCAGCCCGTAGCACTGCCTTTCAGGACACCACTATGTCACTGAACATCTGAAATGCTCTAAAACGGAGACGTCATCCCCAAAAGTCTACAACAGGAAGGCTTGTGTCTCATCAGTGGCAGAAGGAGGACATAGACCCAGGGGTCCTGGCACTTGGTCATCCTGACCCACCATCTTCCTCACATCCCCTGGGCCTGGAGCTGGGGGATGATGTAAGTAACAGTGGCAGCCCCTACCCCTTATGTCCATCCCCAGGTCTCCAGACCCAGCACTCACCCTCTCCTAGGACCTTCCCCAGGCTGAGAGCATTTCTGTCTATGACAACATCCTGCAGCTTCTGCTGGAGCTCGCTGCTGACGCCCAGGCTGCTGACTGTGGGAGAGAGGAACGGAAGGTCAGGTCACCTCCAACCTGCAGACAAATCACTGCTGTGATAACCTCCTTGCAGAGGAAAAAAAATAAATATACTTACGTGTAAGTTCAACAGCTCTCCGGCAGTAGGACTTCTTGGCCGTGTAGTTCACTGCCAGCTCTGAGTCGTTTCTGCTGAAAGCATTCCTGGAGGGACAGAAACAGATCATGCTGGGCCACATGTGGCTGCTTCTCCTCCAATATAGGAACAACCACTGCAGGGGCGGGCAACCACAGCACTGCCAGGGGTATCAGTAGCGAAGGAGGAAATGTACATTCACCCTAACCTTTTTCATTTCCCTCTTACTGGATCAGTGCCATTGCTTACAATGTCCGAGCAAAACAGCCACTTGATAAACAAGGCTGAGCTGTCAAGGACTGAGTCACAGAGGTTTTTTGGGGGAGGAAATGGGATACTCATTTCCTACTCAGAGCGCAGTCTGTACCGGTAGAATTATGGTGCCCAGATCTACCACCTCCTAAAGCGATCTCTTCTCTTGCCTGGTGCACAACTCCAGCCCGTCAATGCTCTCTGTTAGCATGTGCAACCCCTATCCTTTAGCCAAAAAGAAACTAAAGGGAGCTTCACACCATGGCCCTGAACAGTGGTGATGGGCATGCTGCTGGGAGATGCTGTGCGACCCCTCTACTATGGGACTGTGCAGAGGTCCAGCTCCAGGAAACAAAAGCACAGCAGATGCTCAAGAGCTCCCAAGGAGCTAGCATTGCAAGGGAAGAGCGACAATGCTACACCAGTTAGGAAAGGGTTCCTTACATACTACCAGTTTCCAAACTGGGATGGAGGTGATGCCGTGGGAGATCAGAGCAGTGGGATTCCTCCACAAGCTCAATAATCTCCCTTACTGAAATGATGCTCTTCCAAAGGAGTTAATTGTATCACATTTCCAGTTTGGCAGGAGACACCCAAGTGGTAGCGCTTAAAAGAAAAGCAGCTAGCACCACAATTGTTTAATGAAAACAGTAGCACAGGGCAGTTAAATGCCACTTAAGAAAGTCACAAGGCTGAGTGAGTAGCATTGGCTTATTGTAGCAGAAAACAGTCCTTTGTCCACATCATTAAAACACCACTTATGCAGCCCAGTGGCAGTCTCTCTGCCTGACAGGGCTGGTGCCACACTTAGGCATTGGACCCAGACAGAACTGGCATGTGATGAGGCAGGAGGGGTTTCTCTAGGCCACAGGAAACAGGATATTATACAGATCTGCTCTCTCACCTCTGTGTCAAAATGCCAAGGCCACCCTCCCAAACCAAGTTGCACAAGTTTACTTCCCTTAAAAAATAGGAAAAGTGAGCAAAAGGTGAACTGCTGAGCTAAAGAAGAAAGGGGAAGTACCATCGCTGCAGTAAAAATATACTCAGTCTCTCACCGTGGGCATAAAAAGTGCCATCTGTGGGAATGATGTCAGTACTGGAGCCACAAGTCTTCCACCCACCTCCAGCGTGGAGTGCTGGCCACCCACCCTGCCTGTCTGCACCCCACACACTTGCCACCTGGCCAGCTCAGGGCAACTCTGCAAGCTGTTTTCCCTTTGGCTTACCCGTATTTTGTTTCCACACATCTTTTCTGGATGACCACAGTCAAGCAGAGGATCAGCCCGACAGCAATTGTCCCACAGATAAAGCCCAGGGCTATGATAAAGGAGTCCGCGTTCCCAGAGGCTGGAGTCGAAGAGGGAGCGGAGGTTATTAATCCTAAGAAAATATCCCATTAATGGAGCCAGTGAAAGAGTCACCCTGCAGCACCCAGTGATTGGGGAAGGATTTCCCAGGGGCTGAAACCAAACCCAGCAAAGCCCAAAGGGTTACATGGGAGAAGAGGGCATGAGGATCAAGGTTGCATGTGGAGAGGAAGTCTCTCCTGGCTACCAAGGCATGCTGAAGGTCCCCTTGGCCAATAGCCTGGCTGACAGGGAAAGCATCTGAAAGAGGCTGGAGGGATGCCAAATGGCCTTGGTTGGGCAAGGAAAGCACATCCTGCACACTTCCTCATCATCCACCCCTGCACGCACGCTGCATGGGCGGGGATGGGCATCTCCTTACCACTGCCAGGGATGAAGACCTCCACGGGGCTGCTGAAAGGTCCCACTCCCCCCTTGGTGACAGCAGCCACACGGACAGAGCAGGTGGCATTGGTGGCCACCACAGGCAGGATGGCCACGCTGGCGTTCTGCCGGGCTTCAGCGGAGACGTTCTGCTGGAGAGAGGAAGCGAAGAGAAGCCTGGGCTCGGGGAGACAGCGGCCTGTCCCTACAGCAGGATGGAAACCTGGAGATTTACTGAGATCCCCTTGTCAAACCTCGGCGTTACTTTGCTTTCACAAGCCCAGAGGAAACGTAGCATCAAGCTGCATTACGGAGAATAATAGCCCTGACTACAAGAGCCGGATGGAATCTGGAAAGGGGCTGAGGAGCGCTTCCCATCCAAACCTTGTGCTGCTGATGCTCTTAGCTTGTCAACAGCAGCAGGACCAGCAGCCTGAGTTAGAAAAGAGGCAGGAAAGCGATCTCACAAGGAAGGGGGAAAGGCATTTCATGCACTGGTGGTGACATGCTTTTTGACCCCCAGTCTTCATTGCAGTCAGCTTAGCCAGTGGAGGCTCGCACCCCTCTTCGCTGCCAGCCAGGGATGCCTGTGGCTCATGCCAGGCAGCACCCACAAAGCCTCAGCACTTGCCACCGCTGCTCCTCTGCAGAGCATCTCTGACTGCTTTCAGCCACAGTGCTCCTGATTTGATCGTTCAAGTGCCCTGCCACAGAAGTAGATCTTAGGGCAGATATTACCAAGTGTGGTTTTGTGTCAAGCTAATAATATTTCCAGTTTTACAGGAGTGTTTCTTTGCCTGGTAACAAGGCAGGAGTCAGCATGCCCCATGGCACAGACCTTTTTCCTTGGTAAAAACACAAGCGAGTCTTTCCCTGCAAACTCCCTGTTATTTCCTGGTCTTCTGCAGCTGAGAAAGTGCTGCTGCTGCTCACTGCCAACCCCCAGCTGCAAAACAGCTGCCCAGTGGCGTTCAAAACATCTGGTGGGCTGCCGCAGCCAGCAGAGCCCAGCTCCTTACCCTGGCTGAACCTCACGTGGCCGAGCAAGAGCAGCAGCCGAGGGGGATCGGTGGGCAAGGAGGAGGAAATCAGAGCTGCTCAGAGGGAACCAGTCATAAAAAAGCCACAGAAATGGATGTGAAACATGCCCCAGCCCCAGGAGCGTGTCTGTGCCATCAGGCAGCAGTGTGAGCTGCTGCCTGCTGCTGCCTCTGCTCCCACACTCCTGCTTTCCTCTACCTCACACTCACAGCATCCTTCGGGAGAAATGCACGTGAGATCCTTTCCCTGCCGCCAGCCTAAAAACGCCCCGGGGCCCTTTCATATCACACACGGCTCTGCTGTGTCATCTGAGGACAGAGTCCTCCATCAAACAGCGTGTCATCTGTCAAACAGACCGTGGAGAGCATGAGCACACTGGCAAAGCAGACAGCTGTTCTGGCAGGACAGAACTGACAAAGTTAATGTTTTTTTATGAGTCTTGCGGTAGTTGAGGAATTTCTTCACGTCGCAGCTCCGGCTGCCTTGGCTCAAACAAGAACTACTGGTTTAAGAATAAAATAAAGTAACTTCTTTGAAGTTTTTAAAATAGCTTTTAAGCTGGTTGTGGAGAAAGAAGAGGCCTGCAGGTGGCCCTGCTGGTACAGGATACAGGACCCCCCGCCTTTATTGGGTTGTTAAACCAAAGGTTATTTTGGGGCATTTCACATTTAGCCTGCGAAGGGCCAAAACTCAGAGACTTTTATTTCTGGGAAATCAGAGCTCCACTCGACAGCGAGCACGTTGCTCTTGTGCTTCAGACTGTCTGTCCATCAGTTCAGGAGACCCTTGGGGCTGCGTGGGAGAACCAGACACCACAGCAGCCCCTGGTGCTCTGCAGAAAGGTTATGGCTCAGGTTCCAGCTGCTCCCGTGCCTCTTAATTCTGCAAGAGCCCTTATAAAAAGACATGGTGGCCCCTGCCCTCGGCTGGCTCTGACACAGGTTTTTGCCTTCCATAAACCTGGAGGCCGATGAAGCAAATCAGCAACAAACACAACAACACAACCGCTTCCTTTGGTCTGCAAAGAGCCAAGGTCCCTCGCACAGCTACCTCCCTCCTGATCTTGCTCCCCACTAGATGGGCTTTATGAAAGCCAGTGTTAATGACAACAGTTATTGACCAGAAACCCAAGCAGCATTTTCACCCCATAAGCATTTGACTGGGGAAATTTATAAGAAACAACAACAACAAAAGATAGTCTCCCAGGGCTTAAAGGGCAAGTCCTGTTTTTTGCTGTCTGCTTGAGAGACAACAAATATGTCAGCATTTTTTTTTTTCAATGCTAGTCACAAGACCATAATATTGTTTCCTTGAGTTCATTCAGTCTGGATCTATGCATACTCGTTTTCAGAGGCACAAAAGGAGAACAGAAAATGCAGCATCCTACAAAAAATAGGGTGTGAATCACTTTTTCCACCCTGGGTTCAGGCCATCAGTGCCTCTCTGTGCTTTCAGCCTGGGACAGAGGAAGACCAAACCACAGCACAGAGGCGACAGCTGGATACATCTGTGCAATTATCCAGAGGCTCCCCAACCACTGGCAGAGCCTGGACAGGATGCTCTTCTGCCCAGTAGCTGAGATGAGCCAGGACTACCTGAGAGGTCAGGCCAACCCTGCCCTAGCAAACTCCTGAAGGCTACTTCCCAAATCCTGGGAAAGGCAAGCAAGGTTGTGCCAGATGACTTCATACGCTCATGGACAGGCCCCCCATCCCAAAATGTTCCCTGAGCTATGAAACTCTGTGCCATGGGTTTGTAGATGAGTTAATGCACAGAATAAATCCCATCTGAGTAAGGAACGATCCAAAACCCAGGAAACAAGTTCTCCCAAACATCTTACGATTGACTCCATTGCTGAAAGTACCAAGAGATGCTACCAAACCTTGACTGCCACTCCAAAGGCCATAACAAAGATTGCCAACGTCAGGAAAAGCATTTCACTTCTGTTTTAGAGAATAGCAGCCGTGGTAGCAAACCTCTTGTCTCCTTTAAGCAGAACTGCTTCTTCCCCATATTAATGACTTAGGGCATTACCATGAGTTACATAAACATACATGAGAGAGACCACTTTTATTAAAAAAGCCCAGAAGAAAGCACAAGACAGCAGACAAATAAGCTCAGAAAGAATGTATGGAAGCCCCAAGACCAAACTGGACTTCCCTGCTTTATGCCTGATGGGATTTTTTCTAGGCTCTAGCCATTCTTCCCCATTCACTGGTGACTTACCAACCCCTTGGAGTTCTGCCACCTGTACCAGATGTGATAGCCCTGTAGTTCCCCGTGGATCCTCCTCAGGGGTGGCTTCATCCATCGGATCTCCAGGGAAGAGCTGGATTCATTGAATGACACTGTGACGTTCAGTGGAGGGGTTGTTGGAGCTGCAGGAATCAAAGAGAAATAAGGTGAGGGGAGCCAGGTGGATGGGTGCAGGGACATGGCAGGCTGATTGAAAATGAGCTGTAGCTCAACCAGAGAGCACACGGTATTTCCCACAGCCTTTAATATTTCCAGCAGGTGACCACCCTTGGGTAAATTTCCTTTCCCCAATCAACAGAGTCGAAATGTCCCACCCCATAAGCAACTATGGGTCTGGATGAGCATCTCATCCAGAGAGTCCTGCACAAAGCACAGCTGCATGACCGAGGCAGGGAAACCCTTCTCAGTCTTTGCTACTCATTTCCTACCTCCCTCGGTGGTGCTGGCGGTTATCCAGGGGCTAAATGCCGACCAGCCGACTTCATTCCTGCAGGACACGCGGATGTTATAGTCCGCCATGGGCCCCAGCTGCTGGACGTGATACAAATGGGGAGGCACTGAGGTGTTGAAGAGCAGAAGTGAGATGTTGCTTCGTGGAACAGCTTCCTTGACCTTAATTGAAAAATCAGTCCACAAACAGAGATTAGTCAGCAACAACCTGCAGGGTGAGACGCATGGCAGGAATTTCACATCTGTAAACAGGATCCAGAGCCCTGCCTCCCATCCAAACACCGGCAGGACCTTGTTCCTGCACGCTGGCTCATCTCTGCAGAGCAGAACGCTGACGGCAGGCCCTTTGTGGGGGCCAGGGCGAGGGCTCCAATGCATGCAGAGAAAGAGTTGCAGTGGGGACATGGCAGAGATGTGTGAAATCACCATCACTGTGGAAAGGAGGAGGGAGGGATGATTTGCTGTTTTTTGTGGCATAGAGCAAGAGAGGCACCCAATAACATTTCCAGGCAGCAAGTCCCAAATAAACAAAAGGAAGTCCTTTTTCATGCAACACGTCATTAGACTGTGGGACCTATCACCATCAGATATCACAGGACTAATCACAGACTTTGTCAGACTCCATCATTACATTTAGCAGGATGGATGAATTAAACGTACAAAAAACAAGTCACGTATTTTACACAAAGAGAACTTGCTCTCTCCCCAGAGGGGTGGCTGTTGAGTGCTCATGTAGCTGCCCACACAGTCCTTGCAGCTCTCCAGAAAGACTCTCATTTCGTGGGAAGCACCATGAACCAGTGGCCAGAGCCGGGACGATGGGAGGAAAGGGGGAAGAGCAAGAATGAGGGACACCAGCACAAGCGAGACAGTTAACTTGGAAGACAACCCACAGGACATGTTTCAGCATGAACCACAATCAGAAAGTCATACAGTCCTCTCAGAAGCCTCCATGCACAATCTGGGGGTGGCAGGAGAGCTGCCCTTCTGCTTGAGGAACAACCATACCCTCTGGGTAGCTCAGGGTGCACAGCATGGTCTCAGCATCAACACCGGCGAAAATGAAAGAGAACAGCCTTCAGACTCATAAAGCTGAGAAGATCCCCAAGCCATTGCTAGATGCTTTGAGGGAGGTGAACAGCAATCAGATGAACATGCAAGCCACTTCTGAAAGCACTACTGGGACTGGCTGTTCCCCTGAGCTTATCTCAGCTATCTCAATCCTCAACTCGTCTTCTGGAGGGAATCCATCAGACTAATGTATTTTTGAAAAATTAGGCTTTTTGCAAATTTAAGCAGCTTGAACTTGCCAGGTGTGATTCCCTTTTAAGCACCAGCATGGTCAGAAATGAGTCACTTGGCTGGTGGGCCACACTACCCAAGCGAGAGAATTATCAAAGGGGACAGGAGAAAAAAGGCTTAGTCACAGCTGTGTTTTTGCCAGAAATCATGTCTTGTTTTCCAATTCGAAAGGCTATTTCCTAATGACAGACTGTGAACGTGAAGTCATAGGAAATTCCTTGGCTCTCCACCCCACTTCCTGAGCTCCAACTGGAAGGCAGCAGTGCATGTGGTGCTAATATTAGCTCTGGTACCTTTCCTCCCTGCAACTCCTTTCACTTTTACCTGGCTTCAAACATCACCTCTCTCCACATGTTATCTCTGCTGGAGTATAGATTAGCCAGTAAAAAAAACCCTATCCACGAGAGAGCGAGCAACGGACTTGAACTGTGGAACCCAGCAATGTCAAACAGAAAGAGCAGTTGGAAACTACTTGCAGGGCTGTACCCATGGAGATGGCGTTCCCTGACTTGTCCAGGAGATAGGCAATCCCTCAGCTCCTTCTCAGTGCTTCCAAGGAGTGAAGAGCCGAGAGAAACCTCCACCTCCAAAAACCAGCAGGAAGTATGCTTGGTTGGGAAGTGTTTGACCAGGAGGTAAAAGTAGGGACAAGCATGTGCCTGCAGCAACTCAAAGCTCGCAAAGTCCCCCGAAGTGCTACCTGGAGCAGTTCTGGGCACCTCTCCATGAAGAGTCATGACAACCTCACTGTCTCACCCGAGGGGAGATTCCCACAGCTTGCTCCTGCACACTTCACAGGGCTGAGCCCAGATGGGGTCTTCCAGGCAGACGGCTTGCCTGTTCCCATCGCCCCTTGTTTCTGCCCCTATTCAACCACCCCACTCTCAGGACAAAAGCCTGCTTAATGCTCCCTGTGTCAGTCTCTCTGTGAGACCCCTTCCACCAACTACTCCCTCTTGCAGCGGGCAGAGCAAAGCTGCCACGCTGGTCTCCAGCAGCTCCTTCCAAGCCTCCTGACCACCGTGGTGGTGCTCCAGCTGACCCAGGTCCCAGTACGTGGGGACTCTGCCCACTGCTCAACTTGGACTCCTCAACATCATGCCTCACCAATTGCCCAGCCACCCGGATCATAGGCTGCAGGTGGGACAGCATGACAGCTTCCCCTTTCAATGCCATTGGGAAAGTCCAACTCAATTTGCCCAAACCAACAGCCTGGTCAAATCCATGCGGTTCATGCCAAACAACACTGATTTCCACCTGCGTCTGTGTGAGGGGGGTTGCAGGGACAAAAGGGGGGTTACGGATGTTTACCTGGACACTGCAGCTGTTCAAGGCAGAGAACGCATCAAAGCCTGGCACCCAGGATATCACAATACTGTGACCTGTTCTATTGAGGACATGCACACTGGCGGGTGCGGATGGTATTCCTGCAGGGAAAAGCCAAGGGCAGTCAGCTGGAGGTCTGAGCATAAACATGGTACACCTGGCTTCCCCCTGGTAGCTCCTGGGGCTCAGTCCGACTGTGTGTGAACCCCAGGTACTGTCCTGGGTACAGCCACAGCAGCATCCTCTCGCTGTGTACTGAGGATGTTTCAGACCCCTGGACAGGGAAGCAGAACAAAGTCATTTGCAGGACTATTTTGACCATGTTCTATATTTGTGAGCTGAAACAGCACTCTGCATTGCTTAGAGGCAATGACATATTTTGGGGAACACCTTCCTCACATTGCCGGAGTGGCTTCCGTCAGGAATGTCAAGAATTTTCATCATTTCCTATGGAAAATTGTGAGCACCGCCCTGGTTGTGAAGGAAGGAAAAGACCGATATAGCCCTTCCAAAACCTGCTCTGGGGCTGACAGTTCTGCTTTCAAATGTGTTTTTTTGTGCTTCCTCCCGTGGCAGCGATACTGGGATGACAGAACTGTGACTACGTGCATCCCGCTTGATTTTAAATATAGGTTTAAAATGAGGAAAAATAAGTATGCAAGTCCTAAAAACATCTCCTTCAGCTCATGTAAAGTGAGTGCTTGGAAGTGTGGAGACCAGGAAATCTCCTGCTTGGACACAGGTAGTCAACAGGTAAAGTGAGTATCGCATCCCTCTTACCTTTCACATTGACCTGCCCCGGGTTGGAGGCAGTCAGCCCTTTACTGTTGTGAGCCTCGCAGCTGAACAGCGCCGTTTCACTGAGACCTGCAAGGGGAAAAACAAGGACCCGTTCACTGGACCCACACAAAACGCCCAAATCACACCAATTCTCTACCTGCTGCTCACAGAAAACCCTTGCGGCTTCCTTTCTTGCACTATTGCTTTTTTTTTTTATCCCAGCAACACAGAAGACCTTTTATTTTGCGCTCATCGCTTCTCTTCATGGCATCTCTTTGCTCATCGCCTCGGAGTGACCCCTGCCATCCAGGTCACTCACCTTCCATGCCACAAGCATGAGCATGCTGTCAGTGCCAGATGCGGCATGGCGGGGAGGACTGTACGTTTCTATGGTGCCATTGCACAACCTCCTGAGTAAGCACTTGGTTTGTGTTCAAAAAAGGAAAGGCAGAAAGCAGAAGAGTCCACCACCATGGCTTGAATCAGATGACTTATTGCTTTTCGAAGATTGCTCAAATCTCCCAGATGATAAGGGAGAACGACTGCGTTTGGGGGCCACTGGAAATACCCGCGTACAGAGGGCTGCTTGTTTCCCCTAGGGTGTTGGCATGGGCAGCGCGAGATGACCCTGGGCAGCAACAGTGCTCGGGACTTTCCTGGAGGTGGAGGGCACCTCCTGGGCACATTGCTTGCTGCTGCTGCAAGGCAAAGGGCTTGCCGCGGTGCACTGGACACAGCGAGTGTTTGCTCACACCAGCAGCAGCGCCTCTTGGTTTGACGGGACTCCTGGGCCAGGAGGGGGACTGCTCAAATGACCCGACCTAGCGTGTGCCAGCCGGATGCAAGAACATCCAAGAGGAATGAGTCAACTCTTCCGGCTTTCACTGCCTTTTAAAGCCTGCCTTTGGATGCCAAGACGAGTCAGTTATAGTTTGGTTGCTAATTAGCTGGTGGCCTTCTCATGAACAAATCAAGTTTGAGAAGAGAAGTTCCTCTCTTTTTCCTCTGCAGCAAAATCGTGATGGATTTTATGGTACGTGAAGGACTTTTCTCCCTGTGCTCCACGAGGCTGGCATGGAGACTCACTGCAGGGGACAATCCAAGGTCTTCCAGAGATACAAAGAGGGGACCATCAGTAAAACATCCCATAAAAGCAGCAGTGTACTTGTTGGCATGGCCACAGGCTAGAGGAAAAATCTGCTTCTTGCTTAGGAAAGAGCAGTTTGAGTGTCCTGCCTCTTCCAAGGAAGAAATTTCCAGCAGCAGCCAGAGAGGGTTAGATGGGAGTTCCTGACTCCAGATCATCCCTGGCAGAGCTGTCCCCAGGGCTGCCAAACAAGTGGCACATACAGTGCTGGGCAAAGCCATGCTCCCACTGCCGAGGATGGAGCAGTAACAGGCTGGGACTCATTTTTGCAAACTGGTACCTCTGTGGTACCTCTTTGGCAAAGCTGGACTCCCATGTTCCACTGTAAACAATTTGATGGCCATATTTTATGCCAGACCTCCTGAGAAACTTATCTGTGCTGAGCTTTCAGCCAAGAGTCAGCAATGCACAGTGCCACACAACAATGAAGCAGGCTGCAACAACCTTGTGATGGTGCACAGGACCACAGCCGCTGCCTAACAGGAGGTGCGAGGCCAAGGGGATAGGCTGTGAGATGGCACAGGACACCTTCCCACCCTGCCCTTCCTAGTAGCCACACCGAGGTGTCCCAGCTGGCTGTGGCAAGGATGCTGCTGTGCTCACCTGGCACGGTCAGGACTGATGGGGAGACGTAGGGCTTCTCATTGACTTGGATATTGTTGCGAAACCAGTAGATCTCCACAGGCTCTGGCGGGCCCACGGCTTGGCACGTAAGGTTGAAAGGAGTGTTCTTGGTGACGTTCAGCTTCTCAGGCTGACGAATGAAGTGTGGGAGCCCTGCACAGACACAAGCAGGGAAGCAAGAGATTTGGAGAGCCTGAAAACACAGCTCTATTAACAACCCCAAACTTCCTGCCAGGGGTTATGCCCAGCTCTGGCAACAAGCCCCTTCCCATCCAGGACTCCCCATTTTTGGAGAACAGCTCCCAGCTCCCAGGTCGTGGTCCCTGGGGCTCTCACTCAGCCAAGGCACAATGCTCCACACCTCCAGCACATGCACCCTAGCCCTCCTCCATCTCACCTTCCAGCTGCACCAAGATCGGATCCGACACCACCTCCATGCCAGAAATGTTGAGTTTGCAGACATAGGAGCCATTATCCGAGCGCTGGGCCGCAAGGATGCTGCCAGAGAGAATGGAGACTGTGTCAGGGCTTTGGCAGGGAGCCTTGCCCCACACACTGTTCCCACAGGAGGACATGGCAAAACTGCCAGCCTGGCAGTGGGTTTCAGTCAGTACCACCCAGCCCACAGCACATACCAAGAAGAAGCTGGGCTTGCAAAGCCAGGCTTTGGGGGCTAGGGAGCATCTGCCTGTCATAGTCCCCGTTCCAAACTCCTGCTAGCCATCTGACCTCCCATCTCTCCCTGGGACCCAACGTTCAGAGCATCCCTCCAGGAAGGACGGCACCAGTTACCTGAAGGTGGAGGTCATTGCCACCTCCTCCTCGTCAGAGATCTCAAAGTGGCTGGTGGCAATGCGGTCCTGCATGTCCAGCTCCCTCCCATCCTTCCACAAGGAAATGCCAGGGGTGTCCGGCCTGAGCAGCAGCTGAGGTACTTTGATGGAGCAATTAAACGTGACATCCTTGTGCTCGTTAATCACAATGTGTTGCACCGTGGGGTTAAACTTAATCTTTCCTAGAGAACTGGCTGAGGGCTCTTCCCTGGCTTGCCTTGTGCTCTGGTGAGGCCAGTGACCAACGGTGGTCAAGCTTTGCTTGGGGTGGTGGGACTCTCCCAACAGGTACAGCCTTGGATCTCGATTTCGGTCAGCATGATCTGCAAGAGAAGACCTCAGTTTTGGTACCACCAGCCAGCAAGCGCCCCCTTCCAACACCCTGCAAAGCCCCACAGCTTCCACTAAGAACTAAAGGCAGTTGATTTACAGATGCTCCAAAAATTCAAAATCACTGAGACCTCTCGCCAAGAGCCCCAAGGAGGAAACATGGAGCAGGGGCATGCCTCAAGACTAAATATGTAGAACCAGCACCTCAAAAAAAACAAACCGGAGCAGCCCAGGCTAAAGAAAGTGCTTGGCTGCTTCTGTTTTGTCAGGGGAGAGAAAGGAGATATTTCTGCTGCATCGCACTCCTGGGACGGGAATATATAAGGATCCCTGGGCAGGAGGAATTTGGGACTTTACTCCAGTAAACCCCTTTCGGGGGCCTCATCTCAAGCATTTTCAGCTGGGGCAGAGAAAGAGTCCTTGGCAGGGTTTTCTCTGAGTTTCGGCTCTTTGTTGGTGACGCTGCTCCCTTTCCAGGACAGGGTGAGCTGCTCTGTAAGAGGGAGATTCTCTCTGAGTCAACCACAAACCCTCTTGCTAAGCTAAGTGCCTCCACCGAGCTGCTTTTATCGGGGAAACAGCTGCAGACAGATGAAGAAATGCCTTCAGACAGCGTGGAGGAGCCGGCTACTGTTTAGTGTTGTTCTCCCAGGGTCTTTTCCCAGACATTTTTTCCCAAGGGAAAATATTTACCGGGTCTTCCTGAGGGCTTCATGCCCCCACCTACAAATCACTTCACGTACCAGTCCTGTAACAGCATTCCCCACCGCCCTGCCAGCACTTCCCACCCCAGCCCCAAACAAGACAAAGAGCAGCTCCATATAAAGCAATTCCTCCCAAACAAAACTGTATATTTTGAAGAGATAAGATCTAGAAAATATACCACAAGTAGGTGCTTTTCCTAGACAGTTTCTGAGCTTCCCGAGGCTTCCACAGACATACAGAAATCCCAAGGGGAGTGGTAAATCTCCCTTGCTGCTTCAGCAAGTGAAGGCATCATGCCAGACAATTTAAAAGTTAATACCACAGGTAGAAAGCACAACTTTTTTACTTAACCAGAGTTCAGCTGAGTTTGTTTTGAGGCAGGTCTTAGTCCTCAAGCATCAAACCACAAGTTTTTAAAGCTACGTCATTACTATTGTGAGTAATGGAGCGTGAGCCTAGCGCGCTTTCCCGAGAGCCAAGAAACACAGCCTCATTTTGAGGCTGGATATATTCTTTTGCTAAATTGCTCACTATTTTTAACCCTCGAGAAATGCTACTTCTAGACAGAAATTTGAGTAGGGTTTTTAAGTTTTGCCTGGTCTGGTGGTGCAGCGGAAAGCGCAAGGCTCTCCCTGGCTCTCCCACAAAACAATGGGTTTCCCTTCTAGAAAAAAAATAATAAAAGACCCTAAGCTTTTCCAACGTGCTTCCTAAGCTTTCCCATCCCAAGACAAACAAAAGCCATGTGACCGCTGCAAAACGCAGCCGACTGCCATTTACTTGTGGGCTGTGTCACCAGCGCTCAAACAGCCAGGCAGCTCCAAAAAGATTTGCTAAATGCAAACAAGCCAGCGACACCAAATCCCCTCCCCTGCCCTGCTCTTCCTGGAGGTTACCCAGGCTGGAGCCACTCACTGCCTGGCACAATCCAACCTCAAACAGCTGTTTTCATGCTCCATTTTGAAGCTTTCCTGCTCTGGCCAGAGCAGCTCCCCCAGCCAGGACCCCTGGCCAGGGAGGACACCAACGAGTGCCAGCACTCTGCCTGCTCGGGGATGATTTCTGCTGCCCCAGGCAGCTTCAAGTTTAAAGGTAAAGAGCAAAGGTGATCTTAGCCTCGTTTTCTGTACTGATTAGGTGAAAAGAGGTGTTTGCTGGCTGGGGGATGAAATACTTTTCTCCCTGACTCATGTGACAACAGCAATTTTTCATACCTAGTGTTGCCTTCAAGTACCCCTTCCATCTCCAGCTGTTTGGGATGTGGATATCTTTGCAGTGTCTTTGAAGGGATTTGCCCTGTGTGGCAGGACACCCCTTACCTGTGTCCAGAACAATTTGCTTAGGCTGGATCTAAAAGCCCACGCCAGAGGAGCCAGCGTGCCTGCGTGGGTGCCTGGCACGCTGGAGCAGCTCCCCTCACTAACCACAGCTTGGCCTGAAGGAAAAGCTGGCGTGGAAATAAATCCACTTGCAAGCACAGTGCTGCTCCCTTGAAACACCTGGGATCACAGCAAAACTAAAGTGCTAGCGAAGACGGACCTTTCTGTGCAGCCCAGCAGGTCCCACGTGCCTTTCTCCATGACTAGCTTGGAGAACAGAGTTTTAACAAGAAAATCTCCCTGCTCTCAGAGGCAAAATACTTTCTGATGGATGAAAACAAAAAGCAGGGAGTTGCAGACCCCACGACTGTAACAGCAAGTCGTTCTGCTGACATTACAGTAAGGAAGGTAATAGAAAACACCCAGGTCTGCCAAAGAGCTCCTGACATGCCTAGCCCTGGATTTCCCATTACTGGAAGTAATTCACCTGCTGACAACAGCTTTCTGCTCGAGCACTTGTTGAGTATATCTTCACACTCAGACAGGGCAGGAGCATGACATGAGGAGGAACGAAGAGCCCCTGTGTCTCTGCCTGCGGGCTTTCCTACCTCCCCATCCCCCAGGAGCTGCCAGAAGCTGATTTCCCCTGGGGGCACACCTGACTTCCAAAGAGGCTCGGGGTTCAAACACCTTTTGTATAAACAATCAGTCCAGGAATCCTGGTTAAATCAGTCCAGGAATCCCGGTTAAATCAGTCCAGGAATCCCGGTTAAACCCACAAAGAGTTCACCTCGCTGCAGATTCCTGCTGTTCCAGAGTCAGGCTTTTAACTCCACCCTGCCCAAAGCAAACACCCACATTCCTGCCTTCCCTGCTAAACCGCCCCTGCCCACCGACTCCGAACCCCCCAGCATCCCTGAGCATCGCAGGGGATGCTGCTCACAGCCTCTGACCGAGCGTTGGGCAGCCTTGCCGATGGCACGCTCTAAGTCCAAAACCTCTTTTTTTTTTTTTTTTTTTTTTTTTTTCTTTTTGCCTCTTTGCATTTCTTTTTGCAGGTAACCAAGCACGTGGAGCTGAAAAGCCAGCAGACTGACAGCACCGCAAAGCGCGTCCCTGTGCCACAACCCACAGCGTTTCTCCGTGGTTTTCCCCAGCAGCGCACGCTAACGGGGGTAAATCCCGGACCCGCCGATCTGTCGCCGCTTTTGGTCCCCGCCTGTCGCGGCGCAAGCGGAGGCACATCGCGGGCCGAAGGGCTCCGACACAACCGGAGGCAGAGCTGTGTCCCAGGCCGGCGAGACCCGCTCTCTGCGGGGCTGGGGGAGATGCGCTGCCCCCAGAAACCCGCAGCAACCACCGCTGAGCTTCCCCGCAGGACCGAAGCTTTGCCGAAACCTGCAGGCCCGGCGGGCGGCAGAGGAGTGCGGGGGTACCGGGGTGCCCGTGCGACACCCCAGCCGCTGGCAGGGTGACAAGAAGCGGGATCTGCAGGTGAAACGCTCCGCGTGCCCCGGCCAAACACCCCTCGCCGGACCCCCGCCGCCCCCACCGCCGCCCCAGCAGCCCTGCCCGGGGACACCCCGGGCTCCCCCGGTCCCTCTGCCCGGCGGCTCGCCGTGGACTCACCGGCCCCGCCGTGGGGCGGGCGTACGGCCGCCAGCAGCGCCCAGAGCAGCGCCCATCGCCCGCCGCCCATCGCCCGCCACCGGCACCGCGACCGGCACCGCGACCGGCACCGGCTCCGCTCCGCCGCGCCTCGGCGCCGCCAGCGCGCTGCCGCCCCGCCCCGGCCCGGTTCCGCCTCCCGCCCGCGGGGCCTCGGCGTGGGGCGGGGACGGGGCAGCACCGGGGGACGCTGCCCGGAGCTCCGGAGTTTCGCTCCCGCCCCGCGAAGCCCACCCGGCCGGGCCAGCAGGTGGGAAAGGTTCGGCCCCGGTTAAGATGCTGGGAGCAATCCCTGCTGCTTCGGAGAAGAACTTGTCTTTCCGTTCTCCACGGATGGACAACTTTGTGCAGGGCTGGATTTATCTCCAGAAGGTGTTTCAGGACTGTGCTTGCATATTCTGAGGAACAGGTCCTTTCCTCCCAGCCTCCCCTTGCTGCCGAGCCCCACACGGAGAAGGTGGGGACATTGCTGCTGCCTGGGGGACAAGGTACAGGACCCAGCGTTCATAGAATCATAGAATGGTTTGGGTTGGAAGGGGCCTTTGAAGGCCATCTAGTCCAGCCCCTCCTGCAATGAGCAGGGACATCTTTGAGTAGATCAGGTTGCTCAGAGCCCCATCCAACCTGACCTTGAATGTTTCCAAGGATGGGGCATCTACCACCTCCCTGGGCAACCTGTTCCACTGTTTCACCACCCTCATTGTAAAAAAATTCCTTCTATCTAGTCTAAATCTTCCCATCTTTAGTTTAAAGCCATTACCCCTTCTCTTATCACAGGCCCTGCTAAAAAGTTTGTCCCCATCTTTCTTATAAGCTCCCTTTAAGGCCACTGTAAGGTCTCCCTGGAGCGTCCTCTTCTCCAGGCTGAACAACCCCAACTCTCTCAGCCTGTCCTCATAGGAGAGGTGCCCTCTGATCATCTTCGTGGCCCTTCTCTAGACCAGCTTCAAAAGGTCCACATCTTTCCTGTGCTGAGGGTTCCAGAGCTGGACACAGGACTCCAGGTGGGGTCTCACCGGAGCGAAGCAGAGAGGCAGAATCACCTCCCTTGACTTGCTGGCCACACTGCTGGGGACGCAGCCCAGGATGTGATTGGCCTTCTGGGCTGCGTGCACACATTGCTGGCTCACGTCCAGCTTTTCATCCACCAGTGCCCCCAAGTCCTTCTTGGCAAGGCTGCTCTCAACCCCTTCGTCTCCCTGCCTGTACTGATACCAGGGGTTGCCCTGACCTAGGTACAGGACCCTGCACCTGGCCTTGTTGAACCTCATGAGGTTTCCAGACATGCTAGGACAGGCATGGTGAGCTGAAAGCATCATTCCTCCTCATTTGCCTGGACCAGAACAGCAGGACAAGAGGGGACAGGGACAAAACCAAGCCACAATGAGAAAAGGAGGAAGACACAAGTGAAACCAGTGTGCAACACAAGCCATTTAATGTAAGGAGGGAAACAGAACAAATCTCCTGATAGCACGGGAAGGAAATGAGGGATTTTCTGGGTGTCCAGAACATGACCCAAATGCTGGACATGCTTGAAGAGGTTTGAGGCCATTAACGTTTCCCCCACCCCAAATGGGAAGGGACTGGGGATTTGGGGAACTGGCAGCCAGTCTCACTTGATGTGACTCAGTGTATGTTTCTGCTGAAACAATTCTGCTCCCTGCACATAAAATTCTTTGAAACTATGACACAAGAATAACTTTTTCTGTGGCAGCCTGCTATAGTCTTCCCAAAGCCTTGCAGAAGAAGACAGTTAGGAAAAGAGATGTAAATTTTGTTCAATTAGCACTAGGTAAGCATCAGCACACCATGGAAATAGAGATGGGGCAAGCTCTGTGATGAAGCTGCTCATTTCTGGGTATAATGTATAAGAAGAGCTAGGAAGGGCTTCTCAGGCTGTTAGAAAGGGAAGAACTGTACAAAATCCAGTCTGAAATATTTTCCAGTTGGGAAGAAAAAACCTCTTAAGTTCAGTGAAAAAAAGAACAAATCACTCCCAGACTTCTTTGACTTGCAAAGCTGCTTATTCACTGCACATTCTCAGGCCCTGGTGACAGAGGTTGAATTTCCCCCCTCGCTGCCTCTTTCACTCCAGACCAGCTTCTCACATCTTGAAGTGATCAGCAGCTAAGGAAAGGCATGTATAGCTGGAGGCCCAGATTAAAGGGGAGAAGAAAAAGCTGCTGCAATAAGACTGAGCATCTTCAGCGGTGCCCAAGAGCCAGTGCCTCCTGTGCAGCTCCAGTAGCATCACTTTCTCTCCAGATTTTGGGTGCATTCCCCACGTATGCAATGTCACTCAGGGAATAGGAGGAGACCGGGGGACAGGCATTTGTCCCTCTCTCTTTCCAAGCTGGCTCTTGATATGAGGCTGTCGTTTGTGGTCAGCCTTTGCTGCACGGGTGCACTTTCATCCGGCTATGTTCCCCTTGCTGCTGGCTTTGTGATTTTGGGGAAGCAATGGAAAGGCTTTTGGACGTTGTGGGCTGCAGAGTGAAAACAGCTCCTCGCATATGTCATATAATTGCCCCACTAACACAGGGCAAGGAAGTAGGAGCAATTTCTACAAAAGAGGAGGAAAAAAAAAATAAACAATGAGAACACATGGGCAGGTAAAGAGGATTTAAGCAGCTCTCTGAAATCCCCTAATTTGGGTCATTTCTTTACAGTAGGTTGGTTTCTGCTCAGTGCTGGTGTAAACTAGTCTCCAACTTGATAGGGTTTGTTGAAGTTCATTTGGGCACAGCTTGACGTGAGGAAGAGGATGATGCATGGAGGGGAAGGAAGAAACAGGGAGAGGAGAAACTCACAGGCCAGGTTTGTGATAGGAAAGGTCTGGAAGGCAGGAGACAGTCTGACCACTTTGGCTGCACTTGGATTGGTGACGTTCAGCTTCCACCTTGCCCAGCATACTGCTATCCTCAGCCTCCTTCTGACAGCGTATAGAATATAGGCTCAGGAGCAGCCTCAATGGCCTTCCTCCAAGCAGATTATGTATTTCCATACCTCAGAGCCCAAACTCAACAGTTGCTGGGGTCTGCACACAAATGGCTTGGGTTTTTTGGTCCCAAAGTACCTAATCATAGAATCACAGAAACACAGAAACACAGAATGATGTGTGGTTGGAAGGGACCTCTGGAGATCATCCAGTCCAACCCCTTGCCAAAGCAGGTCCACCCAGTGCAGGTTGCACAGGAACGTGTCCAGGCGGGCTTTGAATGTCTCCAGAGAAGGAGACTCCACCACCTCCCTGGGCAGCCTCTTCCAGGGCTCTGCCACCCTCAAAGTAAAGAAGTTCCTCCTCATGTTTAGGTGGAACTTCTTATGTTCAGGTTTGTGCCCATTTCCTCTTGTCCTGTCACTGGGCACCACTGAAAAAAGACCGGCCCCGTCCTCCTGACACCCACCCTTTAAGTATTTATGGCGTTGATCAGATCCCCCCTCAGCCTTCTCTTC